>NW_027255927.1:3175100-3519600 GCF_043229965.1 Drosophila suzukii | reverse complement strand
ACAGACTGACAGACTGACAGACTGACAGACTGACAGACTGACAGACTGACAGACTGACAGACTGACAGACTGACAGACTGACAGACTGACAGACTGACAGACTGACAGACTGACAGACTGACAGACTGACAGACTGACAGACTGACAGACTGACAGACTGACAGACTGACAGACTGACAGACTGACAGACTGACAGACTGACAGACTGACAGACTGACAGACTGACAGACTGACAGACTGACAGACTGACAGACTGACAGACTGACAGACTGACAGACTGACAGACTGACAGACTGACAGACTGACAGACTGACAGACTGACAGACTGACAGACTGACAGACTGACAGACTGACAGACTGACAGACTGACAGACTGACAGACTGACAGACTGACAGACTGACAGACTGACAGACTGACAGACTGACAGACTGACAGACTGACAGACTGACAGACTGACAGACTGACAGACTGACAGACTGACAGACTGACAGACTGACAGACTGACAGACTGACAGACTGACAGACTGACAGACTGACAGACTGACAGACTGACAGACTGACAGACTGACAGACTGACAGACTGACAGACTGACAGACTGACAGACTGACAGACTGACAGACTGACAGACTGACAGACTGACAGACTGACAGACTGACAGACTGACAGACTGACAGACTGACAGACTGACAGACTGACAGACTGACAGACTGACAGACTGACAGACTGACAGACTGACAGACTGACAGACTGACAGACTGACAGACTGACAGACTGACAGACTGACAGACTGACAGACTGACAGACTGACAGACTGACAGACTGACAGACTGACAGACTGACAGACTGACAGACTGACAGACTGACAGACTGACAGACTGACAGACTGACAGACTGACAGACTGACAGACTGACAGACTGACAGACTGACAGACTGACAGACTGACAGACTGACAGACTGACAGACTGACAGACTGACAGACTGACAGACTGACAGACTGACAGACTGACAGACTGACAGACTGACAGACTGACAGACTGACAGACTGACAGACTGACAGACTGACAGACTGACAGACTGACAGACTGACAGACTGACAGACTGACAGACTGACAGACTGACAGACTGACAGACTGACAGACTGACAGACTGACAGACTGACAGACTGACAGACTGACAGACTGACAGACTGACAGACTGACAGACTGACAGACTGACAGACTGACAGACTGACAGACTGACAGACTGACAGACTGACAGACTGACAGACTGACAGACTGACAGACTGACAGACTGACAGACTGACAGACTGACAGACTGACAGACTGACAGACTGACAGACTGACAGACTGACAGACTGACAGACTGACAGACTGACAGACTGACAGACTGACAGACTGACAGACTGACAGACTGACAGACTGACAGACTGACAGACTGACAGACTGACAGACTGACAGACTGACAGACTGACAGACTGACAGACTGACAGACTGACAGACTGACAGACTGACAGACTGACAGACTGACAGACTGACAGACTGACAGACTGACAGACTGACAGACTGACAGACTGACAGACTGACAGACTGACAGACTGACAGACTGACAGACTGACAGACTGACAGACTGACAGACTGACAGACTGACAGACTGACAGACTGACAGACTGACAGACTGACAGACTGACAGACTGACAGACTGACAGACTGACAGACTGACAGACTGACAGACTGACAGACTGACAGACTGACAGACTGACAGACTGACAGACTGACAGACTGACAGACTGACAGACTGACAGACTGACAGACTGACAGACTGACAGACTGACAGACTGACAGACTGACAGACTGACAGACTGACAGACTGACAGACTGACAGACTGACAGACTGACAGACTGACAGACTGACAGACTGACAGACTGACAGACTGACAGACTGACAGACTGACAGACTGACAGACTGACAGACTGACAGACTGACAGACTGACAGACTGACAGACTGACAGACTGACAGACTGACAGACTGACAGACTGACAGACTGACAGACTGACAGACTGACAGACTGACAGACTGACAGACTGACAGACTGACAGACTGACAGACTGACAGACTGACAGACTGACAGACTGACAGACTGACAGACTGACAGACTGACAGACTGACAGACTGACAGACTGACAGACTGACAGACTGACAGACTGACAGACTGACAGACTGACAGACTGACAGACTGACAGACTGACAGACTGACAGACTGACAGACTGACAGACTGACAGACTGACAGACTGACAGACTGACAGACTGACAGACTGACAGACTGACAGACTGACAGACTGACAGACTGACAGACTGACAGACTGACAGACTGACAGACTGACAGACTGACAGACTGACAGACTGACAGACTGACAGACTGACAGACTGACAGACTGACAGACTGACAGACTGACAGACTGACAGACTGACAGACTGACAGACTGACAGACTGACAGACTGACAGACTGACAGACTGACAGACTGACAGACTGACAGACTGACAGACTGACAGACTGACAGACTGACAGACTGACAGACTGACAGACTGACAGACTGACAGACTGACAGACTGACAGACTGACAGACTGACAGACTGACAGACTGACAGACTGACAGACTGACAGACTGACAGACTGACAGACTGACAGACTGACAGACTGACAGACTGACAGACTGACAGACTGACAGACTGACAGACTGACAGACTGACAGACTGACAGACTGACAGACTGACAGACTGACAGACTGACAGACTGACAGACTGACAGACTGACAGACTGACAGACTGACAGACTGACAGACTGACAGACTGACAGACTGACAGACTGACAGACTGACAGACTGACAGACTGACAGACTGACAGACTGACAGACTGACAGACTGACAGACTGACAGACTGACAGACTGACAGACTGACAGACTGACAGACTGACAGACTGACAGACTGACAGACTGACAGACTGACAGACTGACAGACTGACAGACTGACAGACTGACAGACTGACAGACTGACAGACTGACAGACTGACAGACTGACAGACTGACAGACTGACAGACTGACAGACTGACAGACTGACAGACTGACAGACTGACAGACTGACAGACTGACAGACTGACAGACTGACAGACTGACAGACTGACAGACTGACAGACTGACAGACTGACAGACTGACAGACTGACAGACTGACAGACTGACAGACTGACAGACTGACAGACTGACAGACTGACAGACTGACAGACTGACAGACTGACAGACTGACAGACTGACAGACTGACAGACTGACAGACTGACAGACTGACAGACTGACAGACTGACAGACTGACAGACTGACAGACTGACAGACTGACAGACTGACAGACTGACAGACTGACAGACTGACAGACTGACAGACTGACAGACTGACAGACTGACAGACTGACAGACTGACAGACTGACAGACTGACAGACTGACAGACTGACAGACTGACAGACTGACAGACTGACAGACTGACAGACTGACAGACTGACAGACTGACAGACTGACAGACTGACAGACTGACAGACTGACAGACTGACAGACTGACAGACTGACAGACTGACAGACTGACAGACTGACAGACTGACAGACTGACAGACTGACAGACTGACAGACTGACAGACTGACAGACTGACAGACTGACAGACTGACAGACTGACAGACTGACAGACTGACAGACTGACAGACTGACAGACTGACAGACTGACAGACTGACAGACTGACAGACTGACAGACTGACAGACTGACAGACTGACAGACTGACAGACTGACAGACTGACAGACTGACAGACTGACAGACTGACAGACTGACAGACTGACAGACTGACAGACTGACAGACTGACAGACTGACAGACTGACAGACTGACAGACTGACAGACTGACAGACTGACAGACTGACAGACTGACAGACTGACAGACTGACAGACTGACAGACTGACAGACTGACAGACTGACAGACTGACAGACTGACAGACTGACAGACTGACAGACTGACAGACTGACAGACTGACAGACTGACAGACTGACAGACTGACAGACTGACAGACTGACAGACTGACAGACTGACAGACTGACAGACTGACAGACTGACAGACTGACAGACTGACAGACTGACAGACTGACAGACTGACAGACTGACAGACTGACAGACTGACAGACTGACAGACTGACAGACTGACAGACTGACAGACTGACAGACTGACAGACTGACAGACTGACAGACTGACAGACTGACAGACTGACAGACTGACAGACTGACAGACTGACAGACTGACAGACTGACAGACTGACAGACTGACAGACTGACAGACTGACAGACTGACAGACTGACAGACTGACAGACTGACAGACTGACAGACTGACAGACTGACAGACTGACAGACTGACAGACTGACAGACTGACAGACTGACAGACTGACAGACTGACAGACTGACAGACTGACAGACTGACAGACTGACAGACTGACAGACTGACAGACTGACAGACTGACAGACTGACAGACTGACAGACTGACAGACTGACAGACTGACAGACTGACAGACTGACAGACTGACAGACTGACAGACTGACAGACTGACAGACTGACAGACTGACAGACTGACAGACTGACAGACTGACAGACTGACAGACTGACAGACTGACAGACTGACAGACTGACAGACTGACAGACTGACAGACTGACAGACTGACAGACTGACAGACTGACAGACTGACAGACTGACAGACTGACAGACTGACAGACTGACAGACTGACAGACTGACAGACTGACAGACTGACAGACTGACAGACTGACAGACTGACAGACTGACAGACTGACAGACTGACAGACTGACAGACTGACAGACTGACAGACTGACAGACTGACAGACTGACAGACTGACAGACTGACAGACTGACAGACTGACAGACTGACAGACTGACAGACTGACAGACTGACAGACTGACAGACTGACAGACTGACAGACTGACAGACTGACAGACTGACAGACTGACAGACTGACAGACTGACAGACTGACAGACTGACAGACTGACAGACTGACAGACTGACAGACTGACAGACTGACAGACTGACAGACTGACAGACTGACAGACTGACAGACTGACAGACTGACAGACTGACAGACTGACAGACTGACAGACTGACAGACTGACAGACTGACAGACTGACAGACTGACAGACTGACAGACTGACAGACTGACAGACTGACAGACTGACAGACTGACAGACTGACAGACTGACAGACTGACAGACTGACAGACTGACAGACTGACAGACTGACAGACTGACAGACTGACAGACTGACAGACTGACAGACTGACAGACTGACAGACTGACAGACTGACAGACTGACAGACTGACAGACTGACAGACTGACAGACTGACAGACTGACAGACTGACAGACTGACAGACTGACAGACTGACAGACTGACAGACTGACAGACTGACAGACTGACAGACTGACAGACTGACAGACTGACAGACTGACAGACTGACAGACTGACAGACTGACAGACTGACAGACTGACAGACTGACAGACTGACAGACTGACAGACTGACAGACTGACAGACTGACAGACTGACAGACTGACAGACTGACAGACTGACAGACTGACAGACTGACAGACTGACAGACTGACAGACTGACAGACTGACAGACTGACAGACTGACAGACTGACAGACTGACAGACTGACAGACTGACAGACTGACAGACTGACAGACTGACAGACTGACAGACTGACAGACTGACAGACTGACAGACTGACAGACTGACAGACTGACAGACTGACAGACTGACAGACTGACAGACTGACAGACTGACAGACTGACAGACTGACAGACTGACAGACTGACAGACTGACAGACTGACAGACTGACAGACTGACAGACTGACAGACTGACAGACTGACAGACTGACAGACTGACAGACTGACAGACTGACAGACTGACAGACTGACAGACTGACAGACTGACAGACTGACAGACTGACAGACTGACAGACTGACAGACTGACAGACTGACAGACTGACAGACTGACAGACTGACAGACTGACAGACTGACAGACTGACAGACTGACAGACTGACAGACTGACAGACTGACAGACTGACAGACTGACAGACTGACAGACTGACAGACTGACAGACTGACAGACTGACAGACTGACAGACTGACAGACTGACAGACTGACAGACTGACAGACTGACAGACTGACAGACTGACAGACTGACAGACTGACAGACTGACAGACTGACAGACTGACAGACTGACAGACTGACAGACTGACAGACTGACAGACTGACAGACTGACAGACTGACAGACTGACAGACTGACAGACTGACAGACTGACAGACTGACAGACTGACAGACTGACAGACTGACAGACTGACAGACTGACAGACTGACAGACTGACAGACTGACAGACTGACAGACTGACAGACTGACAGACTGACAGACTGACAGACTGACAGACTGACAGACTGACAGACTGACAGACTGACAGACTGACAGACTGACAGACTGACAGACTGACAGACTGACAGACTGACAGACTGACAGACTGACAGACTGACAGACTGACAGACTGACAGACTGACAGACTGACAGACTGACAGACTGACAGACTGACAGACTGACAGACTGACAGACTGACAGACTGACAGACTGACAGACTGACAGACTGACAGACTGACAGACTGACAGACTGACAGACTGACAGACTGACAGACTGACAGACTGACAGACTGACAGACTGACAGACTGACAGACTGACAGACTGACAGACTGACAGACTGACAGACTGACAGACTGACAGACTGACAGACTGACAGACTGACAGACTGACAGACTGACAGACTGACAGACTGACAGACTGACAGACTGACAGACTGACAGACTGACAGACTGACAGACTGACAGACTGACAGACTGACAGACTGACAGACTGACAGACTGACAGACTGACAGACTGACAGACTGACAGACTGACAGACTGACAGACTGACAGACTGACAGACTGACAGACTGACAGACTGACAGACTGACAGACTGACAGACTGACAGACTGACAGACTGACAGACTGACAGACTGACAGACTGACAGACTGACAGACTGACAGACTGACAGACTGACAGACTGACAGACTGACAGACTGACAGACTGACAGACTGACAGACTGACAGACTGACAGACTGACAGACTGACAGACTGACAGACTGACAGACTGACAGACTGACAGACTGACAGACTGACAGACTGACAGACTGACAGACTGACAGACTGACAGACTGACAGACTGACAGACTGACAGACTGACAGACTGACAGACTGACAGACTGACAGACTGACAGACTGACAGACTGACAGACTGACAGACTGACAGACTGACAGACTGACAGACTGACAGACTGACAGACTGACAGACTGACAGACTGACAGACTGACAGACTGACAGACTGACAGACTGACAGACTGACAGACTGACAGACTGACAGACTGACAGACTGACAGACTGACAGACTGACAGACTGACAGACTGACAGACTGACAGACTGACAGACTGACAGACTGACAGACTGACAGACTGACAGACTGACAGACTGACAGACTGACAGACTGACAGACTGACAGACTGACAGACTGACAGACTGACAGACTGACAGACTGACAGACTGACAGACTGACAGACTGACAGACTGACAGACTGACAGACTGACAGACTGACAGACTGACAGACTGACAGACTGACAGACTGACAGACTGACAGACTGACAGACTGACAGACTGACAGACTGACAGACTGACAGACTGACAGACTGACAGACTGACAGACTGACAGACTGACAGACTGACAGACTGACAGACTGACAGACTGACAGACTGACAGACTGACAGACTGACAGACTGACAGACTGACAGACTGACAGACTGACAGACTGACAGACTGACAGACTGACAGACTGACAGACTGACAGACTGACAGACTGACAGACTGACAGACTGACAGACTGACAGACTGACAGACTGACAGACTGACAGACTGACAGACTGACAGACTGACAGACTGACAGACTGACAGACTGACAGACTGACAGACTGACAGACTGACAGACTGACAGACTGACAGACTGACAGACTGACAGACTGACAGACTGACAGACTGACAGACTGACAGACTGACAGACTGACAGACTGACAGACTGACAGACTGACAGACTGACAGACTGACAGACTGACAGACTGACAGACTGACAGACTGACAGACTGACAGACTGACAGACTGACAGACTGACAGACTGACAGACTGACAGACTGACAGACTGACAGACTGACAGACTGACAGACTGACAGACTGACAGACTGACAGACTGACAGACTGACAGACTGACAGACTGACAGACTGACAGACTGACAGACTGACAGACTGACAGACTGACAGACTGACAGACTGACAGACTGACAGACTGACAGACTGACAGACTGACAGACTGACAGACTGACAGACTGACAGACTGACAGACTGACAGACTGACAGACTGACAGACTGACAGACTGACAGACTGACAGACTGACAGACTGACAGACTGACAGACTGACAGACTGACAGACTGACAGACTGACAGACTGACAGACTGACAGACTGACAGACTGACAGACTGACAGACTGACAGACTGACAGACTGACAGACTGACAGACTGACAGACTGACAGACTGACAGACTGACAGACTGACAGACTGACAGACTGACA
This sequence comes from Drosophila suzukii, assembly GCF_043229965.1. Lineage (NCBI taxonomy): Eukaryota > Metazoa > Arthropoda > Insecta > Diptera > Drosophilidae > Drosophila > Drosophila suzukii. The sequence goes on along the minus strand of NW_027255927.1, from coordinate 3,510,781 downwards.
GACTGACAGACTGACAGACTGACAGACTGACAGACTGACAGACTGACAGACTGACAGACTGACAGACTGACAGACTGACAGACTGACAGACTGACAGACTGACAGACTGACAGACTGACAGACTGACAGACTGACAGACTGACAGACTGACAGACTGACAGACTGACAGACTGACAGACTGACAGACTGACAGACTGACAGACTGACAGACTGACAGACTGACAGACTGACAGACTGACAGACTGACAGACTGACAGACTGACAGACTGACAGACTGACAGACTCTGACAGACTGACAGACTGACAGACTGACAGACTGACAGACTGACAGACTGACAGACTGACAGACTGACAGACTGACAGACTGACAGACTGACAGACTGACAGACTGACAGACTGACAGACTGACAGACTGACAGACTGACAGACTGACAGACTGACAGACTGACAGACTGACAGACTGACAGACTGACAGACTGACAGACTGACAGACTGACAGACTGACAGACTGACAGACTGACAGACTGACAGACTGACAGACTGACAGACTGACAGACTGACAGACTGACAGACTGACAGACTGACAGACTGACAGACTGACAGACTGACAGACTGACAGACTGACAGACTGACAGACTGACAGACTGACAGACTGACAGACTGACAGACTGACAGACTGACAGACTGACAGACTGACAGACTGACAGACTGACAGACTGACAGACTGACAGACTGACAGACTGACAGACTGACAGACTGACAGACTGACAGACTGACAGACTGACAGACTGACAGACTGACAGACTGACAGACTGACAGACTGACAGACTGACAGACTGACAGACTGACAGACTGACAGACTGACAGACTGACAGACTGACAGACTGACAGACTGACAGACTGACAGACTGACAGACTGACAGACTGACAGACTGACAGACTGACAGACTGACAGACTGACAGACTGACAGACTGACAGACTGACAGACTGACAGACTGACAGACTGACAGACTGACAGACTGACAGACTGACAGACTGACAGACTGACAGACTGACAGACTGACAGACTGACAGACTGACAGACTGACAGACTGACAGACTGACAGACTGACAGACTGACAGACTGACAGACTGACAGACTGACAGACTGACAGACTGACAGACTGACAGACTGACAGACTGACAGACTGACAGACTGACAGACTGACAGACTGACAGACTGACAGACTGACAGACTGACAGACTGACAGACTGACAGACTGACAGACTGACAGACTGACAGACTGACAGACTGACAGACTGACAGACTGACAGACTGACAGACTGACAGACTGACAGACTGACAGACTGACAGACTGACAGACTGACAGACTGACAGACTGACAGACTGACAGACTGACAGACTGACAGACTGACAGACTGACAGACTGACAGACTGACAGACTGACAGACTGACAGACTGACAGACTGACAGACTGACAGACTGACAGACTGACAGACTGACAGACTGACAGACTGACAGACTGACAGACTGACAGACTGACAGACTGACAGACTGACAGACTGACAGACTGACAGACTGACAGACTGACAGACTGACAGACTGACAGACTGACAGACTGACAGACTGACAGACTGACAGACTGACAGACTGACAGACTGACAGACTGACAGACTGACAGACTGACAGACTGACAGACTGACAGACTGACAGACTGACAGACTGACAGACTGACAGACTGACAGACTGACAGACTGACAGACTGACAGACTGACAGACTGACAGACTGACAGACTGACAGACTGACAGACTGACAGACTGACAGACTGACAGACTGACAGACTGACAGACTGACAGACTGACAGACTGACAGACTGACAGACTGACAGACTGACAGACTGACAGACTGACAGACTGACAGACTGACAGACTGACAGACTGACAGACTGACAGACTGACAGACTGACAGACTGACAGACTGACAGACTGACAGACTGACAGACTGACAGACTGACAGACTGACAGACTGACAGACTGACAGACTGACAGACTGACAGACTGACAGACTGACAGACTGACAGACTGACAGACTGACAGACTGACAGACTGACAGACTGACAGACTGACAGACTGACAGACTGACAGACTGACAGACTGACAGACTGACAGACTGACAGACTGACAGACTGACAGACTGACAGACTGACAGACTGACAGACTGACAGACTGACAGACTGACAGACTGACAGACTGACAGACTGACAGACTGACAGACTGACAGACTGACAGACTGACAGACTGACAGACTGACAGACTGACAGACTGACAGACTGACAGACTGACAGACTGACAGACTGACAGACTGACAGACTGACAGACTGACAGACTGACAGACTGACAGACTGACAGACTGACAGACTGACAGACTGACAGACTGACAGACTGACAGACTGACAGACTGACATTAATCAAGACAAACATTAGTTTGTTCTGCACTTGTGCTTACATTAATAATACGGATCTCTTTATCGTCCACTCAGGCCACGATACTGTCTCTTTTCATCATTTCATTACTTTCTCTTACCACAGAGGCTTTCTTATTCTTTTTTTTGTTTTTTTTTTTTTTAATTTCATTTCTGTACTCTGCCATTTCCTTTTGGCCAGCAGTACTACATCTTTTTGCCACTTCACTTTCTTCAGCAACTTCAACATTATTATAATCATCACACACATTAAGCTCCTCGGGAACTTCCCCATCTGGTAAAATTCTTAAATCTTCGTGAGCATACTTGTAAGTTCGTTTACTAGTTAATGACTTTAGAATGTACCTGTCACCCTTTTGAACCTGTGTTCTTTCAAAAGGCCCCTTGAATTTTGGACTCAGCTTGGTTTGATGCCTTTCCTCGTTTTTAAGTAGTACAAAATCTCCAACATTGTGTCTACGTACTTTCGCCTTACTTTTATCAAACCGTTCTTTATTATACACTGCAGTAACTAAAACATTTTTTTCAGCTTGTGCTCTAACGTTCGATAGATCTACATCATTTTCTATGTCACTAGGTGGAAGTAATTCTAATGGCCGTGCTACTTTTCCCAATAACATTTCCAGAGGACTTGCCTTCGTCACACGATTAGTTATACAATTAATTGCTAGCTGCACCTCTCCTAGCACATCCTGCCAAGATTGTGTTCCAGTTTCAGCCGCCGGTAACATATTTTTCAACGTGCTCATTGTTCATTCCAGTTGGCCGTTAGCTCTACTAGCACCGGTGGCAATCAAGTGCAAGTTTATTTTGTGATCTGAACAAAATTCACTAAACTTTGCTCCAGCAAAAGACCTTCCCTAGTCAGCTATTATTCGGTTTGGTACTCCAAACAACGAAATAGCGGACTTGACAGCCTTTATGCAACTCTCACTGTAAAATTTAAGGGTATGACTAAGATAGACATATTTGGTAAACGCGTCAACTTGAACAATAACATACTCCTTTTGGTCACTCTTGCCGCTTAATTTCCCTGTTATGTCGATGTGGATTGTGTGCCAAGGAATATTTACTTTTGGGATTGGATGCAGTTCAGCCTGAATTTTTCCTGAGGTTGATTTAGACATTTTGCAAGTGATGCAGTTGTCAACAAATTTTTTGACGTATTTTGACATATTGTCAAACCAGTAAAAATCGTAAACTTTATCCAGTGTCTTTTCGAAACCTAAAAGCATTATCGACTCATGAACTTGGTTTATAACGGACCATCTGAAAGCACGGGGCACCACCGGTAAACAGCGAGTTCTGCAATTCCTCTGTATTTTTCGGTGAAGAACCTCTGTCCTTAGTTCATAAGTTTTCGCAATATCTTCATCAAGAGAAAAATCTTTTAATTTAGTCACGATTTCGGCTATGCCTGGGTCTCGACGCTGTTCAGCAATGAGCCAATTACTTGAAATTTCGGCCTAGTTAACTCTCTTCTCCTCAAGTACCTTTGGAGCAAAAGTAGTCCCTGGTGAGATAGGATTTCTCGACAAAAAGTCAACATGTGCCATTCTTTTCCCATCTCTATACTGAATATCAAATGTAAATGACTGTAAGAAAGCCCACCAACGCTGTGCTCTAGGAGTCAGATCTTGTTTATTTCTTGACGCCTTCAATGAGTTACAGTCGGTATAAACAGTAAAGTTCCTGCCCACCAAGTAACGTCGAAATTGTTTAATTGAGTTTACAACCGCTAAGTTTCCACCTCATACGAGTGATATCTTGACTCCGCAGGTGAAGTAGTTTTGCTATAATATTCTATTACCTGTGGTTTGTTATTAATTTTGTGTAACAAAATTTCACCGTAACCATTGCCACTTGCATCTGTATGTAATTCAATTGGATAAATTGGGACAAAAATAACAAGGACTGGCTCATCAGTAAGTATAGAAATAACTTGTTTCCGTATCTGTTCATGTTCTGCTTTCCAAATCAATTTATTTTTGTCTGAAGTTAAGAAATATAACGGTTTCATCAACTGTGAAAAGCCCTTTATAAACTGCCTGAAATAAGACGCTAATCCAATAAATTGTTACAGACTGTGGAGGCGGCAGGGCAGTTAACGCTACAATTTTCTGAGGGTTGGAACGAATTTCACCAGCACTAACACTATAGCCTAAATATTGAACCGATGTTTTCAGGAAAGAACACTTTGTAATATTGAATGAAAACCCAGCCTTTGTCAGAACATTTAAAACAATTTCTAATCTTTCAAACGCGTCGCATTGTGTTGTGGCAGTTATCATGATATCATCCATATAGACGACAACATAAGAATTTGCTAAGTCCTTTAGCGCCTGCATTACTAAGCGTTGAAAAACGGATGGCGCGTTTTTAAGCCCGAATGGCATAGACAGAAACTCATACTGGCCATCTGGCGTCACAAACGCTGTGTACTCAATAGAATCCGCATGCAAAGGAATCCACTGGCCATATCTAAACATGTAAAATAATTAGCTCCTCGAAGTCTATCTATTTGATCCTGTATGAGTGGCAGCGGGTATTTATCAGCGACTGTGTTCGAATTTAGGTCTCTATAGTCAACGCAGAGCCTATCGGAACCATTTTTCTTCTTTACCAACAATATAGGGCTTGCATAAGGTAAACAGCTAGGTCTTATTATATTACACCTCAACAGCTCCTCAATTTTCTCTCGAACTAAATCTCGCTCGCATGGACTTAATCGGTATGGCCTTCTTTGAACTGTTTTTCTTGGATCAATCAATCTAATTTTCATTTCGCCAACCTTAACCTTAGTACATGGAATGCCTTTTATAAAACAATCTGAGTACTTTGCTAACAATGAATTAAGTTTTATTTTATTTTCTTTGTCAAGTTCGGTATCAAAATCGACTGGCTCAGAAGCGGTAAACAAATTAATTATTTTGGCTCTTAAAATTGTAAATTTGTTGGATGAAATGATAATATCAAAACCCTGCTTAAGTATTTCACGCCCAATGACGATATCGTTTTGCATGTGATCATCGCCTACTACATGAAACAAAATCTCAATAAAATTGTCATTAATCTTTACGTTACTTAAAACTTGTACAGTACTACATATTCCATTACTGCCTATGCCTTTTAACATAACATTATTATTTAATCGTTTACCAGAAAACTTAGCACTTAGCTTTTCTTTCATCAGTGAGCATTCAGCTCCGGAATCAAAGGTGACTTCAAAAATGTGTCCTCTGTGGTTCATGCTTCCTTTAGGTACTGCAACGCTGCACTGCTCCACTCGTTTTTCCCGGTTGAATATCTTGTTCCTATCAGCTTCCTTCTTTGTACATTGGGTAGATATGTGTCCCCAGTCTTCACACTTGTAGCAAGTTACATTCGATTTTTCACGTCGATGTTCATCGTGTCTGACATGTCGCTCTTTGTCATTAGCAAGGATATGTTGTTGTTTCTTGAGTCTGCACTCAAACATTTTGTGGCCTAATTTTCCACAAAAATGACACTCGATCGAAGATTGCTTTTGTCGTTTTGGATAAACTTCAGATTGATGCTCCACAAAGCCACTTTTCCTTTTATTAAATGTGAACGCTTTTAATTCGGACTGTAGATCGCTTCTGGTTCGAACATTTGATCTGAAACTTAAACGCTGCAAATCGTTATCAAAGCTTGCCAGCAATGCGAGAGTCACGGACACAGCAATTTCTTCTTTCTCCATTTCACGCCATTTCGTCGTTAGCTCTGTAACCATGCGGCTTGCGTGCAGCGCGAGACACTCGCCATCAGTCGGTCGCTTTGTCAGCATATTTGGAAACATAGCGGCTGGTGTTTCTAAAGTATCAAAGCGCTGTATGAACAATTTCTTGAACTCGAGCCAGGTTATATCAGCATAGCACACTTGGGACAGCCATTGCGAAGCGCTACCCTCCAATGCTGAACTTAAAGCCACAACCAACGCACTGCCTTTCAACGTATTTTCTTGTAATATAACTTCCACCGTTGAACACCACGATGAAGCGATGGCACCTGCCTTGTCAGGGTTGAATTTGGGTAGGTGCACCGATTTGCTCTGCCCTGCATTAGGTTCCGTTGTTTTAATGGCTCGCACAAGATCGATCAAATTTTTATTTTGTAATTCCATGATGGCACGCCATTGTCCATCCATTGTTGTAGGTTGAGGGCCAGAACCCACTTCTGATGTCGAATTACGTTCGGGTTCCATTAGAGCGGAGTGCGTTTCGGTCTGAACACAGGCGTCGATTTACAGGGAGTGACTATACGTTCTTGTAACTGCCTATACTGTTCCTGCGAACCACACACGGAGACAGCGCCACAACGCTGACGCCTCGCTAAAACGGTTCCTCTCAAAAAAGGACATGACAAAATCCACGAAGCCTGCTTTGTTTTTTTTTTTTTTTAATTTCATTTCTGTACTCTGCCATTTCCTTTTGGCCAGCAGTACTACATCCTTTTGCCACTTCACTTTCTTCAGCAACTTCAACATTATTATAATCATCACACACATTAAGCTCCTCGGGAACTTCCCCATCTGCTAAAATTCTTAAATCTTCGTGAGCATACTTGTAAGTTCGCTTACTAGTTAATGACTTTAGAATGTACCTGTCACCCTCTAGAACCTGTGTTCTTTCAAAAGGCCCCTTGAATTTTGGACTCAGCTTGGTTTGATGCCTTTCCTCGTTTTTAAGTAGTACAAAATCTCCAACATTGTGTCTACGTACTTTCGCCTTACTTTTATCAAACCGTTCTTTATCATACACTGCAGTAACTAAAACATTTTTTTCAGCTTGTGCTCTAACGTTCGATAGATCTACATCATTTTCTATGTCACTAGGTGGAAGTAATCCTAATGGCCGTGCTACTTTTCCCAATAACATTTCCAGAGGACTTGCCTTCGTCACACGATTAGTTGCACAATTAATTGCTAGATGCACCTCTCCTAGCACATCCTGCCAAAATTGTGTTCCAGTTTCAGCCGCCGTTAACATATTTTTCAACGTGCTCATTGTTCGTTCCACTTGGCCGTTAGCTCTACTAGCACCGGTGGCAATCAAGTGCAAGTTTATTTTGTGATCTGAACAAAATTCACTAAACTTTGCTCCAGTAAAAGACCTTCCCTAGTCAGCTATTATTCGGTTTGGTACTCCAAACAACGAAATAGCGGACTTGACAGCCTTTATGCAACTCTCACTGTAAAATTTAAGGGTATGACTAAGATACACATATTTGGTAAACGCGTCAACTTGAACAATAACATACTCCTTTTGGTCACTCTTGCCGCTTAATTTCCCTGTTATGTCGATGTGGATTGTGTGCCAAGGAATATTTACTTTTGGGATTGGATGCAGTTCAGCCTGAATTTTTCCTGAGGTTGATTTAGACATTTTGCAAGTGTTGCAGTTGTCAACAAATTTTTTGACGTATTTTGACATATTGTCAAACCAGTAAAAATCGTAAACTTTATCCAGTGTCTTTTCGAAACCTAAATGCATTATCGACTCATGAACTTGGTTTATAACGGACCATCTAAAAGCACGGTGCACCACCGGTAAACAGCGAGTTCTGCAATTCCTCTGTATTTTTCGGTGAAGAACCTCTGTCCTTAGTTCATAAGTTTTCGCAATATCTTCATCAAGAGAAAAATCTTTTAATTTAGTCACGATTTCGGCTATGCCTGGGTCTCGACGCTGTTCAGCAATGAGCCAATTACTTGAAATTTCGGCCGAGTTAACTCTCTTCTCCTCAAGTACCTTTGGAGCAAAAGTAGTCCCTGGTGAGATAGGATTTCTCGACAAAAAGTCAACATGTGCCATTCTTTTCCCATCTCTATACTGAATATCAAATGTAAATGACTGTAAGAAAGCCCACCAACGCTGTGCTCTAGGAGTCAGATCTTGTTTATTTCTTGACGCCTTCAATGAGTTACAGTCGGTATAAACAGTAAAGTTCCTGCCCACCAAGTAATGTCGAAATTGTTTAATTGAGTTTACAACCGCTAAGTTTCCACCTCATACGAGTGATATCTTGACTCCGCAGGTGAAGTAGTTTTGCTATAATATTCTGTTACCTGTGGTTTGTTATTAATTTTGTGTAATAAAATTTCACCGTAACCATTGCCACTTGCATCTGTATGTAATTCAATTGGATAAATTGGGACAAAAATAACAATTCCATGATGGCACGCCATTGTCCATCCATTGTTGTAGGTTGAGGGCCAGAACCCACTTCTGATGTCGAATTACGTTCGGGTTCCATTAGAGCGGAGTGCGTTTCGGTCTGAACACAGGCGTCGATTTACAGAGAGTGACTATACGTTCTTGTAACTGCCTATACTGTTCCTGCGAACCACACACGGAGACAGCGCCACAAAGCTGACGCCTCGCTAAAACGGTTCCTCTCAAAAAAGGACATGACAAAATCCACGAAGCCTGCTACGCAGCCGTGTGTCGTGCTACACTTTTTGTAGCGCCGCACAGGCAACATGATATGCAAAGATGATGCATGATATTGCAAAAATTCAGGACATAAGATGACACAAGAGAGGACACAACAAACTAGCATTCCTTATACACTGAGATATACCAATCGCCGACACGGCCATACTGACTCTAACACGACCTCGTGTATAAAAGACCATATTTATACCCGTTTCTCGTAGAGTAAAAGGGTATACTAGATTCGTCGGAAAGTATGTAACAGGCAGAAGGAAGCGTTTCCGACCCCATAAAGTATATATATTCTTGATCAGGAGCACTAGCCGAGTCGATCTAGCCATGTCCGTCTGTCCGTCTGTCCGTCTGTCTGTCCGTCCGGATGAACGCTGAGATCTCGGAAACTATGGGAGCTAGGCTGTTGAGATTTGTCGTGCAGATTCCTGAGCTTCTTACGCAGCGCAAGTTTGTTTCAGCAATGTGCCACGCCCACTCTTACGCCCACAAACCGCCCAAACCTGTGGCTCATACAGTTTTGATGCTAGAATAAAAATTTTAACATAAGTGTATTTTTCTCATCAATACCTATCGAGTGACCCGAAAAAAAATTGCCACGCCCACTCTAACGCCCATAAACCGCCCAAACCTGTGACGGCCACAGTTTTCATGCTAGATAAAAAATTTTAACTGAAATGTATTGGTCTCCTCAATACCTATCGATTGATCCAAAAAAATGTTGCCACGCCCACTCTAACGCCCATAACGCTTAAATCTGTCTACCGCCGGTAGGTGGCGTATTTAAATCTCGATTTGCTCCTTGCATATCTCCATTTCACTTTGGTCCCTTTAGCTGAGTAACGGGTATCTGATAGTCGAGGTACTCGACTATAGCGTTCTTCCTTGTTTTAGTATCTCTTTTGCTTTCTTTTTACTTCTATTTTTTTTTAACAACCTTTTATTTTTACAACTTAAACAAATATTTCCACAACGAAATTAAATTTTCATTTCTTAATTTATGTAAACTAATTAATGACCAATTTCACAAAATAGTATCAGACCTCCTTAAGACATAACTTAACTTAAACTGTATCATTCTGTTTGGTTTTCATTAACAAATCAGGTCTTCAAAAATTATGTTTCGATCTCACAAAAACAAACTTATTTTTAAACCAATTCTTTTACTCAGTTCATCCATTCTCATATCTAATGCACCACACGCCATGATCAAAACAAACATTAGTTTGTTCTGCACTTGTGCTTACATTAATAATACGAATCTCTTTGTTGTCCACTCAGGCCACGATACTGTCTCTTTTCATCATTTCATTACTTTCTCTTACCACAGAGGCTTTCTTATTCTTTTTTTTGTTTTTTTTTTTTTTAATTTCATTTCTGTACTCTGCCATTTCCTTTTGGCCAGCAGTACTACATCTTTTTGCCACTTCACTTTCTTCAGCAACTTCAACATTATTATAATCATCACACACATTAAGCTCCTCGGGAACTTCCCCATCTGGTAAAATTCTTAAATCTTCGTGAGCATACTTGTAAGTTCGTTTACTAGTTAATGACTTTAGAATGTACCTGTCACCCTCTAGAACCTGTGTTCTTTCAAAAGGCCCCTTGAATTTTGGACTCAGCTTGGTTTGATGCCTTTCCTCGTTTTTAAGTAGTACAAAATCTCCAACATTGTGTCTACGTACTTTCGCCTTACTTTTATCAAACCGTTCTTTATCATACACTGCAGTAACTAAAACATTTTTTTCAGCTTGTGCTCTAACGTTCGATAGATCTACATCATTTTCTATGTCACTAGGTGGAAGTAATCCTAATGGCCGTGCTACTTTTCCCAATAACATTTCCAGAGGACTTGCCTTCGTCACACGATTAGTTGCACAATTAATTGCTAGATGCACCTCTCCTAGCACATCCTGCCAAAATTGTGTTCCAGTTTCAGCCGCCGTTAACATATTTTTCAACGTGCTCATTGTTCGTTCCACTTGGCCGTTAGCTCTACTAGCACCGGTGGCAATCAAGTGCAAGTTTATTTTGTGATCTGAACAAAATTCACTAAACTTTGCTCCAGTAAAAGACCTTCCCTAGTCAGCTATTATTCGGTTTGGTACTCCAAACAACGAAATAGCGGACTTGACAGCCTTTATGCAACTCTCACTGTAAAATTTAAGGGTATGACTAAGATACACATATTTGGTAAACGCGTCAACTTGAACAATAACATACTCCTTTTGGTCACTCTTGCCGCTTAATTTCCCTGTTATGTCGATGTGGATTGTGTGCCAAGGAATATTTACTTTTGGGATTGGATGCAGTTCAGCCTGAATTTTTCCTGAGGTTGATTTAGACATTTTGCAAGTGTTGCAGTTGTCAACAAATTTTTTGACGTATTTTGACATATTGTCAAACCAGTAAAAATCGTAAACTTTATCCAGTGTCTTTTCGAAACCTAAATGCATTATCGACTCATGAACTTGGTTTATAACGGACCATCTAAAAGCACGGTGCTCCACCGGTAAACAGCGAGTTCTGCAATTCCTCTGTATTTTTCGGTGAAGAACCTCTGTCCTTAGTTCATAAGTTTTCGCAATATCTTCATCAAGAGAAAAATCTTTTAATTTAGTCACGATTTCGGCTATGCCTGGGTCTCGACGCTGTTCAGCAATGAGCCAATTACTTGAAATTTCGGCCGAGTTAACTCTCTTCTCCTCAAGTACCTTTGGAGCAAAAGTAGTCCCTGGTGAGATAGGACTTCTCGACAAAAAGTCAACATGTGCCATTCTTTTCCCATCTCTATACTGAATATCAAATGTAAATGACTGTAAGAAAGCCCACCAACGCTGTGCTCTAGGAGTCAGATCTTGTTTATTTCTTGACGCCTTCAATGAGTTACAGTCGGTATAAACAGTAAAGTTCCTGCCCACCAAGTAATGTCGAAATTGTTTAATTGAGTTTACAACCGCTAAGTTTCCACCTCATACGAGTGATATCTTGACTCCGCAGGTGAAGTAGTTTTGCTATAATATTCTATTACCTGTGGCTTGTTATTAATTTTGTGTAATAAAATTTCACCGTAACCATTGCCACTTGCATCTGTATGTAATTCAATTGGATAAATTGGGACAAAAATAACAAGGACTGGCTCATCAGTAAGTATAGAAATAACTTGTTTCCGTATCTGTTCATGTTCTGCTTTCCAAATCAATTTATTTTTGTCTGAAGTTAAGAAATATAACGGTTTCATCAACTGTGAAAAGCCCTTTATAAACTGCCTGATTTAAGACGCTAATCCAATAAATTGTTACAGACTGTGGAGGCGGCAGGGCAGTTAACGCTACAATTTTCTGAGGGTTGGAACGAATTTCACCAGCACTAACACTATAGCCTAAATATTGAACCGATGTTTTCAGGAAAGAACACTTTGTAATATTGAATGAAAACCCAGCCTTTGTCAGAACATTTAAAACAATCTCTAATCTTTCAAACGCGTCGCATTGTGTTGTGGCAGTTATCATGATATCATCCATATAGACGACAACATAAGAATTTGCTAAGTCCCTTAGCGCCTGCATTACTAAGCGTTGAAAAACAGAAGGCGCGTTTTTAAGCCCGAATGGCATAGACAGAAACTCATACTGGCCATCTGTCGTCACAAACGCTGTGTACTCAATAGAATCCGCATGCAAAGGAATCCACTGGCCATATCTAAACATGTAAAATAATTAGCTCCTCGAAGTCTATCTATTTGATCCTGTATGAGTGGCAGCGGGTATTTATCAGCGACTGTGTTCGAATTTAGGTCTCTATAGTCAACGCAGAGCCTATCGGAACCATTTTTCTTCTTTACCAACAATATAGGGCTTGCATAAGGTAAACAGCTAGGTCTTATTACATTACACCTCAACAGCTCCTCAATTTTCTCTCGAACTAAATCTCGCTCGCATGGACTTAATCGGTATGGCCTTCTTTGAACTGTTTTTCTTGGATCAATCAATCTAATTTTCATTTCGCCAACTTTAACCTTAGTATATGGAATGCCTTTTATAAAACAATCTGAGTACTTTGATAACAATGAATTAAGTTTTATTTTATTTTCTTTGTCAAGTTCGGTATCAAAATCGACTGGCTCAGAAGCGGTACACAAATTAATTATTTTGGCTCTTAAAATTGTAAATTTGTTGGATGAAATGACAATATCAAAACCCTGCTTAAGTATTTCACGCCCAATGACGATATCGTTTTGCATGTGATCATCGCCTACTACATGAAACAAAATCTCAATAAAATTGTCATTAATCTTAACGTTAGTTGAAACTTGTACAGTACTACATATTCCATTACTGCCTATGCCTTTTAACATAACAATATTATTTAATCGTTTACCAGAAAACTTAGCACTTAGCTTTTCTTTCATCAGTGAGCATTCAGCTCCGGAATCAAAGGTGACTTCAAAAATGTGTCCTCTGTGGCTCATGCTTCCTTTAGGTACTGCAACGCTGCACTGCTCCACTCGTTTTTCCCGGTTGAATATCTTGTTCCTATCAGCTTCCTTCTTTGTACATTGGGTAGATATGTGTCCCCAGTCTCCACATTCGATTTTTCACGTAGATGTTCATCGTGTCTGACATGTCGCTCTTTGTCATTAGCAAGGATATGTTGTTGTTTCTTGAGTCTGCACTCAAACATTTTGTGGCCTAATTTTCCACAAAAATGACACTCGATAGATGATTGCTTTTGTCGTTTTGGATAAACTTCAGATTGATGCTCCACAAAGCCACTTTTCCTTTTTTTAAATGTGAACGCTTTTAATTCGGACTGTAGATCGCTTCTGGTTCGAACATTTGATGTGAATTTTAAACGCTGCAAACGGTTATCAAAGCTTGCCAGCAATGCGAGAGTCACGGACACAGCAATTTCTTCTTTCTCCATTTCACGCCATTTCGTCGTTAGCTCTGTAACCATGCGGCTTGCGTGCAGCGCGAGACACTCGCCATCAGTCGGTCGCTTTGTCAGCATATTTGGAAACATAACGGCTGGTGTTTCAAAAGTATCAAAGCGCTGTATGAACAATTCCTTGAACTCGAGCCAGGTTATATCAGCATAGCACACTTGGGACAGCCATTGCGAAGCGCTACCCTCCAATGCTGAACTTAAAGCCACAACCAACGCACTGCCTTTCAACGTATTTTCTTGTAATATAACTTCCACCGTTGAACACCACGATGAAGCGATGGCACCTGCCTTGTCAGTGTTGAATTTGGGTAGGTGCACCGATTTGCTCTGCCCTGCATTAGGTTCCGTTGTTTTAATGGCTCGCACAAGATCGATCAAATTTTTATTTTGCAATTCCATGATGGCACGCCATTGTCCATCCATTGTTGTAGGTTGAGGGCCAGAACCCATTCCATTAGAGCGGAGTGCGTTTCGGTCTGAACACAGGCGTCGATTTACAGAGAGTGACTATACGTTCTTGTAACTGCCTATACTGTTCCTGCGAACCACACACGGAGACAGCGCCACAACGCTGACGCCTCGCTAAAACGGTTCCTCTCAAAAAAGGACATGACAAAATCCACGAAGCCTGCTACGCAGCCGTGTGTCGTGCTACACTTTTTGTAGCGCCGCACAGGCAACATGATATGCAAAGATGATGCATGATATTGCAAAAATGCAGGACATAAGATGCCACAAGAGAGGACACAACAAACTAGCATTCCTTATACACTGAGATATACCAATCGCCGACACGGCCATACTGACTCTAACACGACCTCGTGTATAAAAGACCATATTTTTAGTTTCTCTTTTGCTTTCTTTTTACTTCTATTTTTTTTTAACAACCTTTTATTTTTACAACTTAAACAAATATTTCCACAACGAAATTCAATTTTCATTTCTTAATTTATGTAAACTAATTAGTGACCAATTTCACAAAATAGTATCAGACCTCCTTAAGACATACCTTAACTTAAACTTTATCACTCTGTTTGGTAACAAACTTATTTTTAAACCAATTCTTTTACTCAGTTCATCCATTCTCTTATCTAATGCACCAAACGCCATGATCAAAACAAACATTAGTTTGTTCTGCACTTGTGCTTACATTAATAATAAGAATCTCTTTATCGTCCACTCAGGCCACGATACTGTCTCTTTTCATCATTTCATTACTTTCTCTTACCACAGAGGCTTTCTTATTCTTTTTTTTTGTTTTTTAATTTCATTTCTGTACTCTGCCATTTCCTTTTGGCCAGCAGTACTACATCTTTTTGCCACTTCACTTTTTTCAGCAACTTCAACATTCTAAATATTTTCATTTTCGGTCTCAACATTATTATAATCATCACACACATTAAGCTCCTCGGGAACTTCCCCATCTGGTAAAATTCTTAAATCTTCGTGAGCATACTTGTAAGTTCGTTTACTAGCTAATGACTTTAGAATGTACCTGTCACCCTCTAGAATCTGTGTTCTTTCAAAAGGCCCCTTGAATTTTGGACTCAGCTTGGTTTGATGCCTTTCCTCGTTTTTAAGTAGTACAAAATCTCCAACATTGTGTCTACGTACTTTCGCCTTACTTTTATCAAACCGTTCTTTATCATACACTTCAGTAACTAAAACATTTTTTTCAGCTTGTGCTCTAACGTTCGATAGATCTACATCATTTTCTATGTCACTAGGTGGAAGTGCTACTTTTCCCAATAACATTTCCAGAGGACTTGCCTTCGTCACACGATTAGTTGTACAACTAATTGCTAGCTGCACCTCTCCTAGCACATCCTGCCAAGATTGTGTTCCAGTTTCAGCCGCCGTTAACATATTTTTCAACGTGCTCATTGTTCGTTCCACTTGGCCGTTAGCTCTACTAGCACCGGTGGCAATCAAGTGCAAGTTTATTTTGTGATCTGAACAAAATTCACTAAACTTTGCTCCACTAAAAGACCTTCCCTAGTCAGCTATTATTCGGTTTGGTACTCCAAACAACGAAATAGCGGACTTGACAACCTTTATGCAACTCTCACTGTAAAATTTAAGGGTATGACTAAGATAGACATATTTGGTAAACGCGTCAACTTGAACAATAACATACTCCTTTTGGTCACTCTTGCCGCTTAATTTCCCTGTTATGTCGATGTGGATTGTGTGCCAAGGAATATTTACTTTTGGGATTGGATGCAGTTCAGCCTGAATTTTTCCTGAGGTTGATTTAGACATTTTGCAAGTGTTGCAGTTGTCAACAAATTTTTTGACGTATTTTGACATATTGTCAAACCAGTAAAAATCGTAAACTTTATCCAGTGTCTTTTTGAAACCTAAATGCATTATCGACTCATGAACTTGGTTTATAACGGACCATCTAAAAGCACGATGCACCACCGGTAAACAGCGAGTTCTGCAATTCCTCTGTATTTTTCGGTGAAGAACCTCTGTCCTTAGTTCATAAGTTTTCGCAATATCTTCATCAAGAGAAAAATCTTTTAATTTAGTCACGATTTCGGCTATGTCTGGGTCTCGACGCTGTTCAGCAATGAGCCAATTACTTGAAATTTCGGCCAAGTTAACTCTCTTCTCCTCAAGTACCTTTGGAGCAAAAGTAGTCCCTGGTGAGATAGGATTTCTCGACAAAAAGTCAACATGTGCCATTCTTTTCCCATCTCTATACTGAATATCAAATGTAAATGACTGTAAGAAAGCCCACCAACGCTGTGCTCTAGGAGTCAGATCTTGTTTATTTCTTGACGCCTTCAATGAGTTACAGTCGGTATAAACAGTAAAGTTCCTGCCCACCAAGTAATGTCGAAAATGTTTAATTGAGTTTACAACCGCTAAGTTTCCACCTCATACGAGTGATATCTTGACTCCGCAGGTGAAGTAGTTTTGCTATAATATTCTATTACCTGTGGTTTGTTATTAATTTTGTGTAATAAAATTGCACTGTAACCAATGCCACTTGCATCTGTATGTAATTCAATTGGATAAATTGGGTCAAAAATAACAAGGACTGGCTCATCAGTAAGTATAGAAATAACTTGTTTCCGTATCTGTTCATGTTCTGCTTTCCAAATAAATTTATTTTTGTCTGAAGTTAAGAAATATAACGGTTTCATCAACTGTGAAAAGCCCTTTATAAACTGCCTGATTTAAGACGCTAATCCAATAAATTGTTACAGACTGTGGAGGCGGCAGGGCAGTTAACGCTACAATTTTCTGAGGGTTGGAACGAATTTCACCAGCACTAACACTATAGCCTAAATATTGAACCGATGTTTTCAGGAAAGAACACTTTGTAATATTGAATGAAAACCCAGCCTTTGTCAGAACATTTAAAACAATCTCTAATCTTTCAAACGCGTCGCATTGTGTTGTGGCAGTTATCATGATATCATCCATATAGACGACAACATAAGAATTTGCTAAGTCCCTTAGCGCCTGCATTACTAAGCGTTGAAAAACAGAAGGCGCGTTTTTAAGCCCGAATGGCATAGACAGAAACTCATACTGGCCATCTGTCGTCACAAACGCTGTGTACTCAATAGAATCCGCATGCAAAGGAATCCACTGGCCATATCTAAACATGTAAAATAATTAGCTCCTCGAAGTCTATCTATTTGATCCTGTATGAGTGGCAGCGGGTATTTATCAGCGACCGTTCGAATTTAGCTCTCTATAGTCAACGCAGAGCCTATCGGAACCATTTTTCTTCTTTACCAACAATATAGGGCTTGCATAAGGTAAACAGCTAGGTCTTCTTATATTACACCTCAACAGCTCCTCAATTTTCTCTCGAACTAAATCTCGCTCGCATGGACTTAATCGGTTTGGCCTTCTTTGAACTGTTTTTCTTGGATCAATCAATCTAATTTTCATTTCGCCAACCTTAACCTTAGTACATGGAATGCCTTTTATAAAACAATCTGAGTACTTTGCTAACAATGAATTAAGTTTTATTTTATTTTCTTTGTCAAGTTCGGTATCAAAATCGACTGGCTCAGAAGCGGTACACAAATTAATTATTTTGGCTCTTAAAATTGTAAATTTGTTGTATGAAATGACAATATCAAAACCCTGCTTAAGTATTTCACGCCCAATGACGATATCGTTTTGCATGTGATCATCGCCTACTACATGAAACAAAATCTCAATAAAATTGTCATTAATCTTAACGTTACTTAAAACTTGTACAGTACTACATATTCCATTACTGCCTATGCCTTTTAACATAACAATATTATTTAATCGTTTACCAGAAAACTTAGCACTTAGCTTTTCTTTCATCAGTGAGCATTCAGCTCCGGAATCAAAGGTGACTTCAAAAATGTGTCCTCTGTGGTTCATGATTCCTTTAGGTTCTGTAACGCTGCACTGCTCCACTCGTTTTTCCCGGTTGAATATCTTGTTCCGATCAGCTTTCTTCTTTGTACATTGGGTAGATATGTGTCCCCAGTCTCCACACTTGTAGCAAGTTACATTCGATTTTTCACGTAGATGTTCATCGTGTCTGACATGTCGCTCTTTGTCATTAGCAAGGATATGTTGTTGTTTCTTGAGTCTGCACTCAAACATTTTGTGGCCTAGTTTTCCAAAAAAAATGACACTCGATCGAAGATTGCTTTTGTCGTTTTGGATAAACTTCAGATTGATGCTCCACAAAGCCACTTTTCCTTTTATTAAATGTGAACGCTTTTAATTCGGACTGTAGATCGCTTCTGGTTCGAACATTTGATGTGAAACTTAATGCAATGCGAGAGTCACGGGCACAGCAATTTCTTCTTTCTCCATTTCACGCCACTTCGTCGTTAGCTCTGTAACCATGCGGCTTGCGTGCAGCGCGAGACACTCGCCATCAGTCGGTCGCTTTGTCAGCATATTTGGAAACATAACGGCTGGTGTTTCTAAAGTATCAAAGCGCTGTATGAACAATTCCTTGAACTCGAGCCAGGTTATATCAGCATAGCACACTTGGGACAGCCATTGCGAAGCGCTACCCTCAAATGCTGAACTTAAAGCCACAACCAACGCACTGCCTTTCAACGTATTTTCTTGTAATATAATTTCCACCGTTGAACACCACGATGAAGCGATGGCACCTGCCTTGTCAGGGTTGAATTTGGGTAGGTGCACCGATTTGCTCTGCCCTGCATTAGGTTCCGTTGTTTTAATGGCTCGCACAAGGTCGATCAAATTTTTATTTTGTAATTCCATGATGGCACGCCATTGTCCATCCATTGTTGTAGGTTGAGGGCCAGAACCCACTTCTGATGTCGAATTACGTTCGGGTTCCATTAGAGCGGAGTGCGTTTCGGTCTGAACACAGGCGTCGATTTACAGGGAGTGACTATACGTTCTTGTAACTGCCTATACTGTTCCTGCGAACCACACACGGAGACAGCGCCACAACGCTGACGCCTCGCTAAAACGGTTCCTCTCAAAAAAGGACATTGCAAGATCCACGAAGCCTGCTACGCAGCCGTGTGTCGTGCTACACTTTTTGTAGCGCCGCACAGGCAACATGATATGCAAAGATGATGCATGATATTGCAAAAATGCAGGACATAAGATGCCACAAGAGAGGACACAACAAACTAGCATTCCTTATACACTGAGATATACCAATCGCCGACACGGCCATACTGACTCTAACACGACCTCGTGTATAAAAGACCATATTTTTAGTTTCTCTTTTGCTTTCTTTTTACTTCTATTTTTTTTTTTTAAAAACCTTTTATTTTACAACTTAAACAAATATTTCCACAACGAAATTCAATTTTCATTTCTTAATTTATGTAAACTATTTAATGCCCAATTTCAAAAATAGTATCAGACCTCCTTAAGACATACCTTAACTTAAACTTTATCATTTTGTTTGGTTTTCATTAACAAATCAGGTCTTCAAAAATTATGTTTCGATCTCACAAAAACAAACTTATTTTTAAACCAATTCTTTTACTCAGTTCATCCGTTCTCATATCTAATCAAGACAAAAATTAGTTTGTTCTGCACTTGTGCTTACATTATTAATACGAATCTCTTTGTCGTCCACTAAGGCCACGATACTGTCTCTTTTCATCATTTCATTACTTTCTCTTACCACAGAGGCTTTCTTATTCTTTTTTTTTGTTTTTTTTTTTTTAATTTCATTTCTGTACTCTGCCATTTCCTTTTGGCCAGCAGTACTACATCTTTTTGCCACTTCACTTTCTTCAGCAACTTCAACATTCTAAATATTTTAATTTTCGGTCTCAACAGTATTATAATCATCACTCACATTAAGCTTCTCGGGAACTTCCCCATCTGGTAAAATTCTTAAATCTTCGTGAGCATACTTGTAAGTTCGTTTACTAGGCCCCTTGAATTTTGGACTCAGCTTGGTTTGATGCCTTTCCTCGTTTTTAAGTAGTACAAAATCTCCAACATTGTGTCTACGTGCTTTCGCCTTACTTTTATCAAACCGTTCTTTATCATACACTGCAGTAACTAAAACATTTTTTTCAGCTTGTGCTCTAACGTTCGATAGATCTATATCATTTTCTATGTCACTAGGTGGAAGTAATCCTAATGGCCGTGCTACTTTTCCCAATAACATTTCCAGAGGACTTGCCTTCGTCACACGATTAGTTGTACACCTCTCCTAGCACATCCTGCCAAGATTGTGTTCCAGTTTCAGCCGCCGTTAACATATTTTTCAACGTGCTCATTGTTCGTTCCACTTGGCCGTTAGCTCTACTAGCACCGGTGGCAATCAAGTGCAAGTTTATTTTGTGATCTGAACAAAATTCACTAAACTTTGCTCCACTAAAAGACCTTCCCTAGTCAGCTATTATTCGGTTTGGTACTCCAAACAACGAAATAGCGGACTTGACAGCCTTTATGCAACTCTCACTGTAAAATTTAAGGGTATGACTAAGATACACATATTTGGTAAACGCGTCAACTTGAACAATAACATACTCCTTTTGGTCACTCTTGCCGCTTAATTTCCCTGTTATGTCGATGTGGATTGTGTGCCAAGGAATATTTACTTTTGGGATTGGATGCAGTTCAGCCTGAATTTTTCCTGAGGTTGATTTAGACATTTTGCAAGTGTTGCAGTTGTCAACAAATTTTTTGACGTATTTTGACATATTGTCAAACCAGTAAAAATCGTAAACTTTATCCAGTGTCTTTTCGAAACCTAAATGCATTATCGACTCATGAACTTGGTTTATAACGGACCATCTAAAAGCACGGTGCACCACCGGTAAACAGCGAGTTCTGCAATTCCTCTGTATTTTTCGGTGAAGAACCTCTGTCCTTAGTTCATAAGTTTTCGCAATATCTTCATCAAGAGAAAAATCTTTTAATTTAGTCACGATTTCGGCTATGTCTGGGTCTCGACGCTGTTCAGCAATGAGCCAATTACTTGAAATTTCGGCCAAGTTAACTCTCTTCTCCTCAAGTACCTTTGGAGCAAAAGTAGTCCCTGGTGAGATAGGATTTCTCGACAAAAAGTCAACATGTGCCATTCTTTTCCCATCTCTATACTGAATATCAAATGTAAATGACTGTAAGAAAGCCCACCAACGCTGTGCTCTAGGAGTCAGATCTTGTTTATTTCTTGACGCCTTCAATGAGTTACAGTCGGTATAAACAGTAAAGTTCCTGCCCACCAAGTAATGTCGAAAATGTTTAATTGAGTTTACAACCGCTAAGTTTCCACCTCATACGAGTGATATCTTGACTCCGCAGGTGAAGTAGTTTTGCTATAATATTCTATTACCTGTGGTTTGTTATTAATTTTGTGTAATAAAATTTCACCGTAACCATTGCCACTTGCATCTGTATGTAATTCAATTGGATAAATTGGGACAAAAATAACAAGGACTGGCTCATCAGTAAGTATAGAAATAACTTGTTTCCGCATCTGTTCATGTTCTGCTTTCCACATCAATTTATTTTTGTCTGAAGTTAAGAAATATAACGGTTTCATCAACTGTGAAAAGCCCTTTATAAACTGCCGGAAATATGACGCTAATCCAATAAATTGTTACAGACTGTGGAGGCGGCAGGGCAGTTAACGCTACAATTTTCTGAGGGTTGGGACGAATTTCACCAGCACTAACACTGTAGCCTAAATATTGAACCGATGTTTTCAGGAAAGAACACTTTGTAATATTGAATGAAAACCAAGCCTTTGTCAGAACATTTAAAACAATCTCTAACCTTTCAAACGCGTCGCATTGTGTTGTGGCAGTTATCATGATATCATCCATATAAACGACAACATAAGAATTTGCTAAGTCCCTTAGCGCCTGCATTACTAAGCGTTGAAAAACAGAAGGCGCGTTTTTAAGCCCGAATGGCATAGACAGAAACTCTGTTGTACTCTGTGTACTCAATAGAATCCGCATGCAAAGGAATCCACTGGCCATATCTAAACATGTAAAATAATTAGCTCCTCGAAGTCTATCTATTTGATCCTGTATGAGTGGCAGCGGGTATTTATCAGCGACTGTGTTCGAATTTCTTCTTTACCAACAATATAGGGCTTGCATAAGGTAAACAGCTAGGTCTTATTACATTACACCTCAACAGCTCCTCAATTTTCTCTCGAACTAAATCTCGCTCGCATGGACTTAATCGGTATGGCCTTCTTTGAACTGTTTTTCTTGGATCAATCAATCTAATTTTCATTTCGCCAACCTTAACCTTAGTACATGGAATGCCTTTTATAAAACAATCTGAGTACTTTGCTAACAATGAATTAAGTTTTATTTTATTTTCTTTGTCAAGTTCGGTATCAAAATCGACTGGCTCAGAAGCGGTACACAAATTAATTATTTTGGCTCTTAAAATTGTAAATTTGTTGTATGAAATGACAATATCAAAACCCTGCTTAAGTATTTCACGCCCAATGACGATATCGTTTTGCATGTGATCATCGCCTACTACATGAAACAAAATCTCAATAAAATTGTCATTAATCTTAACGTTACTTAAAACTTGTACAGTACTACATATTCCATTACTGCCTATGCCTTTTAACATAACAATATTATTTAATCGTTTACCAGAAAACTTAGCACTTAGCTTTTCTTTCATCAGTGAGCATTCAGCTCCGGAATCAAAGGTGACTTCAAAAATGTGTCCTCTGTGGTTCGTGCTTCCTTTAGGTACTGCAACGCTGCACTGCTCCACTCGCTTTTCCCGGTTGAATATCTTGTTCCTATCAGCTTCCTTCTTTGTACATTGGGTAGATATGTGTCCCCAGTCTTCACACTTGTAGCAAGTTACATTCGATTTTTCACGTCGATGTTCATCGTGTCTGACATGTCGCTCTTTGTCATTAGCAAGGATATGTTGTTGTTTCTTGAGTCTGCACTCAAACATTTTGTGGCCTAATTTTCCACAAAAATGACACTCGATCGAAGATTGCTTTTGTCGTTTTGGATAAACTTCAGATTTATGCTCCACAAAGTCACTTTTCCTTTTATTAAATGTGAACGCTTTTAATTCGGACTGTAGATCCGTTCTGGTTCGAACATTCGATCTGAAACTTAAACGCTGCAAATGGTTATCAAAGCTTGCCAGCAATGCGAGAGTCACGGACACAGCAATTTCTTCTTTCTCCATTTCACGCCACTTTGTCGTTAGCTCTGTAACCATGCGGCTTGCGTGCAGCGCGAGACACTCGCCATCAGTCGGTCGCTTTGTCAGCATATTTGGAAACATAGCGGCCGGTGTTTCTAAAGTATCAAAGCGCTGTATAAACAATTCCTTGAACTCGAGCCAGCGTAGCACAATTGGGACAGCCATTGCGATGCGCTACCCTCCAATGCTGAACTTAAAGCCACAACCAACGCACTGCCTTTCAACGTATTTTCTTGTAATATAACTTCCACCGTTGAACACCACGATGAAGCGATGGCACCTGCCTTGTCAGGGTTGAATTTGGGTAGGTGCACCGATTTGCTCTGCCCTGCATTAGGTTCCGTTGTTTTAATGGCTCGCACAAGATCGATCAAATTTTTATTTTGCAATTCCATGATGGCACGCCGTTGTCCATCCATTGTTGTAGGTTGAGGGCCAGAACCCACTTCTGATGTCGAATTACGTTCGGGTTCCATTAGAGCGAAGTGCGTTTTGGTCTGAACACAGGCGTCGATTTACAGAGAGTGACTATACGTTCTTGTAACTGCCTATACTGTTCCTGCGAACCACACACGGAGACAGCGCCACAACGCTGACGCCTCGCTAAAACGGTTCCTCTCAAAAAAGGACATGACAAAATCCACGAAGCCTGCTACGCAGCCGTGTGTCGTGCTACACTTTTTGTAGCGCCGCACAGGCAACATGATATGCAAAGATGATGCATGATATTGCAAAAATGCAGGACATAAGATGACACAAGAGAGGACACAACAAACTAGCATTCCTTATACACTGAGATATAAAAATCGCCGACAAGTACATATGTACATTAGGGTGGTCCAAAAAATGAAAACTGGCTACTACATATTACATGGTAGATTAAGGTCTGTATAAAATGTAATCAAAAATAAAAAAAAATTGTTGAGGTTTAGACCTTGCGAATTGTCCTCAAAGTTTGCTTTAAAATTAATCAAACGACATGTGTTCCTGCCAGAACTTTATTTGAAAAAATCGGTTTCCCACCCCCAACTTTGTCAACATTCTAAACTCTGTCAATATTAGTAAAAAATTGACAATTCCGAAATGTTTTTGGTTGAACATCTAAAATCCGAATTTGACCCAACGGATTTTCCATCTAAGAGATCCGTATTATCTAGTGTCCTCTATATTACTAGATTTTCCGACCTCACCATCATATTTTCAAATCCATGATGCGGCTTCACAAAGATTTGTTTAGCATAAAAAAATGTTTTAAAAAAAGGAGAGCTTCACCGAAACACCATTTTAGAATCATGTTAAATGAACGCTTTAATATCAACCATGCCATGGCATCTTCATCTGCTGTCGCGCCATATAAATTTGGTGCCGCGTTAACGAAGCGAGCAAACGACAGAAAAAGTCCCCTACAATTATTTACTTATGCTAATTTGTTTTTAAATAATAAATAAATATATATAATTGAATATTGCCTTCTTTTTCCTTCCGTACTTGGGTATATAAGTGTTTACAGAAGGTCCATTTATGAAACGGTTTTTTCAAAAATAAATAAAATTAATTGCGAAATGTTTTAAATGACTTATTATGCAACTCGAGGATTTTAATACGATGAACGCCGTTAGCCGCGGCCCAAACAATAAGAAAATTAATCTTTGGCGGTGTTCGTGCAGAAGCGGTGGGGAATTTAAAAATTTAAAATGGAAGAAAAACACCAAAAACGGCTAAGGGAGGTCAGTGCAGATGAAAAACTACGCCTAATCCAAGCTGTTGCCAATTATTGTGGGACTTGACCGACAGTAAGCAATACCACAACGAGGCAAATCCGCAGAATAGTTGAAGCGCTGGAGCCGATCCACTAGAGACTCCCAGTGGGAAGGAACATGGGACATCGCTTGATCTCCGACGAGCTCTCCATTGAGGACTCCACCTTTACCAGCTACTTGACAGCTAAAGTGGAGATGGAGGACGCGCCGGCTTCTATAAATAGGAGAAAATAAGGTCGCCCGCTAAGGGACAGCTGGAGGAGCCAGACCCTAAAACGCGTTTTTTTCAAAAAATTTCTTTTAATAAACATTAAATACCGCACCGTATAAGCGGGTGAGAGTAGGACCTTAAAAATTTCCATACAAATGTGGACCGCCCTAATGTACATACATATACAAAAACAAGGAAGAACCCTATAGTCGAGTACCTCGACTATCAAATACCCATTACTCAGCTAATGGGACCAAAGGGAAATGGAGATATGCAAGCAGCAAAGCGAGATTGAAATTCGCCACCTACCGGCGGTAGACAGATCTAAGCGTTATGGGCGTTAGAAAGGGCGTGGCACTCTGCTGAAACAAACTTTCGCTGCGCAGGATTTTTTTTTTTTGGGTCAATCGACGCCTGTGTTCAGACCGAAACGCACTCCGCTCTAATGGAACCCGAACGTAATTCGACATCAGAAGTGGGTTCTGGCCCTCAACCTACAACAATGGATGGACAATGGCGTGCCATCATGGAATTGCAAAACAAAAATTTGATCGATCTTGTGCGAGCCATTAAAACAACGGAACCTAATGCAGGGCAGAGCAAATCGGTGCACCTACCCAAATTCAACCCTGACAAGGCAGGTGCCATCGCTTCATCGTGGTGTTCAACGGTGGAAATTATATTACAAGAAAATACGTTGAAAGGCAGTGCGTTGGTTGTGGCTTTAAGTTCATCATTGAAGGGTAGCGCTTCGCAATGGCTGTCCCAAGTGTGCTATGCTGATATAACCTGGCTCGAGTTCAAGGAATTGTTCATACAGCGCTTTGATACTTTAGAAACACCAGCCGCTATGTTTCCAAATATGCTGACAAAGCGACCGACTGATGGCGAAGCCGCATGGTTACAGAGCTAACGACGAAGTGGCGTGAAATGGAGAAAGAAGAAATTGCTGTGTCCGTGACTCTCGCATTGCTGGCAAGCTTTGATAACCGTTTGCAGCGTTTAAGTTTAACATCAAATGTTCGAACCAGAAGCGATCTACAGTCCGAATTAAAAGCGTTCACATTTAATAAAAGGAAAAGTGACTTTGTGGAGCATAAATCTGAAGTTTATCCAAAACGACAAAAGCAATCTTCGATCGAGTGTCATTTTTGTGGAAAATTAGGCCACAAAATGTTTGAGTGCAGACTCAAGAAACAACAACATAACCTTGCTAATGACAAAGAGCGACATGTCAGACACGATGAACATCGACGTGAAAAATCGAATGTAACTTGCTACAAGTGTGGAGACTGGGGACACATATCTACCCAATGTACAAAGAAGGAAGCTGATAGGAACAAGATATTCAACCGGGAAAAACGAGTGGAGCAGTGCAGCGTTGCAGTACCTAAAGGAAGCATGAACCACAGAGGACACATTTTTGAAGTCACCTTTGATTCCGGAGCTGAATGCTCACTGATGAAAGAAAAGCTAAGTGCTAAGTTTTCTGGTAAACGATTAAATAATATTGTTATGTTAAAAGGCATAGGCAGTAATGGAATATGTAGTACTGTACAAGTTTTAAGTAACGTTAAGATTATTGACAATTTTGTAGTAGGCGATGATCACATGCAAAACGATATCGTCATTGGGCGTGAAATACTTAAGCAGGGTTTTGATATTGTCATTTCATCCAACAAATTTACAATTTTAAGAGCCAAAATAATTAATTTGTGTACCGCTTCTGAGCCAGTCGATTTTGATACCGA
The DNA here is from genome assembly GCF_043229965.1 of Drosophila suzukii. Classification (NCBI taxonomy): domain Eukaryota; kingdom Metazoa; phylum Arthropoda; class Insecta; order Diptera; family Drosophilidae; genus Drosophila; species Drosophila suzukii. The sequence goes on along the minus strand of NW_027255927.1, from coordinate 3,483,479 downwards.
ACTTGACGCGCGAACGATTTAAACTAAACTTGTAACCAGCACCGAATTCATCGCACCTCTTTGAATGCTTTACAATAATAAATTTTACATTTAAACTTAAAAAAAAACCTAGCTCTTCTTAAATTAAATTGCAGCTTCGCAGAGTGCATCTTCTAATCCGGTCGACTTGTTATTTTCTTATAATTTGTTAAACATAACTATCTCTTAACATGGCGTTGCCGCTTGAGGCTTTACGAAAAATTATTGGGTTCCTATGGTTTACATATTTTTGATTTTTCTTTTCGCATTAATTCTTAAATTCGGTTTTTCAAAGCTCGTTGGTTATATAACAGGGTCAGGACTTATCCAATACGAAAGAGAGTTTTTATCTCCGTTAGGGTTAAACCCGCCGAATGGCTAGGGTTCCATGTCCCTAAAACTTCGGCAGCGATATTCCACTCGGAAATCTCCCAGACGGATACGCGCACCCCTTAAAACTCGACTGGTGTACGGATGCGCGGCATTTTGGGCATCGGAACAGGTTATATAGTTCAATTAATTTACATTGGGTCCGCTCTACAAAACTGCCCTTCTTGGCCGGCGCTACTTGAACCGTAAACAGGGGTACTTCAATCTCTCCAAATCATTCCTCGCGGGCAAACCTGTGCCCCGCGATTTGATTTTGGCCTTCGTGAGGTGGTAAATCCTCCAGCAAGTTGGCGGAATCAATAAGATGCGCCTTTGGCGGCAACTTGTGGCAGCACTGACTGGGGTTTCCACCCGGAGTTTTAGAAATACTTTGAACTTTCTTCGCTGGCTAGCTTTTATGGCTGGCAGCCACACCGATTGCTGAACACCACTAAGAATGCTGGATGCCACTCAAAAATACTGGACGCCACTCAAAAATTATATATTTCAGACTTTTAACCTTTTAATTAAAATTTAAATTTTGAGCTGTTGGCACGTCCGTCTCTCTTGCAGGATAAAATCAGAAGAACTTAACCGGAATCGGCTAGATACCAGCGAGGCTTTTGGCGGAAATATACTATATGACGACCGACAGGTGTCAAAACAAGAACTTTCCAAGACCACCCTGGCTCAGCTGTTCAAAAATATCGAAATATCGAATAGCCGACACAGGTGGCCACACTAGGTCAAGCTTTGGTTTAAGCGGGCCCTATATAGTAGGCGTTCAGGTTGAACCTAGGTTCGCCAGTCGCTACATGCGCCGTTACATCGTCAGGCCAAAGCCGGAGACAACAGAACTTGCCACACACATTTCTATTTATTCGATCTGCTATTGAAGAAACCATCGAATACACCGGGATCCAGGGATGCAAGAGGCAAAGGCAGGACCTTTCATTGTCTGACAAACCCCGGAGCCAACGGTCCAGAAGCCAAGCCGCTGACATTTGGATAGGCGACGTAGACGTAGATGAAGCGGGCAAGCCAGGTTTAAACACCACCACTTTGTGCCAGGAGCCGCGATCCGATGGAATCACTCGTCATCCGAAAATCTTTGGATCTTCCAGCATCTTCCAGGGGCAGAACTGGCAGATTCCCGGACGATGAGTGGAACATCAAAAGTAACCGACCACCAAATCATCATAAAGGACGATAAGCCTATAAAGCAAAGGTACTATCCCAAGAACGCAAAAGTTCAAGGGGTGATCAATGCGAAGGTGGCGAACTACTACGAATGGGTTTCATCGAGCACTCGAAATGCCCTTACAGCTTACCCAGAGCCACTAATAAAAAATCACTATTTATCAGCAGCCTGGACTTAAAGGACGGGTACTGGCAAATTCCTGTGGAAGAAACAGGAGGAATCTAAGCTAGTTAAACGTAATAGGCAACGCGCTGTCTATACAGCCAGTGCCGGAAACCCTTCGGAGAGCGAAAAAGTCTGCTTCGAATAGAGAGTGCAACTGGATCAGGGACATGCGTGAGAAGATAAAGGCGCAGCCGAATAAGTTCCCAGACTAGTGTTTGAGGGCGAAACGCTGTACAGGCAGATTCCATGCATAATCGGAAAGGAAGAAATAGTGGCTTGGAAGCTGTGGGTCCCGCTAGAGCTAAGGGAAACACTCTTGCAAGAGAATAACGACTTCCCAGCGGCCGGTCAAGATGGAAGCCAAAAGACAATTGCCCGACTAGCAGCACGATACTGCAGGTAATGAATGCAAGAGGACGCAAGGGCATACGTGCTTAAATGCGAGGTGTGCCTGAAGTTCAAACCTAACCATCAACCTAACCGGCAAGGCTCCCGGTAGTGCCATGGGCAATTGTATGCGCCTACTTTGTCGGACCACTGCCGAGGTCAAAGAATGGGAACCATATGCTTTTGGTTCAGATCGATCGATTTTCAAAGCGGACAAAATTAGTGCCGCTACGTACAGCGTCAGCGAAAAACCTACAGAACGCAATTAGAGAACGCATAATCGAAAGATTGGCGTCCCAAAAGTACTAATCACGGTCAACGGTGTGCAGTTCGCAAGTCGAGCCTTTAAGAAGTTCCTAGGCGATATGGGAATTTAGCAACAGTTCCCCCAAAAAAAAACGACCGAGCGCACAAACAGGACTGTATAAACAATGAAAGCACAGTTTTCCGGACACAGACAGAGAAACTGGGACAAAAGGTAACCAGAGATTATGTTGGCTGTTGACTCAAGCGTATCTGTGTCCACTGGTTACTCCCCTTCGTTTCTAATCTGTTCATTCGATCTGCTACTGAAGTGACCATCGAAAACACCCGGATCCAGGGATGCAAGAGGCAAAAGCAGGACGTTTCATCGTCAGGCAAACCCCGGAGTCAACGGTCCAGAAGCCAAGCCGCTGGCATTTGGATAGGCGATGTAGACGTAGGCGAATCGGGCAAGCCAGAATTAAACACCACCACTCTGTGCCAGAAGCCGCGTTCTTGTATCAAGACGATATAATCGTGATGGGACGCAGTCAAGAAGAACACAATTGCAATCTCCGAGAAGTGTTTCGGCGTCTAAAGGAGGAAAACCTGAGAATAAACCCAGAGAAGTGTCAATCCTTCAAGAAGGAGCTGCTTTACCTGGGGCACCGCATTACAAGCCAAGCCGCATTAGAGCCACCTTCAACAGTCTGCGACCTGATGCAGAACCTAGGCGAGGCTTCATGGTACCGCCGTTTCGTACCGGACTTCGCACGCATAGTCAATCCACTCAATCTACTCCGCAAGTGCGTAAAATTGTATTAGCGTGACCGTAGAGAAAGAGTGCTTGGCCATTGTTTGGGCAACACGTATACCAATGCCCTACCTGGAAGGATAAACGGCTAAACAGCATTAAAAGCCCATCAGGAAGAATCTCCATATGGGCCCCAGAGCTGCAGCTGTACGACTTTGAGAATTCGTACAAAAAGGGCTAGTTAAACGTAATAGCCGACTCTCTGTCTAGACAGCCAGTGCCGGAAACCCTTCGGAGAGCGAAAGACTCTGGGTCGAATGGAGAGTGCAACTGGATCAGGGACATGCGTGAGAAGATAAAGGCGCAGCCGCATAAATTCCTAGACTGTATTTGAGGGCGAAACGCTGAAAAGGCAGATTCCACACAGAATCGGCAACGAAGATGTGGTGGCTTGGAAGCTGTACGTCCCGCAAGAGCTAAAGGGAATACTCTTGACAGAGAATCACGACGGCCGGTCAAGAAGGAAGCTGAAAGACAATTGCCCGATTAGCTGCACGATACTACTGGTAATGAGTGCAAGAGGACGCAAGGGCATCGTGCTTAAATGCGAGGAGTGCCTGAAGTTCAAACCTAACCAGAGGCAAGGCTCCCGGTAGTGCCATGGGCAACAGTGGGCGCAGACTTGGTCGGACCACTGCCGAGGTCGAAGAATGGGAACCAGATGCTTTTGGTTCAGATCGATCGATTTTCAAAGTGGACAAAATTAGTGCCGCTACTTACAGCGAAAAACCTACAGAAGGCAATTAGGGAACGCATAGTCACAAGATTGGGGTTCCGAAAGTGCTAGTCACGGACAACGGTGTGCAGTTCGCAAGTCGAGCCTTTAAAAAGTTCCTAGGCGATATGGGAATTTAGCAACAGTTCCCCACAAAGCTGACCGAGCGCACAAACAGAACTGTATAAACAATGAAAGCACAGTTTTCCGGACACAGACAGAGAAACTGGGACAAAAGGTAACCAGAGATTATGTTGGCTGTTGACTCAAGCGTATCCGTGTCCACTGGTTACTCCCCTTCGTTTCTAACTTAGGGCAGGGAGCCGCGGATGTCGTACGTCCTTGTACGACCGGGAAACATTGGGGACAGGAATGTGGACGGAATCCCCGGAAGGGAACGCGGAAATGTTGAAGAAAATCTTCGAAGTTGTCAGACGAAATCTTGAAAAGGCAGCCCAGGACCAAGCAGGCATTACAACCTGCGACGAAGACAGTGGAGTCCGAGGATCGGCCACGGGGCAAGGAGCACCACCTATCAAAAGCGGTAGAAGGTTATGCGGCTAAATTAGCACCGTGATACGATGGCCCGTATCTCCAGAATCTCAGGGATTTCCAAAATTAGACCCCAAAAAGGCAGAAAGAAACGCACGGTGCACGTCAGCGACTTGAAACATCAAGAGCAGTCGGCCGACGCGAGTAATATCGACGATATAAAATTACCACGAAACGGACCAGGAAACGTTTAGTCCAGACAAGTGCATGGGCAACGGCAACCGATTGATCGTCAGGCCAAAGCTGCAGTCAACGGAAAACGTCACACATAGGCCAGGACTGTGGTCATTTTAACACGCACCGGAGTCAAGAACGCAAAAAAGGAAAGGATTACAAGAAGCCATTTAATCGTCAGGCCACAGCCAGAGTCAACAGAAGGGAGAGGTAAAAAGGGAGACCGATCATAAAGTCGTCTAGCGCATGTAGAACAAGCAGAATCCAGGTGTGCATGGGCAGCGGCCATCTTTTTATCGTCAGGACAAAGCCGGAGTCAACGGAACATGCCACACATAGACCAGAAATCTGTTCATTCGATCTGCTACTGAAGTGACCATCGAAAACACCCGGATCCAGGGATGCAAGAGGCAAAAGCAGGACGTTTCATCGTCAGGCAACGGTCCAGAAGCCAAGCCGCTGGCATTTGGATAGGCGATGTAGACGTTGGCGATTCTGGCAAGCCAGAATTAAACACCACCACTCTGTGCCAGAAGCCGCGTTCTTGTACCAAGACGATATAATCGTGATGGGACGCATTCAAGAAGAACACAATTGCAATCTCCGAGAAGTGTTTCGGCGTCTAAAGGAGGAAAACCAATCCTTCAAGAAGGAGCTGCTTTACCTGGGGCACCGCATTACAAGTCAAGGAATTGCTACATACCCCGATAAGGTATCAGCCATAGCCCAGCTAGAGCCACCTTCAACTGTCTGCGAGCTGATGCAGAACCTAGGCGAGGCTTCATGGTACCGCCGTTTCGAACCGGACTTCGCACGCATCGTCAATCCACTCAATCTACTCCGCAAGTGCGTAAAGTTGTATTAGCGTGACCGTAGAGAAAGAGTGCTTGGCCATTGTTTGGGCAACTCGTATACCAATGCCCTACCTGGAAGGATAAGACTTCAAGGATAAACGGCTAAACAGCATTAAAAGCCCATCAGGAAGAATCTCCAGATGGGCCCTAGAGCTGCAGCAGTACGACTTTGAGAATTCGTACAAAAAGGGCTAGTTAAACGTAATAGCCGACTCTCTGTCTAGACAGCCAGTGCCGGAAACCCTTCGGAGAGCGAAAGACTCTGGGTCGAATGGAGAGTGCAACTGGATCAGGGACATGCGTGAGAAGATAAAGGCGCAGCCGCATAAATTCCTAGACTGTATTTGAGGGCGAAACGCTGAAAAGGCAGAATCCACACAGAATCGGCAACGAAGATGTGGTGGCTTGGAAGCTGTACGTCCCGCAATGGCTAAAGGAAATACTCTTGACAGAGAATCACGACGGCCGGTCAAGAAGGAAGCTGAAAGACAATTGCCCGACTAGCTGCACGATACTACTGGTAATGACTGCAAGAGGACGCAAGGGCATCGTGCTTAAATGCGAGGAGTGCCTGAAGTTCAAACCTAACCAGAGGCAAGGCTCCCGGTAGTGCCATGGGCAACAGTGGGCGCAGACTTGGTCGGACCACTGCCGAGGTCGAAGAATGGGAACCAGATGCTTATGGTTCAGATCGATCGATTTTCAAAGTGGACAAAATTAGTGCCGCTACGTACAGCGAGATCGAAAAACCTACAGAAGGCTATTAGAAAACGCATAGTCACAAGATTGGGGTCCCGAAAGTACTAATTACGGACATCGGTGTGCTGTTCGCAAGTCGAGCCTTTAAAAAGTTCCTAGGCGATATGGGAATTTAGCAACAGTTCCCCGCAAAGCTGACCGAGCGCACAAACAGGACTGTATAAACAATGAAAGCACAGTTTTCCGGACACAGACAGAGAAACTGGGACAAAAGGTAACCAGAGATTATGTTGGCTGTTGACTCAAGCGTATCCGTGTCCACTGGTTACTCCCCTTCGTTTCTAACTTAAGGCAGGGAGCCGCGGATGTCGTACGTCCTTGTACGACCGGGAAACATCGGGGACAGGAATGTGGACGGAATCGCCGGAAGGGAACGCGGAAATGTTGAAGAAAATCTACGAAGTTGTCAGACGAAATCCTGAAAAGGCAGCCCAGGATCAAGCAGGCATTACAACCTGCGACGAAGACAGTGGAGTCCGAGGATCGGCCACGGGGCAAGGAGCACCACCTATCAAAAGCGGTAGAAGGTCATGCGGCTAAATTAGCACCGTGGTACGATGGCCCGTATCCCCAGTATCTCAGGGATTTCCAAAATTAGACCCCAAAAAGGCAGAAAGAAACGCACGGTGCACGTCAGCGACTTGAAACATCAAGAGCAGTCGGCCGATGCGAGTAATATCGACGATATAAAATTACCACGAAACGGACCAGGAAATGTTTAGTCCAGACAAGTGCATGGGCAACGGCAACCGATTGATCGTCAGGCCAAAGCTGCAGTCAACGGATATCGTCACACATAGGCCAGGACTGTGGTCATTAACACGCACCGGAGTCAAGAACGCAAAAAAGGAAAGGATTACAAGAAGCCATTTAATCGTCAGGCCACAGCCAGAGTCAACAGAAGGGAGAGGTAAAAAGGGAGACCGATCATAAAGTCGTCTAGCGCATGTAGAACAAGCAGAATCCAGGTGTGCATGGGCAGCGGCCATCTTTTTATCGTCAGGACAAAGCCGGAGTCAACGGAACATGCCACACATAGACCAGAAATCTGTTCATTCGATCTGCTACTGAAGTGACCATCGAAAACACCCGGATCCAGGGATACAAGAGGCAAAAGCAGGACGTTTCATCGTCAGGCAAACCCTGGAGTCAACGGTCCAGAAGCCAAGCCGCTGACATTTGGATAGGCGATGTAGACGTAGGCGAATCGGGCAAGCCAGAATTAAACACCACCACTCTGTGCCAGAAGCCGCGTTCTTGTATCAAGACGATATAATCGTGATGGGCCGCATTCAAGAAGAACACAATTGTAATCTCCGAGAAGTGTTTCGGCGTCTAAAGGAGGAAAACCTGAGAATAAACCCAGAGAAGTGTCAATCCTTCAAGAAGGAGCTGCTTTACCTGGGGCACCGCATTACAAGCCAAGGGATTGCTACATACCCCGATAAGGTATCAGCCATAGCCCAGCTAGAGCCACCTTCAACAGTCTGCGACCTGATGCAGAACCTAGGCGAGGCTTCATGGTACCGCCGTTTCGTACCGGACTTCGCACGCATCGTCAATCCACTCAATCTACTCCGCAAGTGCGTAAAATTGTATTAGCGAAAGAGTGCCTGGCCATTGTTTGGGCAACACGTATACCAATGCCCTACCTGGAAGGATAAACGGCTAAACAGCATTAAAATCCCATCAGGAAGAATCTCCATATGGGCCCTAGAGCTGCAGCAGTACGACTTTGAGAATTCGTACAAAAAGGGCTAGTTAAACGTAATAGCCGACTCTCTGTCTAGACAGCCAGTGCCGGAAACCCTTCGGAGAGCGAAAGACTCCGGGTCGAATGGAGAGTGCAACTGGATCAGGGACATGCGTGAGAAGATAAAGGCGCAGCCGCATAAATTCCTGTATTTGAGGGCGAAACGCTGAAAAGGCAGATTCCACACAGAATCGGCAACGAAGTGTTTCGGCGTCTAACGGAGGAAAACCTTAGAATAAACCCAGAGAAGTGTCAACCCTTCAAGAAGGAGCTGCTTTACCTGGGGCACCGCATTACAAGCCAAGGAATTGCTACATACCCCGATAAGGTATCAGCCATAGCCCAGCTAGACCCACCTTCAACAGTCTGCGAGCTGATGCAGAACCTAGGCGAGGCTTCATGGTACCGCCGTTTCGTACCGGACTTCGCACGCATCGTCAATCCACTCAATCTACTCCGCAAGTGCGTAAAATTGTATTAGCGTGACCGTAGAGAAAGAGTGCTTGGCCATTGTTTGGGCAACACGTATACCAATGCCCTACCTGGAAGGATAACACTTCAAGGATAAACGGCTAAACAACATTAAAAGCCCATCAGGAAGAATCTCCAGATGGGCCCTAGAGCTGCAGCAGTACGACTTTGAGAATTCGTACAAAAAGGGCTAGTTAAACGTAATAGCCGACTCTCTGTCTAGACAGCCAGTGCCGGAAACCCTTCGGAGAGCGAAAGACTCTGGGTCGAATGGAGAGTGCAACTGGATCAGGGACATGCGTGAGAAGATAAAGGCGCAGCCGCATAAATTCCTAGACTGTATTTGAGGGCGAAACGCTGAAAAGGCAGATTCCACACAGAATCGGCAACGAAGATGTGCTGGCTTGGAAGCTGTACGTCCCGCAAGAGCTAAAGGAAATACTCTTGACAGAGAATCACGACGGCCGGTCAAGAAGGAAGCTGAAAGACAATTGCCCGACTAGCTGCACGATACTACTGGTAATGACTGCAAGAGGACGCAAGGGCATCGTGCTTAAATGCGAGGAGTGCCTGAAGTTCAAACCTAACCAGAGGCAAGGCTCCCGGTAGTGCCATGGGCAACAGTGGGCGCAGACTTGGTCGGACCACTGCCGAGGTCGAAGAATGGGAACCAGATGCTTTTGGTTCAGATCGATCGATTTTCAAAGTGGACAAAATTAGTGCCGCTACTTACAGCGAAAAACCTACAGAAGGCAATTAGGGAACGCATAGTCACAAGATTGGGGTTCCGAAAGTGCTAGTCACGGACAACGGTGTGCAGTTCGCAAGTCGAGCCTTTAAAAAGTTCCTAGGCGATATGGGAATTTAGCAACAGTTCCCCACAAAGCTGACCGAGCGCACAAACAGGACTGTATAAACAATGAAAGCACAGTTTTCCGGACACAGACAGAGAAACTGGGACAAAAGGTAACCAGAGATTATGTTGGCTGTTGACTCAAGCGTATCCGTGTCCACTGGTTACTCCCCTTCGTTTCTAACTTAGGGCAGGGAGCCGCGGATGTCGTACGTCCTTGTACGACCGGGAAACATTGGGGACAGGAATGTGGACGGAATCGCCAGAAGGGAACGCGGAAATGTTGAAGAAAATCTAGGAAGTTGTCAGACGAAATCTTGAAAAGGCAGCCCAGGATCAAGCAGGCATTACAACCTGCGACGAAGACAGTGGAGTCCGAGGATCGGCCACGGGGCAAGGAGCACCACCTATCAAAAGCGGTAGAAGGTTATGCGGCTAAATTAGCACCGTGGTACGATGGCCCGTATCTCCAGTATCTCAGGGATTTCCAAAATTAGACCCCAAAAAGGCAGAAAGAAACGCGCGGTGCACGTCAGCGACTTGAAACACCAAGAGCAGTCGGCCGATGCGAGTAATATCGACGATATAAAATTACCACGAAACGGACCAGGAAACGTTTAGTCCAGACAAGTGCATGGGCAACGGCAACCGATTGATCGTCAGGCCAAAGCTGCAGTCAACGGAAAACGTCACACATAGGCCAGGACTGTGGTCATTTTAACGCGCACCGGAGTCAAGAACGCAAAAAAGGAAAGGATTACAAGAAGCCATTTAATCGTCAGGCCACAGCCAGAGTCAACAGAAGGGAGAGGTAAAAAGGGAGACCGATCATAAAGTCGTCTAGCGCATGTAGAACAAGCAGAATCCAGGTGTGCATGGGCAGCGGCCATCTTTTTATCGTCAGGACAAAGCCGGAGTCAACGGAACATGCCACACATAGACCAGAAATCTGTTCATTCGATCTGCTACTGAAGTGACCATCGAAAACACCCGGATCCAGGGATGCAAGAGGCAAAAGCAGGACGTTTCATCGTCAGGCAAACCCCGGAGTCAACGGTCCAGAAGCCAATCCGCTGGCATTTGGATAGGCGATGTAGACGTAGGCGATTCTGGCAAGCCAGAATTAAACACCACCACTCTGTGCCAGAAGCCGCGTTCTTGTACCAAGACGATATAATCGTGATGGGACGCATTCAAGAAGAACACAATTGCAATCTCCGAGAAGTGTTTCGGCGTCTAAAGGAGGAAAACCAATCCTTCAAGAAGGAGCTGCTTTACCTGGGGCACCGCATTACAAGTCAAGGAATTGCTACATACCCCGATAAGGTATCAGCCATAGCCCAGCTAGAGCCACCTTCAACTGTCTGCGAGCTGATGCAGAACCCAGGCGAGGCTTCATGGTACCGCCGTTTCGAACCGGACTTCGCACGCATCGTCAATCCACTCAATCTACTCCGCAAGTGCGTAAAGTTGTATTAGCGTGACCGTAGAGAAAGAGTGCTTGGCCATTGTTTGGGCAACTCGTATACCAATGCCCTACCTGGAAGGATAACACTTCAAGGATAAACGGCTAAACAGCATTAAAAGCCCATCAGGAAGAATCTCCAGATGGGCCCTAGAGCTGCAGCAGTACGACTTTGAGAATTCGTACAAAAAGGGCTAGTTAAACGTAATAGCCGACTCTCTGTCTAGACAGCCAGTGCCGGAAACCCTTCGGAGAGCGAAAGACTCTGGGTCGAATGGAGAGTGCAACTGGATCAGGGACATGCGTGAGAAGATAAAGGCGCAGCCGCATAAATTCCTAGACTGTATTTGAGGGCGAAACGCTGAAAAGGCAGAATCCACACAGAATCGGCAACGAAGATGTGGTGGCTTGGAAGCTGTACGTCCCGCAAGAGCTAAAGGAAATACTCTTGACAGAGAATCACGACGGCCGGTCAAGAAGGAAGCTGAAAGACAATTGCCCGACTAGCTGCACGATACTACTGGTAATGACTGCAAGAGGACGCAAGGGCATCGTGCTTAAATGCGAGGAGTGCCTGAAGTTCAAACCTAACCAGAGGCAAGGCTCCCGGTAGTGCCATGGGCAACAGTGGGCGCAGACTTGGTCGGACCACTGCCGAGGTCGAAGAATGGGAACCAGATGCTTATGGTTCAGATCGATCGATTTTCAAAGTGGACAAAATTAGTGCCGCTACGTACAGCGAGATCGAAAAACCTACAGAAGGCTATTAGAAAACGCATAGTCACAAGATTGGGGTCCCGAAAGTACTAATTACGGACATCGGTGTGCTGTTCGCAAGTCGAGCCTTTAAAAAGTTCCTAGGCGAAATGGGAATTTAGCAACAGTTCCCCGCAAAGCTGACCGAGCGCACAAACAGGACTGTATAAACAATGAAAGCACAGTTTTCCGGACACAGACAGAGAAACTGGGACAAAAGGTAACCAGAGATTATGTTGGCTGTTGACTCAAGCGTATCCGTGTCCACTGGTTACTCCCCTTCGTTTCTAACTTAGGGCAGGGAGCCGCGGATGTCGTACGTCCTTGTACGACCGGGAAACATCGGGGACAGGAATGTGGACGGAATCGCCGGAAGGGAACGCGGAAATGTTGAAGAAAATCTACGAAGTTGTCAGACGAAATCCTGAAAAGGCAGCCCAGGATCAAGCAGGCATTACAACCTGCGACGAAGACAGTGGAGTCCGAGGATCGGCCACGGGGCAAGGAGCACCACCTATCAAAAGCGGTAGAAGGTCATGCGGCTAAATTAGCACCGTGGTACGATGGCCCGTATCCCCAGTATCTCAGGGATTTCCAAAATTAGACCCCAAAAAGGCAGAAAGAAACGCACGGTGCACGTCAGCGACTTGAAACATCAAGAGCAGTCGGCCGATGCGAGTAATATCGACGATATAAAATTACCACGAAACGGACCAGGAAATGTTTAGTCCAGACAAGTGCATGGGCAACGGCAACCGATTGATCGTCAGGCCAAAGCTGCAGTCAACGGATATCGTCACACATAGGCCAGGACTGTGGTCATTAACACTCACCGGAGTCAAGAACGCAAAAAAGGAAAGGATTACAAGAAGCCATTTAATCGTCAGGCCACAGCCAGAGTCAACAGAAGGGAGAGGTAAAAAGGGAGACCGATCATAAAGTCGTCTAGCGCATGTAGAACAAGCAGAATCCAGGTGTGCATGGGCAGCGGCCATCTTTTTATCGTCAGGACAAAGCCGGAGTCAACGGAACATGCCACACATAGACCAGAAATCTGTTCATTCGATCTGCTACTGAAGTGACCATCGAAAACACCCGGATCCAGGGATACAAGAGGCAAAAGCAGGACGTTTCATCGTCAGGCAAACCCCGGAGTCAACGGTCCAGAAGCCAAGCCGCTGACATTTGGATAGGCGATGTAGACGTAGGCGAATCGGGCAAGCCAGAATTAAACACCACCACTCTGTGCCAGAAGCCGCGTTCTTGTATCAAGACGATATAATCGTGATGGGCCGCAGTCAAGAAGAACACAATTGTAATCTCCGAGAAGTGTTTCGGCGTCTAAAGGAGGAAAACCTGAGAATAAACCCAGAGAAGTGTCAATCCTTCAAGAAGGAGCTGCTTTACCTGGGGCACCGCATTACAAGCCAAGGGATTGCTACATACCCCGATAAGGTATCAGCCATAGCCCAGCTAGAGCCACCTTCAACAGTCTGCGACCTGATGCAGAACCTAGGCGAGGCTTCATGGTACCGCCGTTTCGTACCGGACTTCGCACGCATCGTCAATCCACTCAATCTACTCCGCAAGTGCGTAAAATTGTATTAGCGAAAGAGTGCTTGGCCATTGTTTGGGCAACACGTATACCAATGCCCTACCTGGAAGGATAAACGGCTAAACAGCATTAAAATCCCATCAGGAAGAATCTCCATATGGGCCCTAGAGCTGCAGCAGTACGACTTTGAGAATTCGTACAAAAAGGGCTAGTTAAACGTAATAGCCGACTCTCTGTCTAGACAGCCAGTGCCGGAAACCCTTCGGAGAGCGAAAGACTCCGGGTCGAATGGAGAGTGCAACTGGATCAGGGACATGCGTGAGAAGATAAAGGCGCAGCCGCATAAATTCCTGTATTTGAGGGCGAAACGCTGAAAAGGCAGATTCCACACAGAATCGGCAACGAAGTGTTTCGGCGTCTAACGGAGGAAAACCTTAGAATAAACCCAGAGAAGTGTCAATCCTTCAAGAAGGAGCTGCTTTACCTGGGGCACCGCATTACAAGCCAAGGAATTGCTACATACCCCGATAAGGTATCAGCCATAGCCCAGCTAGACCCACCTTCAACAGTCTGCGAGCTGATGCAGAACCTAGGCGAGGCTTCATGGTACCGCCGTTTCGTACCGGACTTCGCACGCATCGTCAATCCACTCAATCTACTCCGCAAGTGCGTAAAATTGTATTAGCGTGACCGTAGAGAAAGAGTGCTTGGCCATTGTTTGGGCAACACGTATACCAATGCCCTACCTGGAAGGATAACACTTCAAGGATAAACGGCTAAACAACATTAAAAGCCCATCAGGAAGAATCTCCAGATGGGCCCTAGAGCTGCAGCAGTACGACTTTGAGAATTCGTACAAAAAGGGCTAGTTAAACGTAATAGCCGACTCTCTGTCTAGACAGCCAGTGCCGGAAACCCTTCGGAGAGCGAAAGACTCTGGGTCGAATGGAGAGTGCAACTGGATCAGGGACATGCGTGAGAAGATAAAGGCGCAGCCGCATAAATTCCTAGACTGTATTTGAGGGCGAAACGCTGAAAAGGCAGATTCCACACAGAATCGGCAACGAAGATGTGCTGGCTTGGAAGCTGTACGTCCCGCAAGAGCTAAAGGAAATACTCTTGACAGAGAATCACGACGGCCGGTCAAGAAGAAAGCTGAAAGACAATTGCCCGACTAGCTGCACGATACTACTGGTAATGACTGCAAGAGGACGCAAGGGCATCGTGCTTAAATGCGAGGAGTGCCTGAAGTTCAAACCTAACCAGAGGCAAGGCTCCCGGTAGTGCCATGGGCAACAGTGGGCGCAGACTTGGTCGGACCACTGCCGAGGTCGAAGAATGGGAACCAGATGCTTTTGGTTCAGATCGATCGATTTTCAAAGTGGACAAAATTAGTGCCGCTACTTACAGCGAAAAACCTACAGAAGGCAATTAGGGAACGCATAGTCACAAGATTGGGGTTCCGAAAGTGCTAGTCACGGACAACGGTGTGCAGTTCGCAAGTCGAGCCTTTAAAAAGTTCCTAGGCGATATGGGAATTTAGCAACAGTTCCCCACAAAGCTGACCGAGCGCACAAACAGGACTGTATAAACAACGAAAGAACAGTTTTCCGGACACAGACAGAGAAACTGGGACAAAAGGTAACCAGAGATTATGTTGGCTGTTGACTCAAGCGTATCCGTGTCCACTGGTTACTCCCCTTCGTTTCTAACTTAGGGCAGGGAGCCGCGGATGTCGTACGTCCTTGTACGACCGGGAAACATTGGGGACAGGAATGTGGACGGAATCGACAGAAGGGAACGCGGAAATGTTGAAGAAAATCTAGGAAGTTGTCAGACGAAATCTTGAAAAGGCAGCCCAGGATCAAGCAGGCATTACAACCTGCGACGAAGACAGTGGAGTCCGAGGATCGGCCACGGGGCAAGGAGCACCACCTATCAAAAGCGGTAGAAGGTTATGCGGCTAAATTAGCACCGTGGTACGATGGCCCGTATCTCCAGTATCTCAGGGATTTCCAAAATTAGACCCCAAAAAGGCAGAAAGAAACGCACGGTGCACGTCAGCGACTTGAAACACCAAGAGCAGTCGGCCGATGCGAGTAATATCGACGATATAAAATTACCACGAAACGGACCAGGAAACGTTTAGTCCAGACAAGTGCATGGGCAACGGCAACCGATTGATCGTCAGGCCAAAGCTGCAGTCAACGGAAAACGTCACACATAGGCCAGGACTGTGGTCATTTTAACGCGCACCGGAGTCAAGAACGCAAAAAAGGAAAGGATTACAAGAAGCCATTTAATCGTCAGGCCACAGCCAGAGTCAACAGTAGGGAGAGGTAAAAAGGGAGACCGATCATAAAGTCGTCTAGCGCATGTAGAACAAGCAGAATCCAGGTGTGCATGGGCAGCGGCCATCTTTTTATCGTCAGGACAAAGCCGGAGTCAACGGAACATGCCACACATAGACCAGAAATCTGTTCATTCGATCTGCTACTGAAGTGACCATCGAAAACACCCGGATCCAGGGATGCAAGAGGCAAAAGCAGGACGTTTCATCGTCAGGCAAACCCCGGAGTCAACGGTCCAGAAGCCAAGCCGCTGGCATTTGGATAGGCGATGTAGACGTAGGCGAATCGGGCAAGCCAGAATTAAACACCACCACTCTGTGCCAGAAGCCGCGTTCTTGTATCAAGACGATATAATCGTGATGGGACGCAGTCAAGAAGAACACAATTGCAATCTCCGAGAAGTGTTTCGGCGTCTAAAGGAGGAAAACCTGAGAATAAACCCAGAGAAGTGTCAATCCTTCAAAAAGGAGCTGCTTTACCTGGGGCACCGCATTACAAGCCAAGCCGCATTAGAGCCACCTTCAACAGTCTGCGAGCTGATGCAGAACCTAGGCGAGGCTTCATGGTACCGCCGTTTCGTACCGTACTTCGCACGCATCGTCAATCCACTCAATCTACTCCGCAAGTGCGTAAAATTGTATTAGCGTGACCTTAGAGAAAGAGTGCTTGGCCATTGTTTGGGCAACACGTATACCAATGCCCTACCTGGAAGGATAACACTTCAAGGATAAACGGCTAAACAACATTAAAAGCCCATCAGGAAGAATCTCCAGATGGGCCCTAGAGCTGCAGCAGTACGACTTTGAGAATTCGTACAAAAAGGGCTAGTTAAACGTAATAGCCGACTCTCTGTCTAGACAGCCAGTGCCGGAAACCCTTCGGAGAGCGAAAGACTCTGGGTCGAATGGAGAGTGCAACTGGATCAGGGACATGCGTGAGAAGATAAAGGCGCAGCCGCATAAATTCCTAGACTGTATTTGAGGGCGAAACGCTGAAAAGGCAGATTCCACACAGAATCGGCAACGAAGATGTGGTGGCTTGGAAGCTGTACGTCCCGCAAGAGCTAAAGGAAATACTCTTGACAGAGAATCACGACGGCCGGTCAAGAAGGAAGCTGAAAGACAATTACCCGACTAGCTGCACGATACTACTGGTAATGACAGCAAGAGGACGCAAGGGCATCGTGCTTAAATGCGAGGAGTGCCTGAAGTTCAAACCTAACCAGAGGCAAGGCTCCCGGTAGTGCCATGGGCAACAGTGGGCGCAGACTTGGTCGGACCACTGCCGAGGTCGATGAATGGGAACCAGATGCTTTTGGTTCAGATCGATCGATTTTCAAAGTGGACAAAATTAGTGCCGCTACTTACAGCGAAAAACCTACAGAAGGCAATTAGGGAACGCATAGTCACAAGATTGGGGTTCCGAAAGTGCTAGTCACGGACAACGGTGTGCAGTTCGTAAGTCGAGCCTTTAAAAAGTTCCTAGGCGATATGGGAATTTAGCAACAGTTCCCCACAAAGCTGACCGAGCGCACAAACAGGACTGTACAAACAGGATGTCGTACGTCCTTGTACGACCGGGAAACATTAGGGACAGGAATGTGGACGGAATCGCCAGAAGGGAACGCGGAAATGTTGAAGAAAATCTACGAAATTGTCAGACGAAATCTTGAAAAGGCAGCCCAGGACCAAGCCAGGCATTAAAACCTGCGACGAAGACAGTGAAGTCCGAGGATCGGACACGGGCCAAGGATCACAACCTATCAAAAGCGGTAAAAGGTTATGCGGCTAAATTAGCACCGTGGTACGATGACCCGTATCTCCAGTTCTCAGTGATTTCCAAAATTAGACCCCAAAAAGGCAGATATAAACGCACGGTGCACATCAGCGACTTGAAACACCAAGAGCAGTCCTGACAGAGAATCACGACGGCCGGTCAAGAAGGAAGCTGAAAGACAATTGCCCGACTAGCTGCACGATACTACTGGTAATGACTGCAAGAGGACGCAAGGGCATCGTGCTTAAATGCGAGGAGTGCCTGAAGTTCAAACCTAACCAGAGGCAAGGCTCCCGGTAGTGCCATGGGCAACAGTGGGCGCAGACTTGGTCGGACCACTGCCGAGGTCGAAGAATGGGAACCAGATGCTTTTGGTTCAGATCGATCGATTTTCAAAGTGGACAAAATTAGTGCCGCTACTTACAGCGAAAAACCTACAGAAGGCAATTAGGGAACGCATAGTCACAAGATTGGGGTTCCGAAAGTGCTAGTCACGGACAACGGTGTGCAGTTCGCAAGTCGAGCCTTTAAAAAGTTCCTAGGCGATATGGGAATTTAGCAACAGTTCCCCACAAAGCTGACCGAGCGCACAAACAGGACTGTATAAACAATGAAAGCACAGTTTTCCGGACACAGACAGAGAAACTGGGACAAAAGGTAACTTTTGACTCAAGCGTATCCGTGTCCACTGGTTACTCCCCTTCGTTTCTAACTTAGGGCAGGGAGCCGCGGATGTCGTACGTCCTTGTACGACCGGGAAACATTGGGGACAGGAATGTGGACGGAATCGCCAGAAGGGAACGCGGAAATGTTGAAGAAAATCTAGGAAGTTGTCAGACGAAATCTTGAAAAGGCAGCCCAGAATCAACCCAGGCATTACAACCTGCGACTAAGACAGTGGAGTCCGAGGATCGGCCACGGGGCAAGGAGCACCACCTATCAAAAGCGGTAGAAGGTTATGCGGCTAAATTAGCACCAGAATCTCAGGGATTTCCAAAATTAGACCCCAAAAAGGCAGAAAGAAACGCACGGTGCACGTCAGCGACTTGAAACACCAAGAGCAGTCGGCCGATGCGAGTAATATCGACGATATAAAATTACCACGAAACGGACCAGGAAACGTTTAGTCCAGACAAGTGCATGGGCAACGGCAACCGATTGATCGTCAGGCCAAAGCTGCAGTCAACGGAAAACGTCACACATAGGCCAGGACTGTGGTCATTTTAACGCGCACCGGAGTCAAGAACGCAAAAAAGGAAAGGATTACAAGAAGCCATTTAATCGTCAGGCCACAGCCAGAGTCAACAGAAGGGAGAGGTAAAAAGGGAGACCGATCATAAAGTCGTCTAGCGCATGTAGAACAAGCAGAATCCAGGTGTGCATGGGCAGCGGCCATCTTTTTATCGTCAGGACAAAGCCGGAGTCAACGGAACATGCCACACATAGACCAGAAATCTGTTCATTCGATCTGCTACTGAAGTGACCATCGAAAACACCCGGATCCAGGGATGCAAGAGGCAAAAGCAGGACGTTTCATCGTCAGGCAAACCCCGGAGTCAACGGTCCAGAAGCCAAGCCGCTGGCATTTGGATAGGCGATGTAGACGTAGGCGAATCGGGCAAGCCAGAATTAAACACCACCACTCTGTGCCAGAAGCCGCGTTCTTGTATCAAGACGATATAATCGTGATGGGGCGCAGTCAAGAAGAACACAATTGCAATCTCCGAGAAGTGTTTCGGCGTCTAAAGGAGGAAAACCTGAGAATAAACCCAGAGAAGTGTCAATCCTTCAAGAAGGAGCTGCTTTACCTGGGGCACCGCATTACAAGCCAAGCCGCATTAGAGCCACCTTCAACAGTCTGCGAGCTGATGCAGAACCTAGGCGAGGCTTCATGGTACCGCCGTTTCGTACCGTACTTCGCACGCATCGTCAATCCACTCAATCTACTCCGCAAGTGCGTAAAATTGTATTAGCGAAAGAGTGCTTGGCCATTGTTTGGGCAACACGTATACCAATGCCCTACCTGGAAGGATAAACGGCTAAACAGCATTAAAATCCCATCAGGAAGAATCTCCATATGGGCCCTAGAGCTGCAGCAGTACGACTTTGAGAATTCGTACAAAAAGGGCTAGTTAAACGTAATAGCCGACTCTCTGTCTAGACAGCCAGTGCCGGAAACCCTTCGGAGAGCGAAAGACTCCGGGTCGAATGGAGAGTGCAACTGGATCAGGGACATGCGTGAGAAGATAAAGGCGCAGCCGCATAAATTCCTGTATTTGAGGGCGAAACGCTGAAAAGGCAGATTCCACACAGAATCGGCAACGAAGTGTTTCGGCGTCTAACGGAGGAAAACCTTAGAATAAACCCAGAGAAGTTTCAATCCTTCAAGAAGGAGCTGCTTTACCTGGGGCACCGCATTACAAGCCAAGGAATTGCTACATACCCCGATAAGGTATCAGCCATAGCCCAGCTAGACCCACCTTCAACAGTCTGCGAGCTGATGCAGAACCTAGGCGAGGCTTCATGGTACCGCCGTTTCGTACCGGACTTCGCACGCATCGTCAATCCACTCAATCTACTCCGCAAGTGCGTAAAATTGTATTAGCGTGACCGTAGAGAAAGAGTGCTTGGCCATTGTTTGGGCAACACGTATACCAATGCCCTACCTGGAAGGATAACACTTCAAGGATAAACGGCTAAACAACATTAAAAGCCCATCAGGAAGAATCTCCAGATGGGCTCTAGAGCTGCAGCAGTACGACTTTGAGAATTCGTACAAAAAGGGCTAGTTAAACGTAATAGCCGACTCTCTGTCTAGACAGCCAGTGCCGGAAACCCTTCGGAGAGCGAAAGACTCTGGGTCGAATGGAGAGTGCAACTGGATCAGGGACATGCGTGAGAAGATAAAGGCGCAGCCGCATAAATTCCTAGACTGTATTTGAGGGCGAAACGCTGAAAAGGCAGATTCCACACAGAATCGGCAACGAAGATGTGGTGGCTTGGAAGCTGTACGTCCCGCAAGAGCTAAAGGAAATACTCTTGACAGAGAATCACGACGGCCGGTCAAGAAGGAAGCTGAAAGACAATTGCCCGACTAGCTGCACGATACTACTGGTAATGACAGCAAGAGGACGCAAGGGCATCGTGCTTAAATGCGAGGAGAGCCTGAAGTTCAAACCTAACCAGAGGCAAGGCTCCCGGTAGTGCCATGGGCAACAGTGGGCGCAGACTTGGTCGGACCACTGCCGAGGTCGAAGAATGGGAACCAGATGCTTTTGGTTCAGATCGATCGATTTTCAAAGTGGACAAAATTAGTGCCGCTACTTACAGCGAAAAACCTACAGAAGGCAATTAGGGAACGCATAGTCACAAGATTGGGGTTCCGAAAGTGCTAGTCACGGACAACGGTGTGCAGTTCGCAAGTCGAGCCTTTAAAAAGTTCCTAGGCGATATGGGAATTTAGCAACAGTTCCCCACAAAGCTGACCGAGCGCACAAACAGGACTGTACAAACAGGATGTCGTACGTCCTTGTACGACCGGGAAACATTAGGGACAGGAATGTGGACGGAATCGCCAGAAGGGAACGCGGAAATGTTGAAGAAAATCTACGAAATTGTCAGACGAAATCTTGAAAAGGCAGCCCAGGACCAAGCCAGGCATTAAAACCTGCGACGAAGACAGTGAAGTCCGAGGATCGGCCACGGGCCAAGGATCACAACCTATCAAAAGCGGTAAAAGGTTATGCGGCTAAATTAGCACCGTGGTACGATGACCCGTATCTCCAGTATCTCAGTGATTTCCAAAATTAGACCCCAAAAAGGCAGAAAGAAACGCACGGTGCACATCAGCGACTTGAAACACCAAGAGCAGTCGGCCGATGCGAGTGATATCGACGATTAAAAAGGACCACGAAACGGACCAGAACACGTTTAGTCCAGACAAGTACATGGGCAACGGCAACCGATTGATCGTCAGCCCGAAACTGCAGTCAACGGAAAACGCCACACATAGTCCAGGACTATGGTCATTTAAACACGCACCGGAGTCAAGAACGAAAAAAATGGAAAGGATTACACGAAGCCATTTAAAGCCGGAGTCCACGGAACAGACCAGAAATCTGTTCATTCGAACTGCTAATAAAGTGACCATCGAAAACACCCAGATCCAGGGATGCAGGAGGCAAAGGCAGGACGTTTCATAGTCAGGCAAACCCCGGAGTCAATGGTCCAGAAGCCAGACATTTGGATAGGCGACGTAGACGTAGACGAAGCGGGCAAGCCAGATTTAAACACTACCACTCTGCGCCAGAAGCCACGATCCGATAGAATCACTCGTCATCCGAAGAAAGGGGGAAACAGTACTGCTCGATAGCTACTGTAGCCTCCCGGACAATTAATCGGACAGAAACGCGCACTTTCATTGTAAAAAAGTGTTTGGCAATAGCTGAAAAAAAGCAGAGAGTAAGGACAGGTGAGGACCTGACCCAACTCACCACGGCTGAGCGAATACACTGAAAAAACAACAACCAACCAGAACAACAGCTAGCAGCTTAAAACGATAGGGGCATTGACCCGTAGCTTAAGGGCAGTGAAGGCCATGTGAGCATGGTGGCTTAAGCTGGTAAAGGATGCAAGAATTGGTAAACAAGAAAAAAATGTCCAGATAAGTGCACTTTCCATGACATTTTGCCAATTCACCATAAGCATAGGGAAGGGGGCGTCTCGGTATTCGGTCGATTGGCACTAGACGATAGTGCTGATCGATGGGCACGAATATACTGGAAGTATCGGCAAATGGAGGGGCACACTGGAAGATACCGGATCGATCAGGTAGCAACGATGCCCCTACATAGTATCGATGGCAGCCAGCTGATACCGATCGGAGCGTTCCAGTGCGACCAGAGCAGTTGAAGAAGAAGGCGACAGAACCGCGAATACCGAGGATATGTGATGGAGTGTGAAAATGAAATGTCAAAGGCAACATCGGAACGAAGAAAATTATATCTCCGAGGAGGACGTCGTGGGAAGGCACGGGAAACAGAAGGTCGGTGCAGTGAAGCTCATCAGGCAGCTGCTAGGCCGATGCCTTGTGAGGACAAGGATATACAGGATACCGGCCAAAATGAAGAAACGAGAATTCCTTAGCAAGAGGAAGAGGGAGAGGGCTCAAAGGCTACAAGGTTACACGGGAATGACAGCCGGAGAGGAGGAATGAACGTCAACTCCTTACCCGAAAAAAAAACAAGAACTATAATAGTAGGGCGTAGTAACGGCACTGCGAAAAAAGAAAGTTTGGATAATTTAGTTTGGAGAGTACGAAGAGAGAGAGTTTGGAGAGTACGGAGAAAAAAAGTTAGGAGAGAAGAAGCCGAGAGGGACGACAGAGCAAAATAAACAGTTGGAAGAGCAAGGCAACGAGAGATGAGAGAGCGCCGGCGTGCCGTGCGTGGAAATCGCATCTATTGACTACCTGGAGTCCGAGCTTTAAGCCCGGTCGACTGTTGAGGGGACTGCCACGGCTACGTCGGACGGTTGCCCGAATAGCCAAGAAGGAAAGCCTGAGAGCCCGAGTTACGCAAGACTTTGCAGCCCAGGGGCATCGCAACGGTGGTGCGGAGTGCCCCACTGAAGCAGAGTTCTGCGCTTCTTTGGATCTTGTGAAGAATCCTGAGGTTACAACACTTTTCTAGGGAAGGCCGCCATACGATGTTTCCGTAGAGGAGAATGGACCTGACTAATGCAGTGTACAGCTAGTGAACTATCATGGGTGAGAAACCCCTTTTCCTCCCTATGGCTTTTTTACAAGCCAAGAGAGCTATGGCCGCATTGCGTGTGCGATCTAGGATGTTGTCTGTCCAGTGGAGCTTTTTGTCAAGGATGACACCTAAGTACTTTGCTTGATTGCTAAGGGTTAGGCGCGTTTAGTGTAGTTTTGGGAGAATTAGATTTGGTACCTTATACTTTCTTGTAAAAAGAACTGGTTCGGTCTTTTCTGGGTTAAGTCCCAGTCCACAGACAGACGTCCACCTTGAGAGGGTGGATAGGGCTATCTCCATTAGATTGGTTTGCGGGAATTTACCCTGCAGTAGGATAAGTGATTAGTGAGTAGTTTGTTGACCACTATAACCCATAGAAGAGGTGAGAGTACACCCCCTTGTGGGGATCCTCTGCATTCCTGGTCGATTGGGCTGATCACATAGTGGAGTACAGTACTCTGCTGGTAGGCATGGTGTGTATGAGACCCACTATAAGCCGTTGGGGTGACGTTGTTGAAGGCGCCTTCTATGTCTAGAAATGCTGCCAGAGAGTATTCCTTATTGCGGGAACCTCTCTCTATAATAAATACTAGGGAGTGGAGGGCGGTATCTGTTGATCTGCCCTTACGGTATAGTGATATAGATGTCAATTAACCTTTCCAGGGTCTTCAACAAGAAGGAAGAGAGACTTATCGGGCGGAAGTCCTTTGGGTTGGTGTGGGACGGTTTCCCGGCTTTCGGTATAAAAATTACTTTAACGTCCAGCCACCTTGTTGCAATGTGGTTTAGAGCAAGGCAGCCGTGGAAGATGGCTGTCAGCCAGGGTAGGGATATATCTAGTGTCCGTTGTAGCTGGGCCGGGAAGAACCCGCCCGGCCGGGGGATTTGAAGGGCTTAAAAGAGTTAATAAGAGATGTTGTCTATACTCTGGTCGTCAAGGCTCTCCTCTAAGTAGAGGTCCTCCACTACTTGGGTGTTTTTAGGGAAGTGGGTGTCTAACAGTAGTTCAAGGGTTTCCTGACTGTTTTTAGCCCAGCTGTCAGCATTGGTTTTTAGGTAGCTAATGGATGCTGGAGATTTAGCTTGTTTTGTGTGGTATATGGGTGGCTCGTACATCCTAACTATTTTCAGGAGCATGAGGCCACGACCACAAACATCACAGTATGTCGGAGGTCTTCCTTATGTTTGATCCCCTTCACGTTCTTTGATTACACTGGCGGTGGTGTCCAACACATACGAATATTTCGAGCTGCTATTCGGGCCCTCCTCAAGGACAGTTGGATGGTCCTTATTGGAAAGTCGCCTTTCCTCGGAGCTGGCTGCTTTCGTCAGCAAGACACCAGAATGAAATCTCCTCTTCTCTAATCACCTAAGGTACTGTATACCAGACTAGAACTTTTACTTGACTGCCCATATGGATTAGATTAACTAGGTGTTCCCACCTTGTACACCTTTGTATGCCTGGCCAGCGATCTCACAACGAAAGCGTTCATTGCTGCGATTATACGCTTTTGTGCACGTCGATAAATCCCATCCGATTTGTACTCAGGCAATGGAATTACCTTTCATGGAGCAAGACGAGAGTTGGATGAAAAGCGGAAATTAGCTCAAGCCAAGGATGGCTTGAACAGGCACTTTATACCCCCTCCGCACCCCACATGACGGATTTTGGGAGTCGGGAGTGCGTTCGATTAAGCTGTACCTACGCTGCGTTGTGGAAGGTGCCGCTCTAATTTTTGAAGAATTGTCAACAGTGCTCGCACAAATCAAAGCTATCCTCAACTCACTACCACTGGCCCAGCTCAGCGATCACACGCTTAATCCACTTACGCCAGCTCATTTTTTGGTCGGACAGCCGTACACAGCCTTCGTTTCTAGACCTGCTGATGAATTAATTGGAGCAATGGAATCAGCTTCAAGCTATGGTACAGAGATTTTGGAAACGATGGCACAACGAATACTTGACTTCTCTACAGTCACGAGGCAAGTGGCAAGAAGAAACGACCAATCTGGAAGTCGGTACTCTTGTTGCGCTCAATCAGCCAAACTTAACCCCTCGAAATTGAAATGCACTTGTAGACAAAATTTTCAATACAATTTAGAATTCCTACCAGCATTCAAAACTTCCGCCAGGAACTAAAATGGCCGAACAAATTTCAACCAAGTGTTACGTGGGCATATTAGTGCCCGAGTCCTGACAGGGACTTGGGCCGAGGGAGAGGCGTCCGATATTCAGGCACCATTTGCCGGCATAGGCTACGTCGTATTCGGGTCGTGGGATCTTGGTAAGCCTCTCTCCTCTCCAACATAAAGAGAATAAATATTTAAAAAGCCTGGAAAATAGTATTAGTCATAAAGTTCGTCAGTCCACACTGCCCCACAAACTTAGCTGTCGCTTGATCGCAATACGATCGGGCTGCGTTTTGGCCATATTCCCTCCCCTTTACATGGGCTAATGGATCGTCGTGGGCCGCGCAATACGATCCCATATTGTCAAGGTTGTCCGTCGAAAGTTATGTCGTTGTTCCTGACCTACCCCACTTCTCGCGTCAGCACACCCCCCTTAATAAAGCTTTAGCACTTCATGTTTTGATATTCTTTAACATTACAAATTTATTGGGTAGTATTTATAACGGGGTGCGCCGTGGATGAGTATCATAATGTTGGCTAATTCATATGGAATTTAAATTAATTGACAATTACTTTTGTTAGCGGACAGTATCGAATATAACACCTGTGAAGGTGCACACATCAGCAAAATGCTGACTATTCACGACTACAAACGTCGCTCATCAATTGTCATACAATTAGAAGGCTGATACTCGCCGCTGAAAAATTAACATTTAATTATTATATATATAAAAATATAAAATGTATAAAAAGAGGAATGTAAATGATTGATTAATTATTACATATGAATATTATTATACGAATTCCTAAAAGATAAATTATTGGTCTTAACTAGGAAGGTATTAACATTGCCCAAAAATAAATGCTTTTCTAATGAACAATTGGAATGGTAGAGATAATGATTGCCTTTTCGGTCTTGTTACAGTGGGCAAGTGGTGAAAAATCTAGACTGCAGGTTTCAATATATAAATACTCTAATTCATTCACAGTTATATGTAGGGTTGCTTTTGATAACAAGTATCGAATTCTTACATTAAATAGTGGATCATTGTCTATAGTCTTTGCTAAAGCTTCTGAAATGATCATGGTGCACGGATATATATATAAATTATGTATTTGAGACGACTTTGTTTTCGCGCGGCGATGACCGTCACTATTTATTTCCAAAATTCGACTGCTAAGTACATAAATTCTTAAAATGTAAGCTAGCCCTATGCTCCAAAACTGCTGACCCGGCGCCTCGTGCATTGAGTTGGGCAGCCGCTGCTTCCGTCGCAGTGCATTGCCCGCTGATTGTGCTGACCATAGCACCGTCGTTGTGCAATGTCCGCATGTGACGCTGGCCTTGCATTATTCCCGTCTGGTTATGCGGGATTAGCCTGGGAACTTTCTTGTTGCTGGATGGCCGTGTTAACTCCTCCCTCGCTTAGATGAAGGACGTCCTCGGACTTTTTGAAACCGTCAATAATAACTTGGAGGTCATGCTGGCGACGGACCCGCTGGCGTCTCTGATAGAGCTTGGAAATAGTAAAGCAGATGACCAAAAAGCCGATCGCGGCCAGTCCAGTTACTATAGGCCTTTTTACCAGTCCCTTTTCCATTTCACCAATGTATCGTAAGTTTTCCATATTTAATTTTTGCAAGTATGGTAAGCTCAATAGTTCTTGGTGACCCGTAATGTTAATGACCGTTGATGCAGGTGGCGCTGGGTATTTCTTTACGTAGCTCTTTAGGTTTCGGTATATGGTGTTGTTTACTTTTGATTCATCGTCGAATGTAACGAGAAATGTTCCAGTTACAAGTTGTATGTTGATCGTAGCTGTTCCGTCGTTGAGAATAATAACGCCGTCATCGATGATTGTTAGCGGCTCGAGGTGGCTCGTGAGAGTCGAACAGTCTGCGTTGCACCCTGAGTGGAGTTGTTGTGCGCATGTTGTGTAGGGCATTTCTCTGCAGAATGTTGTTGTAAGGGCAGCGGTGCAGTTTCCAATCGGCATAATTTTGTTACCGCAGTCAGCTATAGTATCGCCTTCAGCAAAATTAAGATTAGTACCGTTGTGTTCAACGGGGTGCAAGATTATTTTTTTACATGCTATGTATGGCTTTGGGTATTTTAACATAAAGTGTTAAAAATTATTATCTAATAGAACTTTTATTTGAGCGACTTCCATTAGTTCAGTAATAGTAATATTTGTAGAATGTTCATTGATTACATTTTGTAAATCGTTTGAGTCTAAAATCACGGGGTTAATTATTCCAATTTTCGAAAGTGTAACTGACAGCATCAAAGCTTCGAGTTCGGAAATAATTATTCTATTTCTTGATAGCAAGTTTTCATATAAATTTTCTGTGCTTATCTGTTTTGTTTTTCCATTTTTTACCAAAATGTTTACCGCGTTTGTTATGCTGTTTATTTGTTCCTGGGTCTTTGTGTTAATATTTATTTGCCTGTTTTCTGATTCTCGAAGTCATCGAAATCTGGAGTACCGGCTACAATTTTTAATGCAGTACCTAATAAATTAATGCTTCTTGCGTGTCTATGATGAATATTTACTGTACCTATGAGAGTACTAATGTGTCGTAAATCTGAATCTAATATTTGTCTCATATGTGAATGCGGGAAATGGTTTCTCATTTCTTCTGTTTCTTTTACTAATTCCGAGAACAGGGTTAGGTTACTTGAGTGTTTTAGGTTTTGGAAGTCTTTCCAAATCCCAGTCCATGATTGGTATGTAATTTGAAGTCGTGTAGTCGATCATTTTTGCTGTTATGGATACGGCGAGAAGTATTATTGTCCAAAGCCAAGTGTGTTGGAGAAAAAAATGAAAATAAGATTTATTTAATTTTATTTATTTATTTATTTATTTAAGATGATAGTAAAGTTTACAAAACTAATACTAACATAGGGAATGTAGTGCTAGCTACGAGGCCTTCGACTACTAATTTATTTACTTAATTTAACAATCTATTTATTTACTTAATTTAACAATTTTTTTTTTTTTTTTATCGTTTAGGTTTACATATATTTTTAATTTGAGGGATTTGAGGAGTTTTTATATGCTATGATATAATTTTATTTCTTTTAAATATGTTATTATTGTTTTGATGTTTTCTATTGATGGGTTTCTAAGGTACTGTATGGCGTTAATGTTATTGAGGATATTAAGTTTTGTTTGGGCTATGGCGGGGCATGAATTAAGGATGTGATCCATATTAATTGGGGAGTGTGTAAGGCAAATTGGGCAGCTTTGTGGGGTGGTGCGATCTAAATAATATTTATGTGTCAGGTTTGTATGTCCTAGACACAGTCTAGTAAATTTTATTTGATCAAGGCGAGTTATTTGTTGTTGTGTTACGTTTGAGTAGAAAGATGTGTGTGTGTTGTTTGTGTTGATGTTTTGGTACCAATTATTGCATTTAAAAAGTATATTCTTTTTGGTTTCGTTGAGTTGTTGTTTTAAGAATTTGTTAATGTCTTTTGTGCTTAAGTTTTGTGTGTATATTAGTGGCATATTTAGTGCTAACTTTGCTGCTTTGTCGGCCATCTCGTTTCCTTTAATGTGGCAGTGTCCTGGGGTCCATAAGATTTTGAATTTTGGGTAGTGCTTTGTTAGGATTGAACTGATTAGGGCTGGGTACATGTTATTGTTTTGTGTGTTTTTTATTGCTTCGATGGCTCCTAGAGAGTCGGAGCATATTACGAATTTACCGTGCATTTTTTTGATTATTTTTAGGGCTTCAAGGATGCCTAAGATTTCAGCTGATTGAATTGAAGAGTAGGGAGGTAAACTTCCGAATGCTAAGGTTTCCGTTTCTGTGGTGATTGCGAATGTTGTAATGGAGTTTTGTTGGGATCCGTCGGTGTATATGAAGATGTGATTTTGGAAAAGTGATTTTGCTTCGTTAAAGAGTGTTTGGTATGTTTCTGGTGTTGTTTTATTCTTGTTGTAAATGGTTAATGATGTATTGATAGTGTTGCTAGGTAGTTGCCAGGCGGGTTTTAATTTGTTAATTATTTTTGGTTTGTAGGGTATGTTGTATTTTTGACATATTTTAATTGATCGCTGAATTGTTGAGGTCCATTTTTTCGTGTTCTTTTTTGGTTTAATTAATTTATGAATCGGGGTGTCTTTTGAATGTAGTAAGAATTTAAAGATTTTTGCTGTAAGATAATCGCGCTTTTGTTCTATTGTTGGTGTATCTGTTTCGTATAAAAGATTGTGAATAGGTGTTGTATAGAATGCTCCCAGAGATAGCCGGACAGCGGAGTTAAATGATGTTTTTAGTTTGTTTAGAGAACTTTTTGAGGTGTGTCCATATATGTGAAGTCCGTAGTCAATTTTTGATATAAGAATTGCTTTTGTGACATTTAGCAGGGTATGTGTGTTACAATTAAATCTAGGGCTAGCTAGGCATTTTATGATGTTCAGTTTGGAGGAGAGTGCAGGGATGAGAGCATTGATGTGGGTGTTCCAGTTGTATATTTTGTTAGTCCAAAGTCCGAGGACTTTGATTGATGTTGTGTTGTTTATAATGGCGTTGTTGCAGGTGATTGTGCAGTTACAATTGTGTTTTTTACAAATGTGTAGGTGCTGGCATTTTGTTGGAGAAAGAGAGGCACCTGAGTAGTTGCCCCAATTTTCGATGTCTAGAAAGAGTGGGTTTAGGTTGTAATTTATGTTTTTGTTTTTTTTTAGGTTTATTATTATAAAAAAAATCGTCTGCATATGCGCTGAAGTTAATTTGTTTGGGTCGGGAGATTATGTTTGCAAGTTTGTTGAAAGCTATTATAAATAGGACGACTGATATCGGTGAGCCTTGAGGTATGCCGTTATCAAGAGGACGTATGGAAGAGTTTTGAGTTTCTACTCGGACTGTTATTTTGCGGTTGATCATAAAATTTTTAATGTAGTTTATTATTTTTGGTCCACATTTCCAATCGATAAGTTGGCCTATTATTGAGTGTGCACCCACTCGATCAAATGCTCTTGCAAAGTCAAGAGAGACGAGTGAGATCTGTTTTTTTGTGTTTAGTGACTTCGTTATGAGATGGTCTACAAAGAGTAGACTATCTGAAGTCGATTTTCCTTTTTTGAAGCCGAATTGGTTTGGATGTTTAAGTTTGTTATTGGTTAAAAACCACCAAAGTCTATGCGATATTATTTTGTCCAATATTTTTCCAATGCAGCAGTTAAGAGAAATGGGTCTGTAGGAGGTTATTTCTGTTTTATTCTTATTTGGTTTGAGTATGGGTATTATGAGGCTCGTTTTGTATGATTGTGGGATGTATGTGCTAAAAATGTTGTTAAATTGGGATACTATTCTATCTTGTACTATTGAAGAGCTATTTTTGATCATCGGGTATGACAATCTGTTGAGTCCTGGTGTGGATCCTTTCAATGATTGTAAGGCTATCGTAAGCTCTATTTTTGTTATGTTTTTTTCTATTTGTGTTGCAGGTGTGGATGGGGTGTGGTTTATAATTATTGGTTTATATTTGTGAGATGTGAATTGTAGGTCGAAATTGTAATCTGTGGCAAGGCTAGACCAGTGTTGTGCGAATTGGTTTGCTATTTCATGTGTGTTAGTTGTGTTGTTTATGCAGTGTATTTGTTTACTTTGATTTAAACCGCAGAATCGTCTTATGTTGTTCCATATTGTTGATGTCGGTGTGTTACTTTGTATAGTAGATGTAAATGCGATGGTGGCTTCTCTTTTTCTTATTTTAATTTCTCTTTTGAGAAGTGCGTTTGCTCTACGATAGTTAATGATGTTGGCTTGCGAAATGTCTCTCTTAAGGGTTTTCCAGGTGTTTTTCTTCGTTTGATGCATTTGTGTAAGTTTTTTGTTCCACCAAGGAACTTTGTGTGAGTGTAGGTTTTGTGACGATTGTGGTATACTAAAGTGCGCGCTTTGTATTAATATTTTGTTGATGGTGGCTGCTTCTTTGTTGAGAATTTTTCCTAATTGGCTTCTTTGATTTTAAAGAATGGTTTGCTGTAGTTGTTTTGTGGTTCGAAAGGAAATAAGGAAGTTAGGATAGGGAAATGATCGCTTCCGCAAAGGTCATCAGAGATTGTCCAGTTTGCGACAGGAGTTAACGAGGGTGAGCAAAAAGTAAGGTCTATATGAGTGAAGTTGTTGTGTGTGGTGAAATGAGTGGGAGATTTATCATTTAGGAGTGTAAGGTGTGATTGTTCTATGAATTTGCAGATTATTTTGCCTCTTGTGTTTGTGTGTGGCGATCCCCAGTTGGGATGCCATCCGTTGAAGTCTCCTATTACGACTATTGTTTGATTATTTGTATTTATAACGTTATTAAGGTTATTGCGTGAAAGTGGTTTATTTGGTGCTATGTATATTGAGTATATTATTATAGTTTGTTTGGATTCTATTTTGGCCGCTATTGCTTCAAAGTCTTCATTGGTGATGTGTTGCGTATGTTGGATAGAATTGTGGACTAGAAGAGCTACCCCTCCGAATCTGTTAGTTGCTATGTTAGTGATTAATGTGTAGTTAATTGGTGTTGGTAAATTGTGTGTGGATTGTATGTGTGTTTCTTGAAGGGATATTACATGGGGTGAGTTTTGTTTAATTATGGTGAGAAGTTCGTTGTAGTGGTTAGTGTAACCTTTTATGTTCCACTGTAATATTTTCAATGACATGTTTTGGGGTTATAGTTCTTCGTCGTCGTCGTCGTTTTGGCTAGGTTTTGTTTTTGAGTTCTTTATGAAATCAGTTTTGTGCTGGTTTGATTTGGTGTCTTTTGATTTAAGGGTTTTTGTGAGAGTGTTGTATTTTTCTTTGTAGCTACTTCTAAGTATTCTGTCAGTCAGGGGTTTGTTTTGTGGCTGAAGACTTGTACAAGGTAGGGTGTCCATTGCTTCAGTGTCTGATTCGTAAGATATGTGCGTTCTCTGTTGTTGTGATGTGGATGATGCTTGTGGTTTGGAGGGGGCTTGTTGGCTTCTTATTGTGTTGTTTTGTTTAGTTTTGTCGAGATTTGTGTTAGCTGGTTTGATAGTTGATGTGTTTGGGGGTTTGGGTTGGGTGATAACCTCGCTTGGAGGTGGGTTTGCCAAGGTTTGGGAGAAGGTAATTTCCTGATTATGGTTATGGCGCGAAAAATAAATTGAGAGAGCTGTTTTATGGTCAACTTTTTCAGTAGTTTTAATTGCAATTAATTCTTGCTCTTTGATGTATACTGGGCATTTCTTATCAGTTGGCTTGTGGTTGTTTTTGCAGTTTATGCAATTGGGTTCTCTGTAGCATTGTTCGGTTTCAGTCGTGTGTTTGGTTTAAGAGCAATTGTTACAAATAAAGTTTTCTTGTCTGCAAATTGGTGTGGGGTGACCGTAACGAAGGCACTTGTTGCATCTGCGTGGCTTTGGGATGTATGGGCGAGTAAAGACTACTTCGTACCCTATCATAACTTTCTCGGGAAGAGTAACTGAGTCAAATGTTAGTGTAATTAGGCCCATTAATGTTTCGGTTTTGTCTGCTTCAATTTTTTTCCATTTGTATACGTCTATAACTTTTTGCGATCTTAACTCTTTAAGGATTTCTTCTTCGGATATATTTCTAAGTTGGTTGCAGTATATAACTCCTTTTGATGAATTTAGGGTTTTGTGTTCGGTAGCTATTACTTCTATGTCTCCAATTTTATTTAATTTCAGTAGTTTTGTGGCTTGAATTATGTGTTTGGTTTGAACTAGTAATGTTCCGGCTCTTGTTTTTTTGCATGATAGAACTTCGCCTGCACATATAAAGTGTATTGCTTTTTTAATAATAAATGGGTTAACGTTTTCGAATGATTGGTTATCTTTACGAGAAATTACTATAAATTTTTGTTGGTTCAGTAAGCTTGCGTTCGTTGCAAATAGTTTGTTTTTGTCGGGTGGTATCATCTCGGTGCACTTTGGGGCGAGCCCCGCGTTGTTATTGTTGCTGTGGGCTATGTGTGTTTTGGTATTGTTTTTTCGGGTTCTGCTTTAGTCACTTGTTTGTTTGTCACAATAATTTTGGGTGAGCACTTGCTTAGCAGGTGTTTAGTTATCGTAGTTACACGTCTTTACTCGGTGAGATCTGGACTGTTACTCAGATTTATTTAATTTACCTCAAGTTATCCTTATGGACATCCCTCCCTTTTATTAAGACTGTGGTCCCTAAGTCTGCTTCTATAGTTTCTTCAGAATACAAGTTTGAGAGTTTGTTCCCCAATCTCTTGTTTGATTTTACAAGAACCCTGTCTCCTACCTGAAAATTTCTGTCTTGTCTTGTTTTGTTTTGTTTAATCTTTCTAGTTGAATATTCTGTGCATTTAAGACTTTATCCCTAATTTCTGTGTTAAGCTCTATGGTCGACAAGTGTATCACGTCGATGGGTCGTTTATTTGTTACGGAGTGAATGGTTTTATTATATTCTATAGTCGCGAGAAGTTTAGTTCAACCGTGTCTTTAATTCTTCTTTCGATTTTTAAGCACCGTGCAATTTCTGCCAGTGTACTGTGGAATCTTTCCACTTGTCCGTTTGACGTACTATGATGTGGCGGTGCATTAACGATTTCTATGTTAAACTGGTTACTTAGAAGGGACTTAATTGTTTCGGATTTAATAGAAGGCTTATTGTCGCAATATATTGTTTTTGTTCGTCGATAGAAATTAATAAGTTGGAAGATATTGGCGATTGGTTGGAAAATTGAAAATTTTGATAGCTTGTCTACACAAGTAAGAAAGTATTTGTTATCTGTAAAAACATGTCAATATGTAATAATTCGCCTGTATATGAGGGAATCGGTGTTTCTCCGAGAATCTGTTTCTGAGGATGTCGATCATATTTTGCCTTTTGGCAGGTATTACAATTAGCGACGACCTCATTTGCCATATGAGTCATTTTGGGGAAAAAATAGTCTTGCATAATCTGCTTCACGTTTTCCTGAGCGGCTCTATGAGCCCTGTTATGTTCTGACACCGTAATTTCTTTTTGTTCATTTTTGTCTAAGATGTCAGTCACCATGCGGTTCGTGTAACGGAATATGGTTGACGGGAATGTTTCTACTATTTTATGCTGGATATATGCCAGTACTGGAAGTTCGCATAAAATTGCATTGACTACGTCTTTTTTGACAACATCGCATACTGTATAAGTGTTTCTCTATCCGAGAAATACAAGAGATGTCGAGTCTTTTCACCGAACATAATGACCGTTCTAACTAAAGCAATTCCGCTTTCCTCTATAATTATTTGGTTCCAAAAGCAGTTGACCGGCTTGTCTGTTTTTTCGATAGTGTATGTGAGTGATAAATCGCTATGTATTGTGGCAATATCTGACTGTGCATCCTCTTCCAGTGAGTGGATGTGCTGTCGGGACAGCGCGTCAGCGACGTAATTCTCTTTTCCTGGCTTGTAAAAAATATGGGCGTTATGCTCGTCAATAACAGCTTTCCACCGCTTAATTTTGGATTGCGATCTGAGAAGGAGAAAGTCGAACGCTCTTTTGTAATTTGGGTATAATAACATTACATTCGTGTTTCGCCATTTCCTACTGAGAAGGCCGTTTTCTCCCTGTCATTTTCGAAGAGTAATATCTGGTGAAAACCAGACTTCAAAACCTATGTGGTAAAGTACTTTGCTTTGCCTAAATTGGCCAGGATGAAAACTACATTCGGAATAGGATATTTGTCGTCTACCGTTTTTAAATTAAGTTTTCTAAAGTCTATTACAAGGCGATTTTTTTTGTGTTTTCCTGTTCATCAGTCCCTTTCTTATCTACAACACAAACCGGGTTGGTATATGGAGACCGAGATGGTCGGATTATGCCGTCTCGTAACACATAGACACACCCATCGGGTATGGGTACAATTTTGAATATATTGGGTCTTCGTTCTCCGTCCGGATAGTACCAATGATATTAGTGTTGTACGGCAGCGCCTCATTCGACTCTGCAAATACACCCGTGCGGTTTTCTAAAATTGACTGGAATTTTTCCATAATTTCGTGAGGTACCTCGATGTCATCAACTTTTGTAAAATTAACGTTTTGACATTTCAAAAACTTAATTTCTTCAGAATTGCTGTTAGTTATTAACTTTCTATATTTTAGGTCAAGTACGACGTCGTTTTTTTTTTAAAGTCTAGTCCAATTATTCCGTCAAACGTTGTTCAATACGGTAATAAGAAGAATGTTGTAGTTATGTTAAATAGGTTAAAGATGCATTTTTTGTTTACAGTGTTGTACCCATGGATTGATTTTACAGAAAATGGCTTATTTACGAAAATAACGTTTTTTAATTCTTTCATAGGTTTGATATAATTTTTGGAAGCCCCCGTGTCTATCAAAGGTTTAATTTTTCTCCCTGAGATATACCTTTCTATGAAAGGGAGCAGGGAGTTATGCCTAAAAATGTATTTCGTCATATTCTACGAGGTTAATATCTATGTCTTCTACTTCCTCCTCGGCTACTATAGGGTATTTGTCATCGTTTTCTTTACATTGGTCATAGTCTAACGTCAAATGGTTTATTCTTTAATGTTTCTGTCCTGTGTACCTCGCGCTACTATTAGTGGGTCTTTTATGTGCCAGTTCATGGCTACTGTAAGCGTTGGGTTCAATATTTTGTTGATTGGTCTGCCACTGATTGTTTTGGGTTTGTCTATGAAACAGACTAGTTTGTAGAATTTGAGTTGAGTGTCTTGAACGAGATTAGCCATCGACGTCCATTGGCTGGACTGGATCCTGTCTGAGTGGCTGTCTTGGTCTTTTATTAAAATGGGGGTTTTTACCCTCCAGTTTAGACTTAGAATCTGTTATTGTCTTTCTTTCTCTGTCCTTTTGTCTCTGTTTTCGGGCACAACTACTTGCGACATGTATCGCTCGTGATTAGCTTCTACTTCTTGTGCTAAAGCTAGAGCGGAAGGAAGATCGGATGGTCTAGCTGAAAAAAGAACATCGCTTAGCGATTTTTTGTTCCCGAAATTAATACGCGAAGCGCATCTTCTCTATATTTTTCGTTCATTGACGCTGCTACGGTATTGTCGTAGGTCAAAGTTGTCTTGTTTATTAGCACAGTATGTTTTTTCTAAACTTCGTCATAGTATTGCAAGAGAGTCATGTTTCCTTGACGAAGCGTTGCCTTCTCGTATTCTATAAGTATACAGGTCGTTTGTCTGCGTATGTAAAATCTAGTCGGTTTATTATGGCTTTGAAGTTCAGACGTGTGTCGAAAGAACCATATCGGCTGAACCTTGCAACTGCGCCTTCTATAATGGCTTTTAACTGCTCGTTGGTCATTGCCATATTTGAATTGTTTGGATTTTCCTGAAAATCTTCCGCGCTTCTGAGTTTTCGGAATTCGTTTAACAAGCTTTTTATTTCACTATCACTCATATATTTTCTTTAACAAAAAGAACAAAGAATTTTTGTTCCTTTTGTATTTAATTTATTTCTCAAAAATTTTACGAAATTTTGTCTAAGCCTGCGCTGTTTTTTTTTTGGTCTGAGACTCTTGGAACAAAAATTATTGTTTTATTTTTAAAATTCGTATTCACTTTTTTTTTTAATATCACTCCACTTACATGGTCTTAACTTTAATTTTTTTTAAATTAAAATGTTGTGGCTGCTGCTGGTGCTCGTTGTAGTTTCCTTCCTCCTGATCTTTCCTATGTTGTTGCTGCCAGTTCTTAATATGACAACGTTGGCGTATTTAATTATGTTGTTAATGCTGCTGCTGCTTTTGGTTCGTGGTTCGTGGTTCGTTGGTATTGTTTTTATTTATTAATTGTTTTTATTTTTTAACTGTTCGAGGGTCTTACGAACGCGTTTAAAAAATTGTATTTAACTGAACGACGGATCGAGGGTCTTACGAACGCGTTGGGTGCCAATTATGTATTTGAGACGACTTTGTTTTCGCGCGGCGATGACCGTCACTATTTATTTCCAAAATTCGACTAACTGCTAGGTACATAAATTCTTAAAATGTAAGCTAGCCCTATACTCCGAAACTGCTGACCCGGCGCCTCGTGCATTGAGTTGGGCAGCCGCTGCTTCCGTCGCAGTGCATTGCCCGCTGATTGTGCTGAACATAGCACCGTTGTTGTGCAATGTCCGCAGGTGACGCTGGCCTTGCATCAACGATTTCCACGGTGTTAATGCTGCCGGCCACTTTGGACGTTTTGCTGCCCATCTTGGGGTCCTTAGGCCATGCACTTGGTTCACTAGTTATTTTCGTCCTTCGGAATTTTGCAGGTGGACTTCCTTCAGAGTGTGGTCGATCGCAGGACCGGTAATCAGGTCGTTCTCTTGGTTGAAGTTAATCTTTATTTCTTTAACATTTGATGTTAAATATAATGATTTACAATACTACATTTTCACGATGGCTGCTATTTCTTGCCTCGCTTGGACCCCAAATTGAGGGCTTCGTAGGTAAGGCCGTCGGACCGCGCGGTTCATGCGCCTGCTCATTTTCCACGTTTCTCGTTGTATCCGGGCGATGAGTGTTTGGCTCCTTTGCAGTTGCTCCTGGACTCGGAGCATCTGGTTCTGATCCTCCTCCTGATCTCGGCTCCGGTGCCGGATCTCTCGCTCGAGTTCTTCGGCGAGTTCTTCATTTCTTCTCTGGTATCTCTGTGATATGGTCCTGCTGGATATGGTCCTCGTTCAAGTGGATGCTACGGAAGAGCCCGTTCATCCACTCGACTAGGAGCGCCGGATATGATGCCTGGTCCCCGTATCTAACCTGTAGCCGACGAAGCCGGCGGGCAGCTCGGATGGCTTGGTTGTACATGTTGGAGGACTGCATCATGTCTGGTGACTGGTCGGTCACTGGTTGTGGCTTTTATGGCAGAATCGGTGTAGTTCTGATGACTGTTCTACCAATCATGTGATCGGTGCTTCTATCAATTGTGCAATCCCGCAGTTCTAAGTTTGTCGCCTTCTGGAGTCATCGGATTACGTTCAGAGGTTCAGGCGACATACAGGTCTTTAGCATGGATAACCCAACACTTTCCCCACTGCATTGCCCAGCTCATATAGCGCTGGGCCCTGTTTAGGCGACATACAGGTCTTTAACATGGAATAACCCAACACTTTTCTCCACTGCATTGCCCAGCTCATATAGCGCTTTGCCCTTACGCTGGAGTACAACACAGCGAATTCGACTCGGACCAAGCTGGCATTATATCCGTCAGCTTTGTTACTCTGCCTGTAGTTTTTCATATAGACAACTTCTCCCACGGAAAACTCTACGAGCTTGCTACGGGTGTTATATGCCTTTTCCGCGCGTTCATGAGTTCGGTTTAATCCTTGGGTCACTTTTTGTCAGATGAGTTCCATCTCCTTCCAGCATTCCCCCAGCTTTCGTAGAATCGGATAGGCTGTTCCATGGGTAACCATCCGCGTTCCGAACATGGCGTAATATGGTTCCATGCCTATCGACTCGTGTAGGCCATTCCTAAGGGCACACTCTATTCGACTTAGTTGGGTATCCCAATTTCGCTGATCGGTGGATATTGTCGAAATGGTCTAGGCTTACAAAAATCACAGAATTCCCAGCTTTTGTCCTCGGCCAGCCCGCTCCGTAACCCGCTGTTTTCCCATGGGTGGTCGATCATTTTTGTTGGCGGTCTTGGTGATCTTACAGACCTCGCAATTCTTCACTACTTTTTGGACATCTACAGCCATCCCTGGCCAATAGGAAAACTGTCTTAATTTGGCTAGTGATTTATGCAACCCCCCATGCCCAGCGGTTATGGCATGATGTGGTCTCCAGTCGTGTGTTTGGTTTAAGAGCAATTGTTACAAATAAAGTTTTCTTGTCTGCAAATTGGTGTTGGGTGACCGTAACGAAGGCACTTGTTGCATCTGCGTGGCTTTGGGATGTATGGGCGAGTAAAGACTACTTCGTACCCTATCATAACTTTCTCGGGAAGAGTAACTGAGTCAAATGTTAGTGTAATTAGGCCCATTAATGTTTCGGTTTTGTCTGCTTCAATTTTTTTCCATTTGTATACGTCTATAACTTTTTGCGATCTTAACTCTTTAAGGATTTCTTCTTCGGATATATTTCTAAGTTGGTTGCAGTATATAACTCCTTTTGATGAATTTAGGGTTTTGTGTTCGATAGCTATTACTTCTATGTCTCCAATTTTATTTAATTTCAGTAGTTTTGTGGCTTGAATTATGTGTTTGGTTTGAACTAGTAATGTTCCGGCTCTTGTTTTTTTGCATGATAGAACTTCGCCTGCACATATAAAGTGTATTGCTTTTTTAATAATAAATGGGTTAACGTTTTCGAATGATTGGTTATCTTTACGAGAAATTACTATAAATTTTTGTTGGTTCAGTAAGCTTGCGTTCGTTGCAAATAGTTTGTTTTTGTCGGGTGGTATCATCTCGGTGCACTTTGGGGCGAGCCCCGCGTTGTTATTGTTGCTGTGGGCTATGTGTGTTTTGGTATTGTTTTTTCGGGTTCTGCTTTAGTCACTTGTTTGTTTGTCACAATAATTTTGGGTGAGCACTTGCGTAGCAGGTGTTTAGTTATCGTAGTTACACGTCTTTACTCGGTGAGATCTGGACTGTTACTCAGATTTATTTAATTTACCTCAAGTTATCCTTATGGACATCCCTCCCTTTTATTAAGACTGTGGTCCCTAAGTCTGCTTCTATAGTTTCTTCAGAATACAAGTTTGAGAGTTTGTTCCCCAATCTCTTGTTTGATTTTACAAGAACCCTGTCTCCTACCTGAAAATTTCTGTCTTGTCTTGTTTTGTTTTGTTTAATCTTTCTAGTTGAATATTCTGTGCATTTAAGACTTTATCCCTAATTTCTGTGTTAAGCTCTATGGTCGACAAGTGTATCACGTCGATGGGTCGTTTATTTGTTACGGAGTGAATGGTTTTATTATATTCTATAGTCGCGAGAAGTTTAGTTCAACCGTGTCTTTAATTCTTCTTTCGATTTTTAAGCACCGTGCAATTTCTGCCAGTGTACTGTGGAATCTTTCCACTTGTCCGTTTGACGTACTATGATGTGGCGGTGCATTAACGATTTCTATGTTAAACTGGTTACTTAGAAGGGACTTAATTGTTTCGGATTTAATAGAAGGCTTATTGTCGCAATATATTGTTTTTGTTCGTCGATAGAAATTAATAAGTTGGAAGATATTGGCGAAAGTATTTTTTATCTGTAAAAACATGTCAATATGTAATAATTCGCCTGTATATGAGGGAATCGGTGTTTCTCCGAGAATCTGTTTCTGAGGATGTCGATCATATTTTGCCTTTTGGCAGGTATTACAATTAGCGACGACCTCATTTGCCATATGAGTCATTTTGGGGAAAAAATAGTCTTGCATAATCTGCTTCACGTTTTCCTGAGCGGCTCTATGAGCCCTGTTATGTTCTGACACCGTAATTTCTTTTTGTTCATTTTTGTCTAAGATGTCAGTCACCATGCGGTTCGTGTAACGGAATATGGTTGACGGGAATGTTTCTACTATTTTATGCTGGATAAATGCCAGTACTGGAAGTTCGCATAAAATGGCATTGACTACGTCTTTTTGACAACATCGCATACTGTATAAGTGTTTCTCTATCCGAGAAATACAAGAGATGTCGAGTCTTTTCACCGAACATAATGACCGTTCTAACTAAAGCAATTCCGCTTTCCTCTATAATTATTTGGTTCCAAAAGCAGTTGACCGGCTTGTCTGTTTTTTCGATAGTGTATGTGAGTGATAAATCGCTATGTATTGTGGCAATATCTGACTGTGCATCCTCTTCCAGTGAGTGGATGTGCTGTCGGGACAGCGCGTCAGCGACGTAATTCTCTTTTCCTGGCTTGTAAAAAATATGGGCGTTATGCTCGTCAATAACAGCTTTCCACCGCTTAATTTTGGATTGCGATCTGAGAAGGAGAAAGTCGAACGCTCTTTTGTAATTTGGGTATAATAACATTACATTCGTGTTTCGCATTTCCTACTGAGAAGGCCGTTTTCTCCCTGTCATTTTCGAAGAGTAATATCTGGTGAAAACCAGACTTCAAAACCTATGTGGTAAAGTACTTTGCTTTGCCTAAATTGGCCAGGATGAAAACTACATTCGGAATAGGATATTTGTCGTCTACCGTTTTTAAATTAAGTTTTCTAAAGTCTATTACAAGGCGTTTTTTTTTGTGTTTTCCTGTTCATCAGTCCCTTTCTTATCTACAACACAAACCGGGTTGGTATATGGAGACCGAGATGGTCGGATTATGCCGTCTCGTAACACATAGACACACCCATCGGGTATGGGTACAATTTTGAATATATTGGGTCTTCGTTCTCCGTCCGGATAGTACCAATGATATTAGTGTTGTACGGCAGCGCCTCATTCGGCTCTGCAAATACACCCGTGCGGTTTTCTAAAATTGACTGGAATTTTTCCATAATTTCGTGAGGTACCTCGATGTCATCAACTTTTGTAAAATTAACGTTTTGACATTTCAAAAACTTAATGTCTTCAGAATTGCTGTTAGTTATTAACTTTCTATATTTTAGGTCAAGTACGACGTCGTTTTTTTTTTTAAAGTCCAGTCCAATTATTCCGTCAAACGTTGTTCAATACGGTAATAAGAAGAATGTTGTAGTTATGTTAAATAGGTTAAAGATGCATTTTTTGTTTACAGTGTTGTACCCATGGATTGATTTTACAGAAAATGGCTTATTTACGAAAATAACGTTTTTTAATTCTTTCATAGGTTTGATATAATTTTTGGAAGCCCCCGTGTCTATCAAAGGTTTAATTTTTCTCCCTGAGATATACCTTTCTATGAAAGGGAGCAGGGAGTTATGCCTAAAAATTTATTTCGTCATATTCTACGAGGTTAATATCTATGTCTTCTACTTCCTCCTCGGCTACTATAGGGTATTTGTCATCGTTTTCTTTACATTGGTCATAGTCTAACGTCAAATGGTTTATTCTTTAATGTTTCTGTCCTGTGTACCTCGCGCTACTATTAGTGGGTCTTTTATGTGCCAGTTCATGGCTACTGTAAGCGTTGGGTTCAATATTTTGTTGATTGGTCTGCCACTGATTGTTTTGGGTTTGTCTATGAAACAGACTAGTTTGTAGAATTTGAGTTGAGTGTCTTGAACGAGATTAGCCATCGACGTCCATTGGCTGGACTGGATCCTGTCTGAGTGGCTGTCTTGGTCTTTTATTAAAATGGGGGTTTTTACCCTCCAGTTTAGACTTAGAATCTGTTATTGTCTTTCTTTCTCTGTCCTTTTGTCTCTGTTTTCGGGCACAACTACTTGCGACATGTATCGCTCGTGATTAGCTTCTACTTCTTGTGCTAAAGCTAGAGCGGAAGGAAGATCGGATGGTCTAGCTGAAAAAAGAACATCGCTTAGCGATTTTTTGTTCCCGAAATTAATACGCGAAGCGCATCTTCTCTATATTTTTCGTTCATTGACGCTGCTACGGTATTGTCGTAGGTCAAAGTTGTCTTGTTTATTAGCACAGTATGTTTGTCGGGTCACGCAGCCGCAGCAGCCAACTAACTTCTTAATTCGATCTCTTATATTAATGGCATCGCGAAAGGTAGCTCTCTTTATCTAGCTCTCTCGTCTTTTGTGTACTTGCATTTTTCGGCCCAGCTTTCGGCTGGCTGTCCCTTTGTAAATCAGTACGAATTCTGATCTCGACATAAAACGCATTCTCGTCTCGCCTGCTGTACTCTCTCTCGCTAATAAATTGTTAACAAGCCTAAAGCAACCTGAAATTCGTATTTTAATTTAGCAATAACTAATAAAAAAGCTTATTAGTTTAACATTGGTGACCCCCCAACGTGATTTGTACATAAATAATACTAAGTGCAAATCATATAAGTCTATTTATTGACTTTTTTCATTCTTGCTTCTGCGGTGCATTGGCGTAGCAACAATCATAAGGCCTTAAATGCAGTGAGCGCTATAAATAAATAGCAGTTGGTGATTGCGGAAATTTACATATAAGGCGCAAAATCAGCTATACATAGAAGCGTACATAGCCAAGTAACGGGCTGTTATTCCCTCGTTTGCTTTGCGCTCATCTTCCCGCTGGAGCCGAATTTCGGGCATTTCGTCTGCTGTTGTTGTTGTAGCCATGCCTACGGGAGCTTTTGGAGATGTTACCGCTGATGCAAACAGGGCAATATTTTTAAAGCGCAAGGCAACGGCTTTATTTAATAGAGTGGAGCGCTTAGTGGATTCCCTATCAAGTGCGGCGTTAACTTCATGCGACGAATCCGGTCTTCATGTGAGGTTAGAGTTGATTGATGAGCTTCAAGAGTCATTTAAATTAAATTAAATTAAGTTTTCTAAAGTCTATTACAAGGCGTTTTTTTTTGTGTTTTCCTGTTCATCAGTCCCTTTCTTATCTACAACACAAACCGGGTTGGTATATGGAGACCGAGATGGTCGGATTATGCCGTCTCGTAACACATAGACACACCCATCGGGTATGGGTACAATTTTGAATATATTGGGTCTTCGTTCTCCGTCCGGATAGTA
This sequence comes from Drosophila suzukii, assembly GCF_043229965.1. Lineage (NCBI taxonomy): Eukaryota > Metazoa > Arthropoda > Insecta > Diptera > Drosophilidae > Drosophila > Drosophila suzukii. The sequence continues at coordinate 3,439,837 of NW_027255927.1, read as the reverse complement.
CCAATGATATTAGTGTTGTACGGCAGCGCCTCATTCGGCTCTGCAAATACACCCGTGCGGTTTTCTAAAATTGACTGGAATTTTTCCATAATTTCGTGAGGTACCTCGATGTCATCAACTTTTGTAAAATTAACGTTTTGACATTTCAAAAACTTAATTTCTTCAGAATTGCTGTTAGTTATTAACTTTCTATATTTTAGGTCAAGTACGACGTCGTTTTTTTTTTTAAAGTCCAGTCCAATTATTCCGTCAAACGTTGTTCAATACGGTAATAAGAAGAATGTTGTAGTTATGTTAAATAGGTTAAAGATGCATTTTTTGTTTACAGTGTTGTACCCATGGATTGATTTTACAGAAAATGGCTTATTTACGAAAATAACGTTTTTTAATTCTTTCATAGGTTTGATATAATTTTTGGAAGCCCCCGTGTCTATCAAAGGTTTAATTTTTCTCCCTGAGATATACCTTTCTATGAAAGGGAGCAGGGAGTTATGCCTAAAAATTTATTTCGTCATATTCTACGAGGTTAATATCTATGTCTTCTACTTCCTCCTCGGCTACTATAGGGTATTTGTCATCGTTTTCTTTACATTGGTCATAGTCTAACGTCAAATGGTTTATTCTTTAATGTTTCTGTCCTGTGTACCTCGCGCTACTATTAGTGGGTCTTTTATGTGCCAGTTCATGGCTACTGTAAGCGTTGGGTTCAATATTTTGTTGATTGGTCTGCCACTGATTGTTTTGGGTTTGTCTATGAAACAGACTAGTTTGTAGAATTTGAGTTGAGTGTCTTGAACGAGATTAGCCATCGACGTCCATTGGCTGGACTGGATCCTGTCTGAGTGGCTGTCTTGGTCTTTTATTAAAATGGGGGTTTTTACCCTCCAGTTTAGACTTAGAATCTGTTATTGTCTTTCTTTCTCTGTCCTTTTGTCTCTGTTTTCGGGCACAACTACTTGCGACATGTATCGCTCGTGATTAGCTTCTACTTCTTGTGCTAAAGCTAGAGCGGAAGGAAGATCGGATGGTCTAGCTGAAAAAAGAACATCGCTTAGCGATTTTTTGTTCCCGAAATTAATACGCGAAGCGCATCTTCTCTATATTTTTCGTTCATTGACGCTGCTACGGTATTGTCGTAGGTCAAAGTTGTCTTGTTTATTAGCACAGTATGTTTGTCGGGTCACGCAGCCGCAGCAGCCAACTAACTTCTTAATTCGATCTCTTATATTAATGGCATCGCGAAAGGTAGCTCTCTTTATCTAGCTCTCTCGTCTTTTGTGTACTTGCATTTTTCGGCCCAGCTTTCGGCTGGCTGTCCCTTTGTAAATCAGTACGAATTCTGATCTCGACATAAAACGCATTCTCGTCTCGCCTGCTGTACTCTCTCTCGCTAATAAATTGTTAACAAGCCTAAAGCAACCTGAAATTCGTATTTTAATTTAGCAATAACTAATAAAAAAGCTTATTAGTTTAACATTGGTGACCCCCCAACGTGATTTGTACATAAATAATACTAAGTGCAAATCATATAAGTCTATTTATTGACTTTTTTCATTCTTGCTTCTGCGGTGCATTGGCGTAGCAACAATCATAAGGCCTTAAATGCAGTGAGCGCTATAAATAAATAGCAGTTGGTGATTGCGGAAATTTACATATAAGGCGCAAAATCAGCTATACATAGAAGCGTACATAGCCAAGTAACGGGCTGTTATTCCCTCGTTTGCTTTGCGCTCATCTTCCCGCTGGAGCCGAATTTCGGGCATTTCGTCTGCTGTTGTTGTTGTAGCCATGCCTACGGGAGCTTTTGGAGATGTTACCGCTGATGCAAACAGGGCAATATTTTTAAAGCGCAAGGCAACGGCTTTATTTAATAGAGTGGAGCGCTTAGTGGATTCCCTATCAAGTGCGGCGTTAACTTCATGCGACGAATCCGGTCTTCATGTGAGGTTAGAGTTGATTGATGAGCTTCAAGAGTCATTTAAAAAGGTGCTCGGTGAGCTCGAAGAGTTGGATTTAGAGGAAATTGAAAGTGATTTAAGTGAGAAATTTGATGACATTCTCGTAACTCTGAAGTCATCGGTTCGATCCGAAATTTCAAAGCGCACCTCACAGCTTCTTTCGCATTCAACTTTTGCTGACGGCATCACTCCGGGAGTTTTCGGCCCCCAGCAGCGTCAGCCTCGACATAGGGCAGCATTGCTGCCCCCACTGGAGCTTCCAAAATTCGCTGGAGGCTATGCAAATTGGTCTGACTTTTATTCTATGTTTACCAGGATCATAGATAGTCATCCGGACCTCACCAACATAGAAAAGCTGCAGCATCTACGATCATGCCTGAGGGACGCAGCGTTGGAAACTATTCGCTCATTGGAAATTTCGGATGGCAACTACGCAATTGCTTTAGATTTGCTGAAAAATAGATTTGATAATCGACGTTTGGTTTTTCAGGCACACATTATTGAGATCCTGGGACTAAAGGCGGTGCAGAGTGGTTCCGTCTCGACACTTCGGGATCTGTCCGATAAATTCAATGCTCATATTCGTGCTCTCAAGGGACTGGGCACGACAGAACAAATCGCAGGATGCATCATCGTCCAAGTTCTGTTCCAAAGGTTGGATCCGGCAAGTCAGGCAAAGTGGGAAGAGCGTTTAGAGGACCCTGCCTTCGTCAATTTAATTCCTACGTGGGAGTCAATGGCATCATTTCTGGAGCAGCGATGCAGGACGTTGGAGACTATGGATTTCGCCATGGCAAACTATACGCCGGGCAATCAGGTGGGAAGTAACAGAATACCCAATGCGCGTAGATCAGCATTTGTTGCCTCGAACGCTAACCCCTGGATTTGTATATTCTGTAATGATACAGGGCATTCCATTTCTTATTGTCAGAATTTTAAAATCCTGTCTTCTGCGAATAGGTTTCAAGAAGCGAAGCGGCTCGGTCTTTGCATAAATTGTCTTAAGGTTGGTCATCAAGTTCGGCAATGCAACTCTAGTAGTTGTCGTTCATGCGGATCTAAGCACCACACCCTGCTTCACCTGGGAAACTCACCTTCTTTTCCTTCACAAGAAGGAGCACAGCTTCAAGAAGCACTTCCTTCTGCTTCACCCTCTGCACTGCCTTCCACTTCGACTGCTCTTATTGCACAGGAATTTAGTAATGATATTGTGCTCTTAGCAACGGCTAGCATTTTAGTAAAAAACCGTTCTGGGGTTTTCGTTCCCTGTCGAGCTCTACTCGATTCGGGCTCCCAACTGCATCTAATAACGTCCCGATTCGCAAATCAGCTTCAAGTAAAGAAAATAAAATCCTCAGCATCTGTAACTGGAGTTGGAGATTCCAGTTTTGTGACGGACGGTCACTCGGTCAATATTACGATTCAGTCCCGAACTTCCGAATACTCGGCCAACATTACCGCGGTGATTGCTCCGAACATAACAGAGCGACAGCCTAGCTTCAACGTCGACATTGGCAGCTGGAACATACCCAAAAATATACAGTTAGCTGACCCAAGGTTTTATGCTCCCCAGCGGGTGGATCTTTTAATCGGAGCCAGCCTCTTTTTCGAGATGTTGTGCGTTGGCCAAATCAAGCTCCCACCTGGATTACCCCTAATTCAAAAGACGCGTCTGGGTTGGGTTGTTTCTGGAGGCTATGGCCTTTCCGATGGCTCGGTTTTAATGTCGTCTCAAGATGAACTTCTCGCTAGTAGAGAGAATAGTTTCGATCGGTTAGATGATCTTCTTCGACGATTTTGGGAAGTGGAAAGCTGCGCCGAGCCAATTATACGCGCTACTAAGGAAGAATTGGACTGTGAAGCACATTTCGTAAGACACGTCAATCGTTTGCCAGCTGGTGATTATTCTGTTCGGCTGCCTGCCAAGTTTAATCTAGATCTTTTGGGAGAGTCCTACCAGCAAGCTTATCGAAGATTTTTGTCCCTAGAGAGAAAGTTGAATCGTCAGCCATCTTTGAAGGCTCAATATGCAGCATTCATAAAAGAATATCTCGATCTAGGACATATGTCATCAGTTTCTGCCGCTGACATCGGGTTGTGCCGATATTTCTTGCCTCATCATTGCGTCATAAAGGAAGATAGCTCCACTACAAAGCTTCGCGTAGTTTTTGATGGATCGGCGGCCAGTTCCTCAGGCTATTCGCTCAACGAGTCTCCTCTCTGGACTCATGGACCAAAATTCCTCTGTGGTCCCAAAGCTGACTGGCCGACCCCAATCACTGCTGAAAAGCCAACGCTTGAGGTTCGCCGGAGGATTCTGCTAATAAAATCTCCATATGAAGACATAGTGTCCAGTTCCAAATTTGCCAATTCCTTTGCTGCCCTTCAAAGAGTTTTCGGATACGTCTATAAGTTTAGTAATCGCATCCATCGCCCTACGTTCACGGTGTCTGACCTTCAAGGCGGTACGCTGCTGTTGCTTCGTCTTGTCCAGCGCTCACATTTATTGGATGACATCAAATCATTGCAGTCAAAGGGAATGGTGCACTCCTCCAGCTCGCTCGCATCTCTTTCGCCATTCATTGACCAATTTGGGCTTCTTAGAGTGGATGGCCGGCTGAGGAATTCTTCTCTGGATTTTAATGGGCGTCATCCAATTATATTACCACGGAGTCATTCGGTCACTATTGCCATTATTACTCACTTTCATGAACGCAATCTGCACACTGGGCCACGGGCATTACTTGGCATAATTCGATCCCAATATTGGCCTATTGGGGGGAGAAAGACGGCGGATCTTCCAAAGGAACGACTTGATGGATCTCATGCATTCGAAGTCACTGGCATTGACTTTTGCGGGCCATTTCTCTACAAGTCAGAGGTGCGAAGCAAGCCTCCAGTAAAATGCTACGGTTGTGTCTTCATTTGCTTCGCCACGAAGGCTATTCATCTGGAGTTGGTCAAGGATCTCTCTACGGTATCGTTTCTACATGGCCTCAAACGATTTATATGCACTAGAAGAAGGCCGCGGCAGATTTGGTCTGATAATGCAACCAACTTTGTTGGAGCTCGCAATGAGCTGCTCGAACTAAGGCGTCTTTTCCTCAGCAGTGATCATCAGAGAGCTACATTGGACTTTTGCCTAGCTGAGGCTATTGATTGGTGTTTCATTCCTCCTAGGTCGCCACACTTTGGCGGTCTTTGGGAAGCGGCTGTGAAGATCGCTAAGCATCATTTCTACCGCGCTGTTGGCACTGCTGTTTTAGCCTTTGAGGAGTTGCGGACCCTGGTGTGTCACATTTCGGCGGTTGTTAATTCTCGACCATTAGTCTCGATTTCAGAAAACCCAGCTGATCTGGATGTATTAACCCCAGCACATTTTTTGAATGGTGGTCCGCCTTCTTCTTTCGTCGAGCCGGATGTGACCAGTCTTAACTTCAATCGCTTGGATGGATGGCAACGCGTGGCATACTTGCAGCAGATCTTTTGGTCCCGATGGAAGGAAGAATACCTAACATTGCTACAACAGCGCTCCAAGTGGCGCACCCCAAAACCTGGCCTGGTTGTCGATGACTTAGTTCTGGTTAAGGACGAAAACTTGCCTCCCATGAAGTGGCCCCTCGCCAGAGTGATCGAGCTTCTCTTCGGTGGAGACGGGGTTGCTCGAGTTGCCGTTCTGAAGACAGCATCAGGAGTGACAAAGCGAGCAGTAAACAAGCTGTGTCTGCTACCCCTTAAGGATGATGTTGAAACCCAGGCTTCCAACGGGGGGAGTATGTCGGGTCACGCAGCCGCAGCAGCCAACTAACTTCTTAATTCGATCTCTTATATTAATGGCATCGCGAAAGGTAGCTCTCTTTATCTAGCTCTCTCGTCTTTTGTGTACTTGCATTTTTCGGCCCAGCTTTCGGCTGGCTGTCCCTTTGTAAATCAGTACGAATTCTGATCTCGACATAAAACGCATTCTCGTCTCGCCTGCTGTACTCTCTCTCGCTAATAAATTGTTAACAAGCCTAAAGCAACCTGAAATTCGTATTTTAATTTAGCAATAACTAATAAAAAAGCTTATTAGTTCAACAATGTTTTTTCTCCACTTCGTCATAGTATTGCAAGAGAGTCATGTTTCCTTGACGAAGCGTTGCCTTCTCGTATTCTATAAGTATACAGGTCGTTTGTCTGCGTATGTAAAATCTAGTCGGCTTATTATGGCTTTGAAGTTCAGACGTGTGTCGAAAGAACCATATCGGCTGAACCTTGCAACTGCGCCTTCTATAATGGCTTTTAACTGCTCGTTGGTCATTGCCATATTTGAATTGTTTGGATTTTCCTGAAAATCTTCCGCGCTTCTGAGTTTTCGGAATTCGTTTAACAAGCTTTTTATTTCACTATCACTCATATATTTTCTTTAACAAAAAGAACAAAGAATTTTTGTTCCTTTTGTATTTAATTTATTTCTCAAAAATTTTACGAAATTTTGTCTAAGCCTGCGCTGTTTTTTTTTTGGTCTGAGACTCTTGGAACAAAAATTATTGTTTTATTTTTAAAATTCGTATTCACTTTTTTTTTAATATCACTCCACTTACATGGTCTTAATTTTAATTTTTTTTAAATTAAAATGTTGTGGCTGCTGCTGGTGCTCGTTGTAGTTTCCTTCCTCCTGATCTTTCCTATGTTGTTGCTGCCAGTTCTTAATATGACAACGTTGGCGTATTTAATTATGTTGTTAATGCTGCTGCTGCTTTTGGTTCGTGGTTCGTGGTTCGTTGGTATTGTTTTTATTTATTAATTGTTTTTATTTTTTAACTGTTCGAGGGTCTTACGAACGCGTTTAAAAAATTGTATTTAACTGAACGACGGATCGAGGGTCTTACGAACGCGTTGGGTGCCAATTATGTATTTGAGACGACTTTGTTTTCGCGCGGCGATGACCGTCACTATTTATTTCCAAAATTCGACTAACTGCTAGGTACATAAATTCTTAAAATGTAAGCTAGCCCTATACTCCGAAACTGCTGACCCGGCGCCTCGTGCATTGAGTTGGGCAGCCGCTGCTTCCGTCGCAGTGCATTGCCCGCTGATTGTGCTGAACATAGCACCGTTGTTGTGCAATGTCCGCAGGTGACGCTGGCCTTGCATCAACGATTTCCACGGTGTTAATGCTGCCGGCCACTTTGGACGTTTTGCTGCCCATCTTGGGGTCCTTAGGCCATGCACTTGGTTTACTAGTTATTTTCGTCCTTCGGAATTTTGCAGGTGGACTTCCTTCAGAGTGTGGTCGATCGCAGGACCGGTAATCAGGTCGTTCTCTTGGTTGAAGTTAATCTTTATTTCTTTAACATTTGATATTAAATATAATGATTTACAATACTACATTTTCACGATGGCTGCTATTTCTTGCCTCGCTTGGACCCCAAATTGAGGGCTTCGTAGGTAAGGCCGTCGGACCGCGCGGTTCATGCGCCTGCTCATTTTCCACGTTTCTCGTTGTATCCGGGCGATGAGTGTTTGGCTCCTTTGCAGTTGCTCCTGGACTCGGAGCATCTGGTTCTGATCCTCCTCCTGATCTCGGCTCCGGTGCCGGATCTCTCGCTCGAGTTCTTCGGCGAGTTCTTCATTTCTTCTCTGGTATCTCTGTGATATGGTCCTGCTGGATATGGTCCTCGTTCAAGTGGATGCTACGGAAGAGCCCGTTCATCCACTCGACTAGGAGCGCCGGATATGATGCCTGGTCCCCGTATCTAACCTGTAGCCGACGAAGCCGGCGGGCAGCTCGGATGGCTTGGTTGTACATGTTGGAGGACTGCATCATGTCTGGTGACTGGTCGGTCACTGGTTGTGGCTTTTATGGCAGAATCGGTGTAGTTCTGATGACTGTTCTACCAATCATGTGATCGGGGCTTCTATCAATTCGTGCAATCCCGCAGTTCTAAGTTTGTCGCCTTCTGGAGTCATCGGATTACGTTCAGAGGTTCAGGCGACATACAGGTCTTTAGCATGGATAACCCAACACTTTCCCCACTGCATTGCCCAGCTCATATAGCGCTGGGCCCTGTTTAGGCGACATACAGGTCTTTAACATGGAATAACCCAACACTTTTCTCCACTGCATTGCCCAGCTCATATAGCGCTTTGCCCTTACGCTGGAGTACAACACAGCGAATTCGACTCGGACCAAGCTGGCATTATATCCGTCAGCTTTGTTACTCTGCCTGTAGTTTTTCATATAGACAACTTCTCCCACGGAAAACTCTACGAGCTTGCTACGGGTGTTATATGCCTTTTCCGCGCGTTCATGAGTTCGGTTTAATCCTTGGGTCACTTTTTGTCAGATGAGTTCCATCTCCTTCCAGCATTCCCCCAGCTTTCGTAGAATCGGATAGGCTGTTCCATGGGTAACCATCCGCGTTCCGAACATGGCGTAATATGGTTCCATGCCTATCGACTCGTGTAGGCCATTCCTAAGGGCACACTCTATTCGACTTAGTTGGGTATCCCAATTTCGCTGATCGGTGGATATTGTCGAAATGGTCTAGGCTTACAAAAATCACAGAATTCCCAGCTTTTGTCCTCGGCCAGCCCGCTCCGTAACCCGCTGTTTTCCCATGGGTGGTCGATCATTTTTGTTGGCGGTCTTGGTGATCTTACAGACCTCGCAATTCTTCACTACTTTTTGGACATCTACAGCCATCCCTGGCCAATAGGAAAACTGTCTTAATTTGGCTAGTGATTTATGCAACCCCCCATGCCCAGCGGTTATGGCATGATGTGGTCTCCAGACTAAATCAGGTCGCAGCTCGGCGGGAACCCAGAGCTTCCATGCTCGGGTTTCATCCAAGGCGTCGTTTAGGCAGAATCCCATCCGTTTATATACATAGCTTTTTGATGTTTGAAGGTCTGGAGTTTTACCTAAATTTTTGTCCTCCGCCTGCACTAGGTTGACATAATCCGATGACTGGAACGCTGTCGAATCGAGGTTGATAGCTCGTCCATATCAACTCGTGAGAGAGCTTCTGGTACTACCTTTAGTGACCCTTTCCTGTGTTCTATGGTGAATTCAAACGCTTGTAGCTTTAGACTCCATATCGCCAGTCTGCCTGAAAAGTCTTTCTGACCCATCAGCCATTTTAGACTAGCGTGGTCAGTGATCACTTTGAATGGCATCCCATCTACGTAGGCACGGAATTTGGTAATGCTGAAGATAGCGGCATAGCATTCCAACTCGGTTATGCTGTAATTCCGCTGTGCTTTGTTCAATTTGGCTGACATATAGGCAATTGTATGTTCTCCGCCCTCGTCATCGGTTTGGAAAAAAACTCCCCCCACTGCAGTGGTCGAGGCATCACATTGGATGGTAAATGGTTTTTTAAAATCTGAGGTGACGAGTACAGGTGCTGTTGCCATGCTGGTTTTTTAAAGTTCAAACGCCTTGACTGCCTCTTCTGACAATTCAAATTTCTTTATGCGGTCTTTTTTCAAACAGTCGTGAAGCGGTGCCGCTGTCTGGGCGCTGTCTGGGAACCAGTCATCCTGAGCTGGGCTGGGGAAACTCCTTGATCGATTGTATTTTTGAATCGTCTGTTCGGATGCATCCTCCCCAACTACATATCCTAAATATCTTGCCTGGCTGTAGCAAAACTTGCTCTTGTCTACATTTATTGTTAGCTCTGCCCGCTGTAAGCAGGCACTGACCTTTTTTTTTTTGTTAGTGGTGGTTTAAAGCATCGAAAGCCAACTCGGAGCTGAGCTAGCTTGCCGAAGTCTGGTACTGTAACCCAGTAAAAACTCGACCCCCTCCCCGCTTCCCCGGCGGTACTGCCGTTAGGTATTACTTCGCCGAGGGGGGGAATGCCCTTAGGGCTCTCTAGGATTCTATCCTATTGTAATTTCGCAGTCTTGCTGCGATGCGCAGTTTTTTGAGTACTATTGTGGTCATGTTGCATACCGCACACCAATTTACTTCTGATTCAAGCATAATGTCCACCAGGTTACAAGCGGCTTGCGTCCTCTTAACCCTTATGCTCAGATCTCTTCGTTCATTTTCGAATCTCGGAGAGACAAAAAACACGTGTTCTGCGTCTTCATTATCCGACTCGCAGAGTGGGCAGTGCGGATAACGTTCATGCTTAAACCTGTTCAGGTAGTATTTAAAGCAACCATGTCCCGTCAACAGTTGCGTTATGTAGAAGTCCACATGTCCATGCTTCCGTCCCAGCCATCTCTACAGTTCTGGGATAAGCTTATACGTCCATCGTCCTTTGCTACTATTTACCCACCTCTCTTGCCACTTAGCAACGGTGAGTTCTCTGCACCTTTTCCGTAAGGATTCTGCAGTTGCGACCCCTGTGCTGCCTGCGCGGATGTTAGCTGATTCCACTGCCAGCAGATCAATCGGTATGCCTCCCGATATTACCAGCGCCGCGTCATGGGATACCGTGCGAAACGCACAGCATACCCGTAGGGAACACAATCTCTGCACGGAGTCGCCGTCTTGCTTATAACTTCCATTTTTTGTGGCTCGAGCCCATATGGAAGCAGGGTACATCAGCGTCGATGTGACAGCACTAACCAGTAATATACGTCCTGGTTGCCTTGGTCCCCAAGTGTTCGCCATAATTCGCGAAATCGCGGCCGCGGTCCTACTTGCTTTGCCACTAGCGTACGCTAGATGTTCTTTGAAAGAAAGCCGGTGGTCGATCATGACGCCCAAGTATTTTGTTCTTGGACGCGATGTAATTGTGGCTTCTCCAATTTTGATAGTAGCCGCCTCCACTTTCTGCCTGCTACTTATCAGGACTGCTTCAGTCTTGTGCGCTGCCAAGGCGAGTCCCTTGGAGTCGAGCCATGCGCTTGCTCGTTTCCCCGCTTCGTTGCAGATTCTTTCCGCATCTGGGATCCCATCGTACATGGCATTCCATAACAAAGGGCCTAGGACTGATCCTTGGGGAACTCCCCCGGTGACCCTGTGGGCTGCTTAGTGCCGTACAACCACCTTTTCCCCTCAATGGCTTTATCTTCACACAGTTTACCGACGGCGTCGATGGTGGATAGCCCCTTCCGAAAACCATACTGCATCTCTGAGAGGCCGTTGGTTTTGACAACGGCACCTTCTAGCCGGGAGTGTATTATTCTTTCGAGAATTTTACCCACCGTGTCCAGCATGCAGAGTGGCCTATACGAAGAAGGCTCCTCCGCGGGTTTTCTCCCTTTGGTATGAGTACCAGCCGCTGTGTTTTCCAGCGGCTACGGAACACACCTTCCGTTAGGCATGCATTATAAATGTCAACGTACTCTTTAGTATTTGCTTTTATGGCAATTTTGAGAACGTTATTCGGGATTCCATCTGGTCCCGGTGCCTTGTCGTCCAGTATTGTCTTCAATGCGAGCTGTGAGCTCGCCCTGTTCACGATCAGTGAGGTTCGCGCCATACCCTCTTGCTCTGGGAGTAGTGTTTCCACTATCCTTTTTAGGCTGACTGGGCATGTCGGTGAAGACCGACTAAATACCCGCAGCCGTTTTGTGACGAGTTTATTTGCGAAGCCCCATGGGTTGGAGTCTATTTTTTCGTATATATTGTTAAAGCACCTGCGTTTGCTCTCTTTTATAGTTTTTTCCAGGGCTCGTCTTTTTTCCCTGAAATATATTTGAAGTGCCTCAAATTCGGGCCTTCCTCTTGAGCGTTGGTATGCGCGTCTTGCCCTGTCGCAGTCTTTCCTGGCTTCCGCAATGGATTGGTTCCACCCGTATGCAGGTCTTCTTCTTGATGGGATTTTCCCCCTTCTCTGCATAGATGCATCACAGGCTCCCTTGGTGTATTCTGCGATGTGGTTTGCCCTTTCTTCAGCTTAGCCGCTTGTGGAGAGGTCCTCGAACAACATCTGTACCATCTCCACGTCTAGCGTTTCTATTTTGTACCCTGGCACGGTCTTAGGAACTCGTGGTGGGCCACTTCTAGAATTTATCGTGCAGATTATTGCTGCATGGTCACTACCCATGTAGGTGTCACTAACCTCCCAGCTGGAGCCCGAGGCCAATCCAGCGTTCACAAATGTGAGGTCTTGAAAAAGTCGGTTTTGTTCCAGAGTTCAGCAGCACTAGGTCAAGTGCGGCGAAGCTCTCAAGTAGCGCCTTTCCCCTCGCTTTGGTTCGGGGGGAGTCTCACTCCCTAGCCCAGGCGTTTTCCCGGGCGTCTTCTGCAATCTCTTCGAGCGCAGATATCGCCTGGGGAAGGCTAAGGCTTGGCGGCAGGTAACAGCTATAGAAAGCTATACCATTCACTTGGGCGCTAGCGAAGCAATTTCCGCATTTTTTCTTGCTAATCTGTTGCCTTGGATTACCGCAGCTCCATATTGCCGATTTTTTTGCTATTATTTGTTACCCATTCTCCGGAATTTTTATTCCTGTATTGCTCGTTTATGAGTGCCATGTCTACATTTTTCTCGATGACATTTTGCTCCAGAAACGATTTGGCAACCTCGCAATGGTTTAGGTTAATCTGAAGGAACTTCATTCACCCCTAAGCCCTTGCAAAGCCCTCCTAAGATACGGGCAATTCCCACTCATTGTTGGGTGATCGCAATCTTTCTCCTTTTTGCGTTTGCATAGCATGCAGCAGGCCTTTGCTATGCAGCCTCTGGCTTGATGCTCCTTTGCGCCACAGTTGTAGCAGCATTTTGAGCAGTCCTTCTGGACCCTGCAATTCCTTGCTATATGGTTAAACTCCATACATTTAAAAAACCTTTTAGGTGTTAGCTTTGGGCGGACTCTACACCAGGTCCATCCCAGCCTAATTTTGCCCTTCTCCAAGAGTCTCCTCCCTATGTCGGGCATAGCTCTTAGTGTGGCGGTTTGGGTGCCTCCGTATGCCACCCTTAGGTTTACCACCGCGGATTCTGGCAGTTTCACATTGAACTGTGATTGAACCGCAAATAAGATGTCCGCTTTGTCGGTGGTCTCATCGATGTCTTTTACCTCGATCAGCATTGTCTCAGTCAGCGCTCTGACGTCGACATTGTTGGCCAGGACACCCTTCATTGTGGTCTGAAGCTCTACGGTTTTAGGGTCAGAGACCTTGTTTAGAATGACAAGGAGTTCCCCCTTTGCTGTTCGCCTAGCGGCCTGTACTGCTTGTCCTAGCTCCTTAAGCTGCGGTTCAGCCTTAACCTTTTTAAGGATGTCGCGTCGTTCCGTGGCGGTCGCACCTTGGGCATCCTAACCTTCTGCTTCACCTGTGTCCACTCCTCTGGCTTCTTCCCAGGTTTTTGGCGCTTGCTGGTGCTAACTGTCCCAGCATGTTTCCCTTTATTTACACCTTGACTGGCATCACTTGCCGGTGCCTTATGCATCGCATTTTTCGCTGGAACCGCTAACGTCATCCCAGTTTCTTTACCCCTGGGTCGCTTGCTGGTGCCGCTCGCGAGCACTTCTGCGCAGGTTTTTTGCTATATCCTTAGCTTTTTCCTGTTCTTCGACTATGCATTGCACAGCCTACAAGACTTCCCTCTGGAGATAGTCGATTTCGTCGACTATATCCCTCATGGGGTTAGTAATGGAACGCTTTCCTTCCATTAGCTTCTTCAGCTCCCTGGCCTTTGATCCCAGGCCAGTCAGCTGTTTCAGCATATCCCCCTGCTCCTCATCAGCAGCTTTTGGGCTGCTTTTTTCTCCTGCTGGGGGGGGTGCCAGGCTGCCTGCCACTGCACTCCACCCTTTTTTCTGGCGATCTCGCCATTACACTGCTTTTTTTAAACGGGTCAGCTCCCGTGTTGGCCCAGTCAGGTAGACTGGACAAAGGCGTGAGGAAGCCGTCGGCATTGGCCGGCGCCGCCAGGCCTTTGTTTGCCGGCGTGCCTCCACTATTAGTTGGCCCAACCCCTAGGCTAGCGCCAGGGTGTTGTGCCCCCGATCCCATTTCCCCGCCTGGGGAGTTCGATGGTACTGCAGGAAGCTTGGATCTTTACCCGCAGTATCCTGCTGTTCTTCGATCGGACTTTAATATTTTTATAAATTATTTAATAAAAGGGATAAATCTTAGTAATAAGGTTTATGGTTTTTTTATTTTCTAATTTTTTAAAAGAGCCGCCCAAAATTCCCTACGTGCTACGGCACGCACTTATGTGCTTGGCCTGCACCCTGTCCGAAGCTTGCTGCTATAGCACCCGCAGCCCCTTTCGCTCACTATGATCAGCTGGTCGCGCAAGCGCTTTCCACCACTGATTCGGTGTTTGCGAAAATAGAAAGCGCGAGTGAAAAAAAATTGGCAACTGCTAAACAAACAACGAGTGGAAAGTAATAAGAGGCAGAGATGCCTCCCCTCCCTCACCTACGACCGGCCCCTGCCTGGCCGCCAAACCTGTTGGGGGTAGATTCCCAAGCTGCTCCTGGATGTCGTCCACGGCCTCCCGACCACCAGCTGATGTCCAGGTGCGTGTCCCAAGTGCTCCACGCCGGATGGCCGGCTGCACTTCTGGATTTATGCTGAAAACTTTAGGGAATAAACGGAGCGATTTTAGAACGCGTCCGCACTCTCTGCTTTCACCACTCTCAGGCACTGACCTGGCTCAACATATCAATGTAGGTGAACAGACCAGTAAGTATCCAGATACACAAATACATTTTCGCGTAGCGCCGCTGGTATAAGTCGGCCCATTCGCTGCGCGGCATTGCACAAGCAGAACGGCATGACTATAAACTAATACAGTGGCCTGCCAGGCACTGTAAACGAGGCTTTCTCTCTACTTTTGGTTTCGAGGGGTATTTGCCAAAAGGCGTCTTTTAAGTCAATTGCGGAAATGTAATACGTTTCTTGTAGTTGACTCAACAGACCCTCGATATGTGGTAGTGGTTACGCATCTTACGTGCGTCGAGGCAAAGGCGATTTTTCGGCCCTTTTTGCACCAGAGTTACCGGAGAACTCCAGCTACTATTGCTCTCTTCGATCACGCCTAGAACCAGCAAGCGATCTAGTTCGGCACACACCAGCTTCTGTTTAGCTGGGGATATCGGGTAATGTCGCTGCTTGATTGGTAGGTCCTCGTTGGTCACTTCAATTATATGTTGCTCTAAGCTAGTCTTTCCTAGTCCCCTTTCCAGACAGGAGGGATATGTGTCTATCACTTGCTGCAGCTTAGAATGTTGATCTGGGGTAAGCTGATGTGGGGCTTGAGCGTATTGTTCATGTCTAGGTCTCCGGTCATAAGGTCGAAATCCGGTGCTGTTTTAACGGCGGCAACCTCGCGTCCACCTTTGACGAGGAATGTGAGGCCGAACGAATCCCAGAAATTAATTGCGAAAAAATCGTTGTGTCAGACCTGGCACTATTAAAAACTCTAGGTCCTTGGTTTCTCCTTCCCATTCTACAGGTAACGTTATGGATCCGGTTACTTGGGTCTCACCACCGCTGGCTGTGCGTCCACATTCTTTACTTAGCTTCCTTATCGGCCGCGTCCGGTTTTTTAAGAAAGCGAGCACTCCTCTGCCAATACAGTTCGCACTGGCCTCCTTTTTGGCAAAGAAACGGTTGTCATTTTGCACGCTCACCCCGTGTCCACCACCTTTTGCTTGAGCCGGCGATAGTCTGCTCGGGCATCATATAATTTTAGTATTTTCCGTTTTGTTCGTGTCTCGCTATCTGCATCTTCCGAGCCTGTGAAGATACGTTCGCGAGCGAATTCGTACTCCCTCTCTCGTTGTTCTAGGCTCTTATGAGGGGAGATTTGTTTGGGCTTTGGTGTTTTTACCGAAAAGGGTTGGTCCCGGTCCGCCCGGCTATCCCGCTCTTGCCTGACGGACCCCGCGCAAAAGCCGCTGGGTTAGCATCTGCCTCCGTCCCGACTTCCTGGCAGAACGTGCACGTGGCATCGTGGCATTTGATCGGGCAGGATTTCGTTCTTCGAAGGATGGACGCTGACACCAGCGCGTGTCCTCCGTGTCATCCTTGTCCATCCTCATAACGCCCTCGTGTATCTTTCCGCTGCCGGTTAAATTCTTCCACCGTGACCGCGTCCGGCGAGTCCTCTAGTGTCTGGAATTCCTCTATTTCGTTGACCGCTGCTCGGCTGCGCATGTTTCTTCCAGTATTTCTCAACCAGCGATCGACTCGGAGACCCTCTCTTTTGAGCTCCGCTTATGAAGTTATTGGGGATGTTAACAGCAATCCCCCCATCTGGGAGTTCATATTGTCCTTCAAGAGCTCAACGAATTCATCTTTAGCGATTTTTTGCTTGAGCTTTAAATGCAAGTTATGCATGTCCGAGACATAATCGCTAAGGGTTTCGTGTGGCCCTTGCTTGCGTTCCATTAATTCCTTGACTTTCATAAGGTCCTTTCCGGTAGTGAAAAATGCCCGTCTCATTTCCTGGGTCAATGAGTAGTAGTCAAAATTGTAATCTTCTGCCTTGTCCTCCACTAATTGCCAATACCATTTCGTGGCTGCACCTGCCAACAGAAGATGGATTTCACGAAAGACTTGTTGGCGGCTGAGGTCATACAATTCTTGCAATCGGTCCACGCGGAACAGGAAACTTACAACTGTCATGCCGCGACCGCTTCCATTGAACTGGTTCCATCTACCTAATCTGACATCTTTTGGTCTTGGTCCCTGAAATGATGAGTTCCGATCGATCTCTGGATTCAGTTGGTGACTTGTCTCCCTCTCGTTTGTTCTGGATTGCCTGTGTGACGGAGTATTAACCCGCCTGGGTGTTCTTAGCCGGTGCATCTGACTATTGAGCATGTCCTGCGTTACCGGTTCCAGAGGCGGAGTCTCTTGATATTTTAAGAAACTGTCCGTGGGATTCGGAACAGCTCGGGGCGGCGAAGGCAGTCCCTTCTGTTCGGGTCTCCTGGATTTTGGAAACTGCAATTCTGCTATTTGTGTTTTCAGAGCTTCTATCTGGGCGCTCATACCACGCTGCATTTCGTTGCTCTGCCTCAAGAGCTCCATCAATCCTTGTACCCGCCGCTCGGCAGCCTCTAAGTTGTCCTCTTCATGCCTTTGAAAGTGGGGAAGCATACTTGGTCTCCCCTTCGGCGGTCCTAGGGGTAAATTCTCCTCATCGGCGGCTCCTTCCATTTCAGTATATTGGTCCATATTGTTTTGCTCAGACAGGGTATCTACATGTCCTGGCTGGTTCTGTGCGAGCTCCCGCGGCTCTCTTTGAGGTGAATCTCCCAGCCTAGGCACGCTTCCGGTGCTGATTTGGAATAAGACCTTCTTCTTGGCCCACTTCATTTATATGATTGGGCCTTTTTTTTAAAGGCCTCCGCTTTCTTTAATAAACTGTCACTTTGTGCTGATTAATACACGCACTAAAATTGTCTTCACTTCTTTTTCGTTTGGTATAAAAGGTTCACGTGATTCTTTTTAAGACACCCGGTCAGCGACACAAACGCTGAATAAGTCGACAATAAAAATGTTTATAAACTGGGGGTGCTTCTCTCTGCTTCTCAAGTTTCTTTTCGGTCAAGATCCGTCCGATATTTAAGCCCCAAAAACAAAACAAAACATATATACCTAACTAGAGGTGTTAGCCGCTTCTACACAACTGGGTTCCGATAAACTAACATGCCCTTATTTTCCCTTTCCATTCAGCTCAAATGTTCCAAGCTGAAACTAGCTGTGTTTAGATAAGGGATCTGTCCAAAAAAAACCCCTCCTGCCAGTCGTCGGAAAACAAGTTGTTTGACCGATCATTCTCGGGCTCCACAACCGTCTCCTCTTTCTCTGGACTCGAACCAAGCAATCGACCTGACCAACTAGCCTAATACGTTGTGGGGCGTCGGCCGTTTTCAAAGTCAGGCCTCTATTCTGCGACAAAGTTCTGATTGAGTGGCCTCTCTATACTGACAGTCACAGAAGTTGGGGACTTTACGGTTACTAATTTAAAGACAAAAACAAATAAGTAGGTGCATATTTAAAATTATTTAAGTTCCCTGCTCTATAAAACAGTCAAATTACTAATGGCAAATAAAGATGAAAGCTTTGCCATCCCTAGGTACATCCACTCCGATCCCGCAGGAACCGAGATTGTGGACCCTGGTAAAATTCCTTATGGAAAATGAAATGCCCCACGTTGGGCGCCAATTCTGTTACGAGGGCATATTAGTGCCCGAGTCCTGACAAGGACTTGGGCCGAGGGAGAGGCGTCCAATATTCAGGCACCATTTGCTGGCATAATCTACGTCGTATTCGGGTCGTGGGATCTTGGTAAGCCTCTCTCCTCTCCAACATAGCGAGAATAAATATTTAAAGTGCCTGGAAAATAATATTAGTCCATAAAGTTCGTCAGTCGTCAGTCCACACTGACCATATTCCCTCCCCTTCACACGTTCGTGTGCCAATGGATCGTCGTATTGTCAAGGTTGTCCGTCGAAAGTTATGTCATTGTTCTTTACCTACTTCACTCCTCGCGTCAGTACACCCCCTTGTTAGAGATCTAGCACACCATCGTTTCGAAATATTTTTCACATTATAAATTTATTAGTTAATATATATCGGCGTCCGCCGTGAATGAGTAATAATAGGCTAATGCATATTGAATTAATTTAATTGAAATTAAAAATTAGCGGAGAGTATCGAATTTACCACCCGTGAAGGTGCACACATCAGCAAAACGCTGACTATTCACGACTGCGAACGTCGCTCAGAGGGCTCCTGCAATTGTACATACAACTATAAGGCTGATACTCGCCGCTGAAAAAGTAGCATTTAATATGATATATAAAAAATGTACAATTTATGAAAATGGAACGTATATCTAAATGATTATATATGAATAGTTATTTCTAAAAGATTAATTCTTGATCTTAACTAGGAAGGTATTAACATTGCCCAAAAAAACATTTTTATCTAAATGAGAGAGAACAATGAGTGTTGGAATGGGAGAGATGATAATAGCCTTTTCGGTCTTGTCACAGTGTACAAGTAGTGAGAAATCTAGACGGAAGGTCTTAATATATAAGTTCACTAATTCATCTACAGTTCTTGGTAGGATTGCATTTGATAATAATTATTGAATTCTTAAGTTGAACTATGGATCATTGTCTATTGTTTTAGATAATGCTTGTGTAGTGATCATGGTGTACGGATATATGTACGAGTATATATATTCGTAAAAAATGGGAACCTCGTTCCGACAAACTTACCCTCCTTTTAATCCTGGGCGATTAGATCTCGACGCTCCGGACCTGGGCCTTCGGAGACGTTCAAATTGGTTTACATATATATATACGTGCAATATTGGATGGCGGTTCACAAAAACATAACACAAAACTTACGTTACACAAAAAAATAACACTATTGCTGTATAGATATGTATGTATGTATGCATCGTATGGGAGTTCCACTGCGGCACACGTCAGTTCCAGTGCTCGGGCTGGCGCTGGTCGATGCAGCTCCAATTTCTTGTTCAACGTATGTATTTGGGGGTTCTGTGACACTAGCATTCAGAAATGGATGCACTCGCAAATCGTTTGTAATTGTTTTTGGCGATTAACTTTTTGTTTATAATTTTGAATGCAATTTATTCGCCTTCTATTGTTTTTATTGTCTTTTGGCTGTTTCACTTCACTGCAACTGCTCTGCTTATGCTCCGATGTGGGTCACCACTTTCTTCAGGGCATGATGTTGGTCGAGGCGTCTCGGAACAAAGCGCTTGTAGATCTTAACCACCTTAAGGATCACCAGAACCAGGAGTAGTCCAACGATGAGCTTCATGGTCTTGTTGACATCTTGAATATGGTCCTGGTGGTCAACGATTTCCACGGTGTTAATCACATTGGCGGTGCTGCTGGCCACTTTGGACGTTTTGCTGCCCATCTTGGGGTCCTTAGGCCATGCACTTGGTTCACTAGTTCTTTTCGTCCTTCGGAATTTTGCAGGTGGACTTCCTTCAGAGTGTGGTCGATGGCAGGACCGGTAATCAGGTCGTTCTCCTGGTTGAAGTTCGTCCTAGGGAAACGGTCAAGACATCAGATCAGAACAATTTCTGTCTGTCTTCTCTATTTGGCTGGGGTCTTTTCTACCGGACTAGAGCTTTCGCTAGACCCCATATTGGATGAATTAACTAGGTATTCTCACCTAGGGGTACTGTTTCTTCATTTCCCCTATCTTAGGAGTCAACGGCCGGCTGGTGCATTTTGCCACCTTACTGGAGTACGGTTACGAACAGGTCGATCGTGGTCGTTGTTCTGGCCACGCGACTCCCGTGAGTTGTCGAATTGTATTTCTGTTTTGCCCTTATCAATCTGAGTGTGGTTAGTCATTAGCGGCCCTTACCCTCAACTTAAGACAGTTGTTTTTCCGGAGTTAATCTGTGTATGGGGGGAGGGCGTACGTAACACAAGTTTCGTCTTTACAACACTGAAAAGACGCATTCGATAAAGTTGGGTAAATCTGGCCCAACAATTTTCCGATGAACAAGCCGTGCTGACTGGCGCATTCCAACTATTTGGCTATTCCGCTTCCGATCTTGGCCGTGTGAGGATCGTTCTCTCCTGAACCAATTTCCTTCAGTGATTAAACCCAAACCCAGTGATCTACCCAAATCGGTAAAAATATTAGACATCCTCGGCTTTTTTTAAGGTTATCTGTTACCGACATTAAATTATGTTTTACTAATATTATGTTGAGAAAACTCGATTCTCATAAAATATTGCGCTTAATAGTCGAAAACACTCCTTGAAATGTCTTACGACCCGATCCTAAAGTCAGAGATATTTCTGCCAAGATTATGGTAAGCATTTTCATCTGCTTTTCAACATACGCCCTAAAAGATCAATCTACAAGTTTAATCAAAAAATGTTATGTAAAGCAGTGAAAAATTCAATCAGTATTGCCACCTGGCGTCCACGCTGAAAAATCTTGTGAAATTTAAGTTAAACATATTTGTGAGAGTTGATGTACGTCCGTGCAACTTAGTAAAGGCTCTGTTATCAGTACACCGCACATATATACAAACAGCATAGTGCAACCTGATGAAGCAGGTTAAATCTCACCCAGTTAAGTTGACCTGAACATCGATCGCCAATATATCGAGTTTTTGGTCGTAGTAAACCGTGTTAAATACCTAAAAGTGCGTTTGATTAGTGCGGGACACCTCAGGTTGCAGGTACGTACCACAGACGCGACAGGAAGGTTCTACCCAGCCAACAAATCACAGTGCTACGCTTGCAAAGGGTGACCAAGTTTGGCGGACTGAAGGGGGGATCCCCACTCTCCCGCACCCACACAGCAACGCTCCACTCCAGAGCGCCACATATATTTGGTGCACAGGCCGCACATGCGCGGTTTTCCGGCAGAACCAAACAACATCGATCAGCTGATCGCAGTGCTGTCGGTTGCCCCGGAAATTAAAATTAAAGTAAAACAGACAAATCCTAAATCCTTAAATCCAACCTAACCACCTTCGCCACTGCCTACAGAGGTAGATGAGCAAAAAGTCAAATTACCGGCCAATTTCCAACCCCACCGCGATAGCGGCGCCAGCTCAAACGGGGCTCTGGGGACCGAGCCGGAGCGGTATAGCTCCCATCAGGCTGTAACCGGGGGAAATCCCGGCTCACCGAGGGATCTCCGACTAGTGCAGGCGATGCATAAGGAGAAATCGTCCGGACATGACGAGACCCAGGCTCTTGCAGTTGCCAGGGCAGAGGAAGAGCTGCTAAAAAAGTTTCAGATTATGAAACAGAAGGTGCAGCGGTCGCCAACGAGGATGGATCAGACTCCCGATGCCCACCCGGTGTCAGCGCCTCCCAAAGTGACCGGGCCAATGTTCAACTTCGGCAGTAACGAGGATGAGCAAACCACCCCGAAGAGAAGTCGGGCACCAACCAGCCCTGAAGAGGCGAGCGATGGAGCCCACAAGAAGCAGCGGCTGCAGAATAACGCCGCAGCTCTTACCTAGGAGCTGGGCAAGATGCTCGACGATATGATCGTGAAGGTCACGGACACAAAGAGCAACAACAAGAAGGTCGTCCGTCATGTCACACAGGCCACGATCGACTCATGGCATGCAATGAAGAAGCTGCAAAGCGAGATCAGTGCGACGCTGGATGAATCCCGAGCCAGGGGTTCGACCGCCAGCGCAACCCAGCAGACAATACCATCGCTCTTTGCCCCACGGCAAGAAGGCACCAGCATAGATAGAACGCATACTGGCGCGGGAAAGCCAGGCAGGGTCCCGCCGAGAAACCCGCCCTGGCAGCAAGTGAGGCGCAAAAACAAGAAGCCCCACGAGACAGTAGCGAGTATTGGGGAAAGCGAAGACCACGTGAGCCACATCGCGAAGCGATCCACATCCTGACGCTATCCTCATCAAATGCAGCGAAGGATCGTACGCAGACATGCTCAAGCTGGTCAAAACCGAGCCTACCCTTCAGGGGCTTAAGGATGGTGTGCAAGGCATACGCAGGACAGCCAATGGGAGTCTGCTACTCAAGATGCAGAAACCCTCTGACCCAGCCACGCAGAAACTGCATACAGCCATCAAGTCCGCCTTCAGCGGCAAAGCCGATGTGGCTATGCTGGAGGACACGGTGCAAGTGGAAATCCGCGACCTAGACGAGATGACCACCTGCGAGGAGTTATTAAAGGCAGTTTACGCTGAGGAGGAGTGCGACATACCGGCGGGCGCTGCACCTAGGATGCGGAACCCAAACGGCAACGGTCCACATCAGACCTGAGCATGCGCAGCGGATCCTCGGCAAGGGGAAAATCAGGGTTGGATGGCTCGTCTGCCGCATAAGACAGAAAATGGAGCCCAAGCGATGCTACAAGTGCATGGGATTAGGCCACATGTCTGACAGACGCCCAGCGTCAGAGGCAACAGCCAAAAACACGCAGCATGGGGCAGCGCTAGTACGACACAGCGGAGAACCATCCTCCTTGAGGCAGTGGCTTCGTTAAACGTATGCCTACTCAACGAAGGTAACAGACAAGCCTTCAGCAAGTCAGGTCGGGAGTCAATTATCGACCCAACCTTTGCCAGCCCTGAACTGGCACGTAACTGCGTATGGAGGGTGTCAGATCATCACCCAGACTAGCCCCAGACTGGCCGCCCCAAGCAGCCGCCAAACGACCTACAAAGCGCATACCCTTAACACAGTGTCCCTACTAGCACATATGGAACAGGAGACACTAACACATACGCGAGGAACATAGCCGATAGAGTGAAGGAGGCGTGCGATGCATCTATTGAGTAGGCCACGAAAGGTGGTAGCGGGCGAAGACTAGCACCATAGTGGAACGACTATATAGGCAGCGCGAGGAGAGATTGCCTAGCGGCCCGCCGCACGTGCCAGAGAAGTAGAGGACGCGGAAACCAGGAGCTAAGGGAAATAACCTATAGAGCCAAGAGAAAGGTCCTGAAGAACGCGATCAAAGCTATCCTGCGCCCAGGAGCTGTGCGAAGCGGCGACAGCCGACCCCTACCGGCCACTTACAACTTGACCAAATAGTGTCCACCCTGTTACCCACCCAGCCGTCCCAGCTCCCAAACTACCGGGGAAGGCGATACTGTTCTTACCAGCGAAGCCGAAGTCTTGGCTGCACTAAGGAAAACAAAGATCGAAAAAGCCCCTGGCCCCGATGGCATTCCCAATGCTGCACTGCACTGCACTGCACTGTAAAGCAGTGAAAAATTCATTCAGTATTGCCACCTGGCGTCCACGCTGAAAAATCTTGTGAAATTTAAGTTAAACATATTTGTGAGAGTTGATGTACGTCCGTGCAACTTAGTAAAGGCTCTGTTATCAGTACACCGCACATATATACAAACAGCATAGTGCAACCTGATGAAGCAGGTTAAATCTCACCCAGTTAAGTTGACCTGAACATCGATCGCCAATATATCGAGTTTTTGGTCGTAGTAAACCGTGTTAAATACCTAAAAGTGCGTTTGATTAGTGCGGGACACCTCAGGTTGCAGGTACGTACCACAGACGCGACAGGAAGGTTCTACCCAGCCAACAAATCACAGTGCTACGCTTGCAAAGGGTGACCAAGTTTGGCGGACTGAAGGGGGGATCCCCACTCTCCCGCACCCACACAGCAACGCTCCACTCCAGAGCGCCACATATATTTGGTGCACAGGCCGCACATGCGCCGTTTTCCGGCAGAACCAAACAACATCGATCAGCTAATCGCAGTGCTGGACACCGCCGTTTCTAACAGCGAGCTTAACAACGAACTTTCCCCGCTGAGCTCTACAGCGGCTAAGTGAGAGCTTCTACAAAGTCGGTTGCCCCGGAAATTAAAATTAAAGTAAAACAGACAAATCCTAAATCCTTAAATCCAACCTAACCACCTTCGCCACTGCCTACAGAGGTAGATGAGCAAAAAGTCAAATTACCGGCCAATTTCCAACCCCACCGCGATAGCGGCGCCAGCTCAAACGGGGCTCTGGGGAGCGAACCGGAGCGGTATAGCTCCCATCAGGCAGTAACCGGGGGAAATCCCGGCTCACCGAGGGATCTCCGACTAGTGCAGGCGATGCATAAGGAGAAATCGTCCGGACATGACGAGACCCAGGCTCTTGCAGTTGCCAGGGCAGAGGAAGAGCTGCTAAAAAAGTTTCAGATTATGAAACAGAAGGTGCAGCGGTCGCCAACGGGGATGGATCAGACTCCCGATGCCCACCCGGTGTCAGTGCCTCCCAAAGTGACCGGGCCAATGTTCAACTTCGGCAGTAACGAGGATGAGCAAACCACCCCGAAGAGAAGTCGGGCACCAACCAGCCCTGAAGAGGCGAGCGATGGAGCCCACAAGAAGCAGCGGCTGCAGAATAACGCCGCAGCTCTTACCTAGGAGCTGGGCAAGATGCTCGACGATATGATCGTGAAGGTCACGGACACAAAGAGCAACAACAAGAAGGTCGTCCGTCATGTCACACAGGCCACGATCGACCCATGGCATGCAATGAAGAAGCTGCAAAGCGAGATCAGTGCGACGCTGGATGAATCCCGAGCCAGGGGTTCGACCGCCAGCGCAACCCAGCAGACAACACCATCGCTCTTTGCCCCACGGCAAGAAGGCACCAGCATAGATAGAACGCATACTGGCGCGGGAAAGCCAGGCAGGGTCCCGCCGAGAAACCCGCCCTGGCAGCAAGTGAGGCGCAAAAGCAAGAAGCCCCACGAGACAGTAGCGAGTATTGGGGAAAGCGAAGACCACGTGAGCCACATCGCGAAGCGATCCACATCCTGACGCTATCGTCATCAAATGCAGCGAAGGATCGTACGCAGACATGCTCAAGCTGGTCAAATCCGAGCCTACCCTTCAGGGGCTTAAGGATGGTGTGCAAGGCATACGCAGGACAGCCAATGGGAGTCTGCTACTCAAGATGCAGAAACCCTCTGACCCAGCCACGCAGAAACTGCATACAGCCATCAAGTCCGCCTTCAGCGGCAAAGCCGATGTGGCTATGCTGGAGGACACGGTGCAAGTGGAAATCCGCGACCTAGACGAGATGACCACCTGCGAGGAGTTATTAAAGGCAGTTTACGCTGAGGAGGAGTGCGACATCCCGGCGGGCGCTGCACCTAGGATGCGGAACCCAAACGGCAACGGTCCACATCAGACCTGAGCATGCGCAGCGGATCCTCGGCAAGGGGAAAATCAGGGTTGGATGGCTCGTCTGCCGCATAAGACAGAAAATGGAGCCCAAGCGATGCTACAAGTGCATGGGATTAGGCCACATGTCTGACAGACGCCCAGCGTCAGAGGCAACAGCCAAAAACACGCAGCATGGGGCAGCGCTAGTACGACACAGCGGAGAACCATCCTCCTTGAGGCAGTGGCTTCGTTAAACGTATGCCTACTCAACGAAGGTAACAGACAAGCCTTCAGCAAGTCAGGTCGGGAGTCAATTATCGACCTAACCTTCGCAAGCCCTGAACTGGCACGTAACTGCGTATGGAGGGTGTCAGATCATCACCCAGACTAGCCCCAGACTGGCCGCCCCAAGCAGCCGCCAAACGACCTACAAAGCGCATACCCTTAACACAGTGTCCCTACTAGCACATATGGAACAGGAGACACTAACACATACGCGAGGAACATAGCCGATAGAGTGAAGGAGGCGTGCGATGCATCTATGGAGTAGGCCACGAAAGGTGGTAGCGGGCGAAGACTAGCACCATAGTGGAACGACTATATAGGCAGCGCGAGGAGAGATTGCCTAGCGGCCCGGCGCACGTGCCAGAGAAGTAGAGGACGCGGAAACCAGGAGCTAAGGGAAATAACCTATAGAGCCAAGAGAAAGGTCCTGAAGAACGCGATCAAAGCTATCCTGCGCCCAGGAGCTGTGCGAAGCGGCGACAGCCGACCCCTACCGGCCACTTACAACTTGACCAAATAGTGTCCACCCTGTTACCCACCCAGCCGTCCCAGCTCCCAAACTACCGGGGAAGGCGATACTGTTCTTACCAGCGAAGCCGAAGTCTTGGCTGCACTAAGGAAAATAAAGATCGAAAAAGCCCCTGGCCCCGATGGCATTCCCAATGCTGCACTGCACTGCACTGCACTGTAAAGCAGTGAAAAATTCATTCAGTATTGCCACCTGGCGTCCACGCTGAAAAATCTTGTGAAATTTAAGTTAAACATATTTGTGAGAGTTGATGTACGTCCGTGCAACTTAGTAAAGGCTCTGTTATCAGTACACCGCACATATATACAAACAGCATAGTGCAACCTGATGAAGCAGGTTAAATCTCACCCAGTTAAGTTGACCTGAACATCGATCGCCAATATATCGAGTTTTTGGTCGTAGTAAACCGTGTTAAATACCTAAAAGTGCGTTTGATTAGTGCGGGACACCTCAGGTTGCAGGTACGTACCACAGACGCGACAGGAAGGTTCTACCCAGCCAGCAAATCACAGTGCTACGCTTGCAAAGGGTGACCAAGTTTGGCGGACTGAAGGGGGGATCCCCACTCTCCCGCACCCACACAGCAACGCTCCACTCCAGAGCGCCACATATATTTGGTGCACAGGCCGCACATGCGCCGTTTTCCGGCAGAACCAAACAACATCGATCAGCTAATCGCAGTGCTGGACACCGCCGTTTCTAACAGCGAGCTTAACAACGAACTTTCCCCGCTGAGCTCTACAGCGGCTAAGTGAGAGCTTCTACAAAGTCGGTTGCCCCGGAAATTAAAATTAAAGTAAAACAGACAAATCCTAAATCCTTAAATCCAACCTAACCACCTTCGCCACTGCCTACAGAGGTAGATGAGCAAAAAGTCAAATTACCGGCCAATTTCCAACCCCACCGCGATAGCGGCGCCAGCTCAAACGGGGCTCTGGGGACCGAGCCGGAGCGGTATAGCTCCCATCAGGCAGTAACCGGGGGAAATCCCGGCTCACCGAGGGATCTCCGACTAGTGCAGGCGATGCATAAGGAGAAATCGTCCGGACATGACGAGACCCAGGCTCTTGCAGTTGCCAGGGCAGAGGAAGAGCTGCTAAAAAAGTTTCAGATTATGAAACAGAAGGTGCAGCGGTCGCCAACGGGGATGGATCAGACTCCCGATGCCCACCCGGTGTCAGTGCCTCCCAAAGTGACCGGGCCAATGTTCAACTTCGGCAGTAACGAGGATGAGCAAACCACCCCGAAGAGAAGTCGGGCACCAACCAGCCCTGAAGAGGCGAGCGATGGAGCCCACAAGAAGCAGCGGCTGCAGAATAACGCCGCAGCTCTTACCTAGGAGCTGGGCAAGATGCTCGACGATATGATCGTGAAGGTCACGGACACAAAGAGCAACAACAAGAAGGTCGTCCGTCATGTCACACAGGCCACGATCGACCCATGGCATGCAATGAAGAAGCTGCAAAGCGAGATCAGTGCGACGCTGGATGAATCCCGAGCCAGGGGTTCGACCGCCAGCGCAACCCAGCAGACAACACCATCGCTCTTTGCCCCACGGCAAGAAGGCACCAGCATAGATAGAACGCATACTGGCGCGGGAAAGCCAGGCAGGGTCCCGCCGAGAAACCCGCCCTGGCAGCAAGTGAGGCGCAAAAGCAAGAAGCCCCACGAGACAGTAGCGAGTATTGGGGAAAGCGAAGACCACGTGAGCCACATCGCGAAGCGATCCACATCCTGACGCTATCGTCATCAAATGCAGCGAAGGATCGTACGCAGACATGCTCAAGCTGGTCAAATCCGAGCCTACCCTTCAGGGGCTTAAGGATGGTGTGCAAGGCATACGCAGGACAGCCAATGGGAGTCTGCTACTCAAGATGCAGAAACCCTCTGACCCAGCCACGCAGAAACTGCATACAGCCATCAAGTCCGCCTTCAGCGGCAAAGCCGATGTGGCTATGCTGGAGGACACGGTGCAAGTGGAAATCCGCGACCTAGACGAGATGACCACCTGCGAGGAGTTATTAAAGGCAGTTTACGATGAGGAGGAGTGCGACATCCCGGCGGGCGCTGCACCTAGGATGCGGAAGGCGTATGGCGGAACCCAAACGGCAACGGTCCACATCAGACCTGAGCATGCGCAGCGGATCCTCGGCAAGGGGAAAATCAGGGTTGGATGGCTCGTCTGCCGCATAAGACAGAAAATGGAGCCCAAGCGATGCTACAAGTGCATGGGATTAGGCCACATGTCTGACAGGCGCCCAGCGTCAGAGGCAACAGCCAAAAACACGCAGCATGGGGCAGCGTTAGTACGACACAGCGGAGAACCATCCTCCTTGAGGCAGTGGCTTCGTTAAACGTATGCCTACTCAACGAAGGTAACAGACAAGCCTTCAGCAAGTCAGGTCGGGAGTCAATTATCGACCTAACCTTCGCAAGCCCTGAACTGGCACGTAACTGCGTATGGAGGGTGTCAGATCATCACCCAGACTAGCCCCAGACTGGCCGCCCCAAGCAGCCGCCAAACGACCTACAAAGCGCATACCCTTAACACAGTGTCCCTACTAGCACATATGGAACAGGAGACACTAACACATACGCGAGGAACATAGCCGATAGAGTGAAGGAGGCGTGCGATGCATCTATGGAGAAGGCCACGAAAGGTGGTAGCGGGCGAAGACTAGCACCATAGTGGAACGACTATATAGGCAGCGCGAGGAGAGATTGCCTAGCGGCCCGCCGCACGTGCCAGAGAAGTAGAGGACGCGGAAACCAGGAGCTAAGGGAAATAACCTATAGAGCCAAGAGAAAGGTCCTGAAGAACGCGATCAAAGCTATCCTGCGCCCAGGAGCTCTGCGAAGCGGCGACAGCCGACCCCTACCGGCCACTTACAACTTGACCAAATAGTGTCCACCCTGTTACCCACCCAGCCGTCCCAGCTCCCAAGCTACCGGGGAAGGCGATACTGTTCTTACCAGCGAAGCCGAAGTCTTGGCTGCACTAAGGAAAACAAAGATCGAAAAAGCCCCTGGCCCCGATGGCATTCCCAATGCTGCACTGCACACATTGGTGGCAAACTACCCGGGTATATTCACGGAGATGTACAACATGTGTCTCACCCAACAAACCTTACCCATAGGTTGGAAGCGTCAAAGGTTGGTGCTTATCCCAAAACCGGGCAAGGTGGACGACGACGCATCCTATTACAGACCCCTATGTTTACTAAATACAACGGGGAAGATATTCGAGCGCATAATCTGCACCCACCACGAAAAAGAACTCGACCAACTTAGAGCGTTAGAGCGGTCACCCAATTCCCTGCTAACGCAATCGAAGGAGAAAGGTGGCTCAAAAGAGTACTGCCTCGTCTGCACCCTGGACGTCAAGAACGCACTTAACTCTGCCAACTGGAACCTTGTCCTGCAAGCACTTTATCGCATGGGAATCTCGGACTACCTGATCGACCTTGTAGCGGACTACTTCATGGACAGAGTGCTCACATATTCCTCTGATGTCGGAGAGTATGAGTACCAGGTGACAGGAGGAGTACCTCAAGGCTCAGTCCTGGGCCCGATACTATGGAACGTCATGTACGACGGGATCCTAAGGCAGGTACTACCCGAAGGATGCACTGTTGTGGGATTTGCGGACGACATAGCGCTGGTAACGGTAGCGAAAACCCTCGAAGAGATCACGGATAGATGCAGCCTCTCAATAGACACCCTCATGTGCTGGCTCGCAGACAACGGGTTAGCAGTCGCCGAGCACAAAACGGAGGCAGTGCTCATAAGCAGCAGGAAGACTGTGGAGAAGGCAACAATACGAGTCGGATCAACTCCAAAAGAAACAAGTGCCTCAATCAAGTATCTTGCAGTACTGATCGACCACAGGCTATCGTTTAAGACACTCCTATCGTATGCAGCAGCCAAAGCATCCAGATCGACTGCAGCCATCACTGCGACCACTGCGGCACAGGAAGCATCGAAGACGCGGAGCACGCGCTATTCAGCTGCCCCCTATACTCTAGGAACCGAGCCGAAGCTGAAACCGATGGTAACCTGACAGCGGACAACGTGATCAGCTGCATGCTGGAAAACCAAAGCAAGTGGGACGCGATAGCCAACATGGCCGCTGGCATCCTGAAGGATCTAAGGCGTCGAGAACGGAGTCGACGCACCGAGACATAAGGACGAGCGGAAACCTGACCGCCATCCGCCCCGCGAAGAATAGCTTTGCGGCAGTCCCGCGGGAACGGAACACTTCTATCTCTTCTCTTCTTCTACCACTTTTGCTCCTGTATATATTTAAGCTTTATTTAACAATTAAAAAAAATAGTGCACCCTTTGTCGCACATACATACAAATAACATAGTGCGCCCTTTGTCGCACATCAATACAAACAACATAGAGCACACTTTGTCACACAGACATACAATAAACATTGTACAACACTTTGCAGTTTTATAACAAAGAGTACCCGCTACTGAAAGTATACAAGTGGACAGGCCCATACCTGCAACACCCGTTTTGATTTGTGATTCGGAAAAAAACTACACAAAAAGAACATAAATAATCAAATTTAATATAAGTTATTTAATTAAAATATAAATGTCTAAGAAGAAGTTAAAGTACATTTTCCAAATCCTGGTTTAATCAAGGAATCTATTGCGCAATAAGCAAGATTCGTCAAGCGAGAAAATGTTTAAGCTCCTGTAAGTGTTTTCCCCAATTTGTATTAACCCAGTCAATTGAAATGAAGTTTCTTAGTTTAAAAACAAAATTACAGCCAATAATAGAACATATTAAAAGCGCTTTCAACGTGTTTTTATTGACTGTATACAATAATATTCCAATGTTCCACTTGCTCAGTGAGTAAACTAAATTTTATACTTGAAATGAATGTTTAAATTCTAATTAACTTGCTTTGATTTAAATATACCCCTTTAATATGAGCTCAGCGTACACTTTACATGGTACCCAACTTTTTAACTTTAATGATGTCTTTTTTTTATATCAATGAATTTTTTCTAATGAAAGCTTGCATCAATGAAGATGATTAGGAGTTAGGCGTGTGTCGAAGGGATCATCAACCTGTGTCAGGTTATGCGGCTACAGTGATCATGGTAGGGTGGGCAATGTCAGCGGCAAATAATATCCTCGCTGCTGACACCGACACACCCTTCTTTTCAGGAATTCTCTCCCTCTTTACCCCATTCTTAGTTCTGTCCTCCTTCAATTAACCTCAAAGAAAGTTCGCCGCGAATTTAAATAGGAATGTTTTATATGCATATGCGAGCAAGTAAAACTGTGGATCAAATTGGAAACTCACTCCCTTTACCAACGAAACAAGAGCCGAAACTAGAACCTGCCCCACTTGAAGCTACACCTACCATCTTTCGTAGCTGTTCAAATCATTCGTGATATGCTTCAAAGTGGATACTTGGTTGCATCCATGAAGTTCACCCAGGTCAAGACTGAAGGTCAAAGTAGTCACCGTCAGGGCGGCACATGGCACAACGCCCTTAACTGAAAGCGCCTTTCAGGCGGGCCTGTATGTTTTTGAATTAATTGACTAGTTGTAAATAGTTTGTTGATATATTATTGTTCGATAAGTCCAACAAATAAATAGAGAATTCCTATCGATATATCGATAGTTAAAAGAGTAAATACAGTACACATCTTCAATTACTTGCAAACACATAAGGTAGACATTACACAGTCAAAACAGATCAGTGACCACTAACTTCCTTTTTTTAATGGAAAATCCAATTTCAAAGATAACCAGAATGAAGCTCACCTTGGAAGAATGTTCATGGTAAAGTATCTTAAGGGCATAGATAAGTACTTAGTCAATGCGTTATCAAGAATATTCATCGATCAATTAAAAGACATGGCAACAACAATATTAAAAGTCACTACAAAAATGCTGCGCAGGAATTGAATTGATAAATTGCCAAGGCATTATCTTCAAAAAACTGCAAAGCTGCAACGTCGAAGTGAGAAAAGTAGTAGACTTGCATATAATAAATATATAATACATAAACTAAATAAATATGTATATTTAATCATGAAAAAAAAATGATTGCTAGAAATCAAATCAAAACAAAAAATCAAAAATCAGCCATCTCAAAATGCCAAATTTTTTAAAAATATGGGCTATAAAATATTGAAATCATTGAAAGTAGCGCGACTCAACCCGGTGACCGTAATATAGAACTATTAAGAAAAAGAAGCTAGTATGTCTACATTACATGATGATGCAATATAAGGAGGACACACAGGCCCTTCAAAGTAATCCCCTCCCGATAAAATACACGTATACCAACGCTTTTTTCATTCCTCGAAACAGCACAAATATTCCCTTTCCGGAATAGCCATTAGCGCCTTCTTCGACTTTGTTTTTATCTCCTCAATCGATTCGAAGTGCGTTCCCCGGAGGGGTCTCTTGAGTTTTGGAAATAGCGAATACGGTGATTGCGGAACGATACCAACAGTTGTTGACCCATAGTTCTAGTCTTTTTACACGAATTGATTCACGCAAACGACACACAACGCTCAAATAGTCCTATTTAAAACTGTTTTGCAGGGTAGAAGAAATTTATATTCCACCATGACCTTGATTTTTGAACGACTCCGATCGATGTGTTCCTTTCGGACTGGCCTCGAGTTTAGCACGATATTCGGTTGATTGGTTGGTCTTTTCAGGGTCGTAAGCATAAATACAAGTGTCACCTCCCGTAATCATGCATGAGCTTGTCCGCGTTTGGTAAACGCAAGCGAAAATATACTAATGATAATGACATTGAGATAAAATTTAACCCAGATGTCATTAACAGACCTGCCAATTCAAGAAAAAAGTGCTAGGCCGACCAGCTACTTACACCTTTGTTTTTAACCACACTAGTGTGTCAAAATAAATTAAATACATAAATCAATGTCTTAATGCCAAAAGTAACAACACTTACAAAATCACCCCTAACTACCAAAGAAACACCAATATGTGCATTTGGCAGGGTTATAGTATACACACTACTGGTCTTGGGTTAGACACACTTTGTTTTCCACACAAATTTGTTTTATATTTATTATTTAGATGATAATTAAAAAAAGTTAATATGCAAAAACCTTGGTTATTTAATAATACTTCAATTATAATATTCAAAATATTATAAAAATATAAAATAAGTTGTGTTTTCATACATTTTCTTTAACCAAAATAAGGCACATTTTTCTTGGTCAATAGAATAAACTTATTATACCCGTTACTCGTAGAGTAAAAGGGTATACTAGATTCGTCGGAAAGTATGTAACAGGCAGAAGGAAGCGATTCCGACCCCATAAAGTATATATATTCTTGATCAGGATCACTAGCCGAGTCGATCTAGCCATGTCCGTCTGTCCGTCTGTCCGTCTGTCTGTCCGGATGAACGCTGAGATCTCGAAAACTATGAGAGCTAGGCTATTGAGATTTGGCGTACAGATTCCTGAGCTTCTTACGCAGCGCAAGTTTGTTTCAGTAGACTGCCACGCCCACTCTAACGCCCACAAACCGCCCAAAACTGTAACTCCTACAGTTTTGATGCTAGATAGAAAATTTTAACTGAAATGTATTGTTCTCATCAATACCTATCGATTGACCTAAAAAAAACGCCCACTTAAACGCCCACAAACCGCGAAAACCTGTGACGCCCACAATTTGCATGCTAGATTAAAAAGTTTAACTGAAATGTATTGGTGTCGTCAATACCTATCGATTGATCCAAAACAAAATTTGCCACGCCCACTCTAACGCCCATATCGCTTAAATCTGTATACCGCCGGTAGGTGGCGCATTTTAATCTCGCTTTGCTGCTTGCATACCTCTTTTTAGCTGAGTAACGGGTATCTGATAGTCGAGGTACTCGACTATAGCGTTCTTCCTTGTTTTTAACTTAAATTTGTAGTTGGTGTTAATATTTGATTTATTAGAAATAAAAAAAAAACATTTCAGTAATGAGTACTGCCTCCTTTGTTAGTAATAACTTCATACATCCGGTCCTTCATTGAATAATACAGGGAATCTATGTATTTCAACGAAATCTCACTCCAAGCACGCTTAATAGCTGCAGTTAATGTTTCCTTATCTTCGTATTGCTTTCCTCCTTCGTATACCTTCCGCGATAGCCAGCCACAAACATTTTCAATTACGTTAATATCTGGAGAATATGGTGGCCAGGTCATGATATTAACGTTTTGACTCGAAATAAACGACTTTACCACCTGAGCGTTATGAATAGGAGCATTGTGTTGTTGAAAAATCCAAGGAATTGGTCCAAAGAGATAATATAATTTTGGAAATACGGACTCCAACAATGTTTTGAAGCGATCGCCGTTCATCTTCTGATCGATACAAATCAAGTCAATTGTTCCATAAAACGTGATGGCACCCCACACAATTACTCCACCTTCTCGGCTGTGGTGGCGACTTAAATATAGCTCATCTTTTCGTAAATCGTGATAATAATATTGAAAGCCATCGGGGCCATCTAAATTAAAAAGTTTTTCATCAGTAAAAGCAACAGAACGCCAATCATTAAGCCGAGTGTCAGATTGAAAATTTCACGTCATGTATTCTTTCGCGAATCGAAGCCGTTTTTCTTTGCGTATTGCATTCACAGGAGGTTTTTTCTTGATTTGTAGACGCTTTAGGTGTTCTGCATTCTGTTTGTACGCTGAACAGTTGAAAGGCTTGCCTTTACTCCGGCTAATTTCCTAATCTTAGCTGCGGACTTAGTCGAATTTGATGCAATTCTAACAATTTTGCGTACTGTTTGTTCAGATAGTGCTCTTTTTTTTCCTTTGAAGTTTTTTCCATATTCCTCTGGATCTTTTAAATATCTATCAACAGTCCTGGAGCTGCGATTTATCTATTTGGCAATGTTTCGATTGGACAGTCCTTGCGAGTGAAAAAAGTCTACTTTTTGACGTTCTAATAAGCTCATAACACCAGCTTTTCCCATTTTTACTTTAAATATAGCTCTAAAACAATTTATTTGGTTATTTTTAATATTTTTTCAATACAAAAACTGCACTTGTTTACGCAAGACAAAGAAATCTAAAGTGCGTCTATTTCAATGACCAACCGAAAACACTCGTGATTGCCATAGAAATTTATAAAATCTTCGAATGTACAGTTATTTTTTCGCAAATCAACCAGCTGTGAGCACTTATTTTTCGAACAAAATTCGAAGTCTGATAAGAAAAGCTTTTTGGACAATTAGAATAAGCATTATTATAAATATAGCATTTTATTTAAAATAAAAGTTGGTGCGTCTAACCTAGGACCAGCAGTGTACAATTGGGCCCTTGCCCAAATCTGAAAAGTTAAGTGCAGTCACACTAATATGTGACTTATCTTAATATTTAGTGGCACTCCCAATAGCAATAAAGTGTAAATACTGCTATAACAATTTTAAAATCCTTTATTTCAATGTTCGGTCCAATGAAGACGTTCACTTCGGATATGGGAACGGAATACAAAAACTTTATTGTCAATGGCTTGACTATTTATACCCGTGACTCGTAGGGTAAAAGTTCAAACTAGATTCATCGGAAAGTTTGTAACAGGTAGAAGAAAGCGTTTCCGATATGTTCTTGCCGAGTCCATCTAACTATGTCGCAAACTATAAAAGCTAGAAAGTTAGAATTTGGGATATAGATTCTTGAGCTTCTTGAGAAGCACAATATTATTTCAGCAGGGTGCCACGCCCACCTCAACGCCCATACCGCTTAAAGCTAAATAGCGTCCACATATTTTAGAAGCCTGAAAACATTTAAATGAGAACGCCATTCACTAAAAAGTTATAAGCAGGTTAAGTGTGCAATCTTGGGGACAATCACTTTGCATATCTCCATCACCCTCGCACTCCTCTTAGCTAAGTGTCCGGTATTCGATAGTCGATGGCATCGACTACAGCGTTCTCTCTTGTTTGTATATTGATTCAACCCAACACTTTTTAAGTAGAAGAATGCAAGAGTTTTAAAACTAGAACGTATTAAAAAGAATAAGGGGCAATACGACCATGGAATTCCCACCAATTTTTCGATCGTTCCTATGGCAGCTAAAATTTAATTCAAAATTCAGAATTGGTGGGAATTCTAATTTTCCGATCGTTCCTATGGCAGCTATATGATATAGTCGTCCGATTTTGATAAAATTAAGTTCAAAATTTAAAACTAATTACAAAATTTTATTTCCAAGCGTAGGAGTTTATATGTTAAAAAACACCAAAGAAATAATATTTTTAAATTTTTTTCCCGATTATTCTTATGAGAGCTATAAGACATAGTTGTCCGATCCGGCTGGTTCCGACTTATATACTACCTGCAAAAGAAAGAAGACCTTTGGAAAAGTTTCAGCCCGGTAGCTCTCAAACTGAGAGACTAGTTTGCGTAGAAACGGACGGACAGAAGGACATGGCTAGACCGACTCGTCTAGTGATGCTGATCAAGAATATATATAATCTATGGAGTGAGAATCGTCTCCTTCACTGCGTTGCAAGCTTCTGACTCTCTGCCGATACAAACATAGGTTTAGGTAGTTACAGCAATTCCCCAAAAATGCTAGGCCTTACAATCAACCATAGACACAACTGGAAATCTCAAAAACATCACTAAACTCTGCAATTAGAACAGCACTGAGAGCATACCGCTTCACACTTATTAACAACTTACTGAAAAAAAAATTTTTTCCATGCTAAATGTCAAAGCTACAAGCAAAACTCTATCCCCCTATAGTATTCCAACAACTCGTCCACGTCATCTATACAGATGGTCCGAAAGCCGGTGAAATTACCACCTCCAGCATAACCAGCGATTGCGAAACAATAAAAACGGGACTCCTACCTAACTTCTCCTCTGTATTATCGAGTGAGATCATAGCAATCCAGGAAGCCATAGAAATCTGCACAAAATTTCAAGGCAAACAGGCCATCTGAACCGACTCACTTTCATGAGTTTCCGCTGTTATAAACCACCCAACACTTCCCAAAAATAAAAACTTATTTGGATCCCAAGGAATAATTGGCTACGAGAACGCGAACAACGCTGCCAAAATTACAGCCAAATTCCCTCCAATTTACACTGCCAACCAAAACCGAAACGACATTTCCCATTCCTAACTCTTCTCAAACAAATTATTACCACACATTCCTAACTACTGCTCACTACATATACAGAACAAAAACAAACCTGTGCCCATTGTTCAACAATCGGTAGATTCGACACCTTATTTGTAGCTGCCCCACTTTTACCATGCAAAGACCCTCTATTCCTCCAAACCCCTACCCCATCACCATAATAGCCAACCCAACAGTTAAAAAATCACATACAAAATATGAAATACAATCCTTGTAAAAACAACCTAAATTAAAATCTTTTACAAATATTAAATGTTTCAAGTATTATAGTAATATTATTTAATATTATAGTAATCCCACAAGCCAACTCAAGCCACGATCCGAAGGGCTTAGCTACAATGGCTTTTTTTTTGCTAGCATGAATATTGTGGGATCCACAGGTTTGGGCGGCTTGACGGCGTTAGAGTGAGCGTGGCACACTGACGAAACAAACTACAGGTGCGCGAGAAGCTCAGGGATCTACATGCCAAGTCCCATCTTTCCGCGATCTCAGCGTTCATATTTACGAACAGACAGACGGACTCGGCTAGATCGACTAGGCTAGTGATCCTGATCAACAATATATATACTTTATGGGGTAGGAAACGCCTCCTTCTACCTGTTACATACTTTCCGACAAATCTAGTATACCCTTTTACTCTACAAATTATGGGTAAATAATTTAAAACAATTAAGAATTTAGTAACCATTTGTGCTTTTAATTCTAGAGTGTTTGGCGAGCTTAAGATCATGCTTGTAATTAATAATATTGTCAAACTAATTATATTTATAACACATTTTTTTACGACTTCAATTAAATTAAAAAATATTTGAATTACAGGGTATTTTGATCAGTTAATTATTTTCCATTTTTGACCGGTTTCCAACTCTAAATGTTTATTGGCTGGACCCAAAAGGCATTTTCCATAATAATTTGGCGGATTTCCAAAGTATTTTTCTATAGTATCCTGCAAGTCATTGATAGTTACCGATAGCATTCGAGACCTGTACTTCTCTAAACATTCCTGGGATACTTCATAAAGAAAGTAATCAATGCCAATATTTCCTGGAGCTATAGGAGAGTCTAATTGCTGCAGCACACCAAGCTTTGCCTCAAAAAGAGATTGTTGATCAATCAAATTTTTTTCCGATCGTAGCCATTCATAAGTTTTGTCGAACACGTCTAGGGTTTTGGAAGAATGTGGATCTCGATAACTATAAAAGCTAAAATAGCCGTCTGAGTTGATCCTTGCACCAGCTCCATAGGCGCCATTCTGCTCCCGAACCACAGGCAGTAAATACTTGGCTGATAATACTTTCGCCAAAATTCGCAGTGTGGGATGGTCTTGGTGAAGATATGGAACAGCGAAAAATGCCTTTGCGCAATAGTTGACTGGTATGTTCATTAAGTATTGTTGACAGCTTGGGTCGAAAAAATGGATCTTACTACATGTGTAGGTTTTTTCAAAGTCTGGCAATGTTTTTAAAAAATCTTCGTAATGTTTAATAGCCGATGACAAGTAAGATGGTGTACTGTTAATTACCATACGCATATTACTCTTGGTAAATACCTTCCTTCCAATCGATGCTAACTTATCACGAATTTCAAACTCGTTAGTCACTTGTAAGAAATTTTTCATGAAATTTATATGATCTACGCCGGATAAAAGACACTTAAGTTTACCAGCATCACTAACTAATGAAGTCGCTCCTAATATAGCAAACAAATGACCAGAGCTTGACACTCCTACAGATATGTTTGATACATAATTGTCAATAAGCATTTTAAGACGGCCCAAATCGTTAAATCTAAAGTTTGTAAGCAACTCTTGGCACAAATCAAACATGTTCAAAACATTTTTTTCAAGTGCGTGTGTGGCCATCATTAAACTGACCCTGTAACTCTTTGCATCATTCACATCTTCAATTAAATTTACAGTAAAATGGATGCCACCGGTTTTTAAAAGAACTTGCTTATCGAATTCCTGATGATTATACGTTGCGGTGCCTATGGCACTAA
Organism: Drosophila suzukii; assembly: GCF_043229965.1. Classification (NCBI taxonomy): domain Eukaryota; kingdom Metazoa; phylum Arthropoda; class Insecta; order Diptera; family Drosophilidae; genus Drosophila; species Drosophila suzukii. The sequence goes on along the minus strand of NW_027255927.1, from coordinate 3,400,344 downwards.
TTACATTGCAAAACAGAGGCACAAGCTGTGTTTCTTCTATGCTCAGATCCGTTATATTAAACAGGCACTTAAAATATGTAATATCGTTTGTCGAGACTTTGCATATCTGGGTCTGAACTTTTTGGATAAGTCGATTAAAAACTTTCGGTATTTTTGGTGGCTCGCTGACATCGTTCATTGTCAGACACGGTAATACTTCAGTATTCGATTTAGTTCTTTGAAATGCATCTAGTATTAGTCCATTCTTATACATTTGGTTTAACTTTTTTTTACCAAGGTTTTTTACTTTTTGCCTTACCAACTCCAATTCAGCTTTTGTAAAGTTATCTTCATATAACTCATCAGGCGACATGGTCAATGTTAGTCTATGATTGTTATTGGCAAAGTATTGTTCCATTTTGTCTTGAAAATAGTTATTGTTCTGACGTAAACTTGCCCGCAGCCTTGATATCATATTTGACACGCGGAGATTACTGACTACGTCGCCTTCATGATTCCACAAAGCTGTAGAATTAAGCAACAACAATATTCCGAAGTTGGAACTCTGGTGTTTTAGTGACAACTCAAGATTGTGCAAAACGCTTTCGATGTGCTGTGACTCAAACCCATAAACCATAGCGTTAAAAATGGTTTGATCAAAACGTTCGATAAACTTCGTAAAGTCTTTAACTCGAAGATCTTGTAATCCCACGACGAAAGCTGTGTTCTTAGAGTTCGATAAATATCCTGTGCATTGGTTGTAACCGCCAGAAAAGTTTGGTTCTATTAGGTTTTTGAAAAATGCCGAGTTGGGTCCACGTATTAGTACCTCAGACAGGACATTTAATTCAAAACTTTCGTAAATGTTGGTCAAGTCACACATTAGCAGCGCGATAGCGATTTGGTTCTGCTTATCAATTGTCGCACCCATATTATCTAGTCTACTCGAAATGTGAACGTTGCGCGCTTTTGTCCATCTCTCTTGCTGAGGAATCCGACTGTACGAGTTGTCAATCCAAGTTTGCTTTGATAAATACTCTTTATCAAGAAGTTGTAGTGTTTTGTTTGGATCAAATAAGCCGTAGGAGTATATACGGCAGTTACTTGGATGATAGTATTTTTTGTGAAAATCAACTAAATCAGAATGAGTTAACTTAGGTATATCTAATGGATTCCCCCCAGACACATGACCATATGTATGGTCAGGAAAAACATTACTAAGTAGACTCTGACCAAATACGTGTGCATTTTCAGAAAAGGCTCCCTTCATTTCGTTGTAAACCACTCCTTTGATCACAATCTGTGAATTTTTATCATGTATATCCTTATTCTCAAGTCTCCAGCCCTCTTGGAGAAAATCCAAATACGCAAGATTCGGCCTAATCAGAAAAGAGAAAATTAAAATTTACATTTGTTCATTTTTTTGATCCTACCTAAATACGGCATCCAAGTAAATGCGCTGCAAATTCCTAAAGTCCATCTCATTAATAGTGGAAAAGGGATAAATCGTATAATCCGGTCCAGTCATTGCATTCATAAACGTCGCTACCGAGCGATTAAGCATTTTAAAGAAAGGATCCCGAACAGGATATTTTTTTGAACCGCATAACGATAAGTGCTCTAATATATGTGGAAGGCCAGTAGAATCAAAAGGTGTTGTTCGAAAATTAATGGAAAATACGTTACTAGCATCATTTCGGTCGATATGCCATAATTCAGTACCAGTGCACTCATGACGCAACGTATAAGACGTAAGCTTAAGTTCAGAAATGTGATCCACGCGTTCGCATCGGAAGCCATGGTATATTTTTCCTTCTGCATAAATGTATTCCCGTTTATTTATTACACTTGGCATATTTACTTGATTTATTGAGAATAATTTGGCTCCAGACATCTCAAATTTAGATAATTTCTTGAATTGAGCCCGCACGAAATGGGTATGTGCAGACCTCAGCAATTTCAACCCAGATAACATCGTTGTGTTTACAAATGATAAACACATTTTTAACATAAACTTAACTATGTGAGTATGTAAGTATCCACGGCTCAAAAGGATTTAAATCAGCTGGCTATATGGATGACCAAAAAAGGAGCTATTAATACATGTCTGTTCTAAACGTTAAAAAGATTTTCTAGTAAACAAAACGGGACAACGCAAAATAACAACTATCAACTCACTTTAAATAAACAAATTCAATTTTAACGCTATTGACAAGTGGCTATAAAACATAATACATATAAATATTAAAATCGCTGGTATGACTTTTTCAGTAATGTCGCAAATACTGGCTATAGAATTGTTTGTTCGTCAAAATAGCGCCAGTGAGTTAGCATCGAATGTGGAATAGTGGGATTGGAATATTGGGTATTTATACCCGTTATTCGTAAAGTAAAAGAAAATTTGAGAAAATTGCTGGGCCGAGTTAAAACGATAAATGAAAAGTCGTTTAATACAGAACCACCATGTAAATAGCTTACCATACACTAAGCGTTTCCGACCCCATAAAGTATATATATTCTTGATCAAGATCACTAGCCGAGTCGATCTAGCCATGTCCGTCTGTCCGTCTGTGCTTCCGTCTGGATGAACGCTGAGATCTCGGGAACTATATGAGCTAGGCTATTGGGATTTGGCATGCAGACTCTTCAGCAGGGTGCCACGCCCACTCTAACGCCCACAAACTTCAAAAAATCGTGTATATGAACGCGGATATCTCGCAAACTATCAAAGATAGAGAATTGGGATCTCAGATTTAGATTCCGTAGCCTTTTACGCAGCGCAAGTTTGTTACGCCAATATGCCACGCCCACTCACAAACCGCCCAAACATGTGGCGCCCACAATTTTCATGCTAGATAAAAAATTTTAACTGAAATGTATTGGTCTCGTCAATACATATCGATTGATTTAAAGTTTGCCACACTCATTCTACCGCCCATAACGCTTAAATCATATATTGAGATCACGGGTAGGTGGCGCATTTCAATCTCGCTTGCATATCTCCATTTCCCTTTGGTCCCTTTAGCTGAGTAACGGGTATCTGATAGTCGAGGTACTCGACTATAGCGTTCTTTCTTGTTTTATTTTATATATTTTCTGGCTTTAAAGCCTAGTACTCACATCGACGAAAATAGCGAGCTAACGCTTTTCGTCGGGTCTGTTCTCAGCGCAGTACTCAGATGAGCTAAGGAAATACCAGAAAAAATACCAGATTCAGCGAGTGAATTTCGATTAACGCAGTTAGCCGCGGCTTAAAGAATAAGAAACTTAATCTTTGGCGGTGTTCGTGCAAATTAAATATGGAAGGAAAACTCCAAAAACGCGTAAAGGAGGTGTGTGCAGATGAAGAAGGACGCCTAGTCCAAGCTGTGTCCCATTATTGTGAGATTTCACGGACAGGAAGCAATATCACAACAGGGCCAATCCGTAGAATGGTTGAAGGGGATCTTACTACATGTGTTGGTTTTTTCAAAGTCTGGCAATGTTTTCAAAAAATCTTCGTAATGTTTAATAGCCGATGACAAGTAAGATAGTGTACTGTTAATTACCACACGCATATTATTCTTGGTAAATACCTTCCTTCCAATCGATGCTAACTTATCACGAATTTCAAGCTCGTTAGTTACTTGTAAGAAATTTTTCATGAAATTTATATGATCTACGTCGGATAAAAGACACTTAAGTTTACCAGCATCACTAACTAATGAAGTCGCTCCTAATATAGCAAACAAATGACCAGAGCTTGACACTCCTACAGCTTTGTTTGATACATAATTGTCAATAAGCATTCTAAGACGGTCCAAATCTTTAAATCTAAAGTTTGTAAGCAACTCTTGGCACAAATCAATCATGTTCAAAACATTTTTTTCAAGTGCGTGTGTGGCCATCATTAAACTGACCCTCTCTTTGTATCATTCACATCTTCAATTAAATTTACAGTAAAATGGATGCCACCGGTTTTTAAAAGAACTTGCTTATCGAATTCCTGATGATTATACGTTGCGGTGCCTATGGCACTAATGACATTGCAAAACAGAGGCACAAGCTGTGATTCTTCCATGCTCAGATCCGTTATATTAAACAGGCACTTAAAATATGTAATATCGTTTGTCGAGACTTTGCATATCTGGGTCTGAACATTTAGGATATGTCGAATAAAAACTTTCGGTATTTTTGGTGGCTCGCTGACATCGTTCATTGTCAGACACGGTAATACTTCAGTATTTGTTTTAGTTCTTTGAAATGCATCTAGTATTAATCCATTCCTATACATTTGGTTTAACTTTTTTTTACCAAGGTTTTTTACTTTTTGCCTTACCAACTCCAATTCAGCTTTTGTAAAGTTATCTTCATATATCTCATCAGGCGACATGGTCAATGCTAGTCTATGATTGTCATTGGCAAAGTATTGTTCCATTTTGTCTTGAAAATAGTTATTGTTCTGACGTAGACTTGCCCGCAGCCTTGATATCATATTTGATACGCGGAGATTACTGACTACGTCGCCTTCATGATTCCACAAAGCTGTAGAATTAAGCAACAACAATATTCCGAAGTTGGAACTCTGGTGTCTTAGTGACAACTCAAGATTGTGCAAAACGCTTTCGATGTGCTGTGACTCAAACCCATAAGCCATAGCGTTAAAAATGGTTTGATCAAAACGTTCGATAAACTTCGTAAAGACTTTAACTCGAAGATCTTGTAATCCCACGACGAAAGCTGTGTTCTTAGAGTTCGATAAATATCCTGTGCATTGGTTGTAACCGCCAGAAAAGTTTGGTTCTATTAGGTTTTTGAAAAATGCAGAGTTGGGTCAATTAGTACCTCAGACAGGACATTTAATTCAAAACTTTCGTGAATGTTGGTCAAGTCACACATTAGCAGCGCGATAGCGATTTGGTTCTGCTTATCAATTGTCGCACCCATATTATCTAGTCTACTCGAAATGTGAACGTTGCGCGCTTTTGTCCATCTCTCTTGCTGAGGTATCCGCCTGTACGAGTTGTCAATCCAAGTTTGCTTTGATAAATACTCTTTATCAAGAAGTTCTAGTGTTTTTTTTGGATCAAATAAGCCGTAGGAGTATATACGGCAGTTACTTGGATGAAAGTATTTTTTGTGAAAATCAACTAAATCAGAATAAGATAACTGAGGTATATCTAATGTATTCCCCCCAGACACATGACCATATGTATGGTCAGGAAAAACATTACTAAGTAGACTCTGACCAAAGGCTACCTTCATTTCGTTGTGAACCACTCCTTTGATCACAATCTGTGAATTTTTATCATGTATATCCTTATTCTCAAGTCTCCAGCCCTCTTGGAGAAAATTCAAATACGCAAGATTCGGCCTAATCAGAAAAGAGAAAATTAAAATTTACATTTGTTCATTTTTTTGATCCTACCTAAATACGGCATCCAAGTAAATGCGCTGCAAATTCCTAAAGTCCATCTCATTAATAGTGGAAAAGGGATAAATCGTATAATCCGGTCCAGTCATTGCATTCATAAACCTCGCTACCGAGCGATTAAGCATTTTAAAGAAAGGATTCCGGACAGTAAATTTTTTTGAACCGCATAGCGATAAGTGCTCTAATATATTTGGAAGGCCAGTAGAATCAAAAGGTGTTGTTCGAAAATTAATGGAAAATACGTTACTAGCATCATTTCGGTCGATATGCCACAATTCAGTACCAGTGCACTCATGACGCAACGTATAGGACGTAAGCTTAAGTTCAGAAATGTGATCCACGCGTTCGCATCGGCAGCCATGATATATTTTTAGTTCTGCATAAATGTATTCCCGTTTATTTCTTACACTAGTGGTGGAGATCTACTAGACAATCCCAGTGGAAAGAAACATGCCGAGTGGGACTTTGCAAGCGGCCAATCTTCTCAGTCACATGTCCATTAAGGAATCAGTTTATGATTCAGTATGGTAACGCTTAAATTAACGCTTTGACCGCCCAAGGCATATCGTGAACTGCTTGCTGGATACTTTGATGGGACTGGCTGCTGCCCCCAACGGCGAGGTGTCTAATCTATGCAAACTTACTTATGGCGCCAATAAAATCATTCGTGGGCTTTATCACACCGCTCAATAAGTTCCCGGCCTAACAAGGAAAAACACTTTTTTTTTTGAAAATTTTGTTTTATTCATCAATATAGTTTCCATCTACGGCTATACACTCAGTCCAGCGCTTCTCCAACCTTTCTATGCCATTTTTGTAGAAAGATGAACTTTTACCCTCAAAATAGGTCTCAGTATCGACAATCACCTCTTCATTTGATCGATATCTCTTGCCTTGGAGGTGCTTTTTGAGATCTGAAGAAAGCCAGTAGTCACTGGGCCATATCTGGAGAATAAGGTGGGTGCGGCAGAAGTTCGAACCTCAATTCACTCAATTTCACCATTGTTGCCATAGACTTGTGGCATGGAGCATTATCCTGGTGAAACAGTGGTTTCTTCTTGGCCATATGTGGACGTTTTTCCTTGATAACGCGATCCAATCGATCCAGCAGTTTTTTATAATATTCGCTGTTTATTGTTTTACCTTTTTCCAGGTAGTCTATAAATAAAATCCCATGTGCATCCCAAAATACAGAAGCCATAACCTTACCCGCCGATATTTGTGTTTTGGGACGCTTCGGACGGCTTTCACCGGCTACCACCCACTCAGAAGTCTGACGACTGGATTCTGGAGTATAGTGGTGTATCCAGGTTTCATCCATGGTTACGTAACGGCGAAAAAAATCGGTCCTATTGCGCTTCAACATGCTTAAACACGTCTCGGAAGCATCGATGCGTTGTTGCTTTTGGTCCGGTGTTAGCAATTGTTCATGTAATATCGTAAACACACTGCCTTCCGATATCTTTGAGGCATCAGCTATCTCCTTTAATTTCAATTTGCGATCGGCCAATGCCATTTTTCGGATTTTTGCCACATTTTCTGGCGTAACTGCTGTTTTTGGGCGACCACTGCGTTCAGCGTCTTTGGTGACCACACGACCACGTTTAAATTCATTGTACCAATCTTTGATGGTTGATTTTCCCGGAGAAGAATCTGGGTAATGTTTATCAAGCCAAGCTTTTGGTTCTACTGTATTTTTTCGTATCAAAAAACAGTGCTTAATCAGGACACGAAACTCCTTTTTTTCCATATTGTAGAAAAACCCAAAGGTTGTATTACTTAAAAATTTGTAACTTAAAAGCACGTGGTCACAGAGTTGTATAATTTTTACACAGAGCTTATGATAATCGACACTTTCGATAAAAAATATCTATATTTGCTTACTACTGCTCCTTATATGTCGGGCCGCGAACTAATTGAGCGATGCGATATGTGGTGGGAGAGACCAGCCGGGACTGCTGGGTGGTGATCTTGTACATGCTAAAATTGACCCCGCCTCGAGAAAGAAGTGGGTAGAGGACACCAGAGGCGCTGCTTCACCAACCGTTACAGACTTGTTTAAATTACTTAATGATCGTTGCCAGGATTTTGAGTTAAGCCAAGCTATATCGGCAATAAAACTCGATCTTGGCAGGACAAGCCTGCCAAAGCGAATCGCGCACTTATTGCAGTTAACTGTGACAATTGCGGTAAGTGTGGCTCTGCTGACCATTAGCTGTGTAGATGCTGGCAATTTCAGAGTCTGAACACCGAACAGCTGAACTCCTTTGTGAAAGGAAAGTCGCTTTGCTTCAATTGTTGTCGCAGCCCATGTGCTGGGCAAAATCACACCATCACTTCAACGGGACGACATTGACGAAAATGCTTTAAGGATCTACAATGGGCTCCAATTTTCTGGGAAATGAAAAAATTTGGTCTGTTCTGTCAGGTGAGAAAAAATATGACATCGATGGAAATATTATTGCCATGAGCTCGATCTTGGAATAGATAATCACTTCCGTTGCAATGCCGCACCCATCAACCGCCAAAACGCTCATGACTACTGTTGACATAAACGCCTCTCTTCAACGCTTTTGGGAGACCGAGGATAGCACTGAGCATACACAACGAGACCCTTCGCACGAAAAGGGGGAGCAGCACTTTCTGACCACACATTCCCGAGTCCTAGACGGCAAATACATCGTTGTTTGAAGACAGACGCAAACGGCCACGCTCTAAATGACGCCTTACATATCGGACCCAGCATTCAACGTATTCGATTTCAAATGCACAAGCTTGTGTTTTCGGCGGACATAGTCCAAATGTTTCGCCAGATCCGGGTAGCCCCTGAGCACCGCAACCTTCAACGGATCGTATGGAGAGACGCTCTTTCAACTCTGCACAGTCACCTATGGAACGCGCTGTGCAACGTTTCCTGCTGTCAGAGTACTGGAACAACTAGCGCGAGATCATCAGGATAAGTCTTCCATAGCCTCAAAAATTGTGCTAGACTTTTACGTAGACGATGTCCTTACCAATAACCAGTGCGGTTTAAGTTTTAGGAATGCAATGGAATCCCCAAGACGACGCCCTACATAACATCACTTTCTACGCAGCCAGATGCTACTAATCGGCAAGTATTGTCTCACGAATATTTGAACCTCTAGGTGTTTTGGCGCCTGTGGTAGTAGAGTTCAAGATCCTTTTCCAAGAACTCTGGCTTCTTGACCTGGACTGGGATTCAAAACTCCCACCGAAGCTGGCTGGAGTGGTGACATACCTGTCGTGACGATATCAACCACATAACACACTTAAGGATCCCACGTTATGTACACAACGAATGGGAAAAATCAAATTACATGGATCTTCAGACGCATCTATAAAGGCGTATGCCGCTGTCGTATACAGCCGTGAAAGCAATACAGACGGCATCTGGTGGGTGTCTCTTATGGCAGCTTAAACACGCGTTGCGCCACTAAAGCAACAATGTCTTCCTCGGCTGGAACTCTGAGGTGCGATATTGCTCACTCGCCTTCTCCGAGCTGTACAAGAAGGCTTGCATCACGAGGATATAATTTTGCATGCTTGGTGCGATTCCACAGTTATCCTTTCGTGGTACTTTCGTCCGTACTTCGGAGATCCTGGATGTCATACCACGCAGCGCATGACATCACGTTGGCTCAAAGGATAACACCGCCGACTGCGCATAGATGCGAATGTTAGCAGCTAATCTCATGAGCTACGAGTTGTGGTGGAAGGGTCCACATTGGCTTCACCGCAACGATCTGCTTGCTTCAAAGCTGCATAGTGGCAACAATCTTAACACAATTTTGGAAACGCCCATAATGGATGGGATGAAATCCTCCTCCTTATCCAGCCGTATTGAATCTGAAGCTGAAGCGTCGCCGATGTAGTGTCTATCGCTTCGAGTTTCTTCCTGGAGCAAGCTGAATCGCTGCGCTGCTTATGTTCTACGCTTTATTAATCGAAGCAGAATGCAGAAACTGATTCCGTCAAGCCTCACACTCACGCTTGAGGAAATCAGCGAGGCACGCATTTATTGTCTAAGTCAGGCTCAAGGAAGCTTCTCGTCTGATCTACACCTGCAAAGGGGAAAAGCTGTGGCAAATTTTCCAACACTTCGAACACTCTCACCCATGGTTTGCGAGAACGGCTTGCTTCGTGTAGGTGGGTGCCTTACAAACTCGCTACTACCGGAGGAAGTCAAGCACACAATTCTTGTGCCGAAACATCACAGCATTTCCCTGCTTATTTTGGAACTCGAACACAGGGTACATCTTCATCCAGGTGTGACAGCACTTTTCGTCATCGTTCGCCAACATTATTGAATAGTTGGGGCACGCAACTTGATTCGCAAGCTGACACATGCTTGTCACATGTCAACGCCACCAAACAACTGATCGATACATGGCGGACTTGCCAGCTGTTCGGGTACGTCAAGCATACCGATTTGAAAATACTATGCCGGACCGCTTTTACTCAAAGTGCACAAGGGACGGAGACCTCAAAAGAAAAAGGGATACATTCATCTGCCTTGTGACCTCCGAAATTTATCGCTGCACTTCGCCGATGTATCTCCCGTTGAGGCAAGTGCACCCGCATCTTCAGCGGCAACGCAACTCTGTGGGAGCAAAGGAAGTGTTAGACGATATGTATAAGCTCAACCTGTCGCAGCAGCATAACACTCAAGTAACCGAAGAGTTGGCAAGCGAGGGTATCAAACAGAGTTTTATACCACCACACGCACCCCACTGGGGCGGAAAATGGGAGTCAGATTTTCGCTCCGTGAAGTTACATCTGCGTCGTGTCACCTGGAATTCCATCCTCACATTTGACCAAATGTACACCCTTTTAACTCAAATTAAGTCCGTCGACCCGCACACCTGCTTATTGGACGCCCTTATACATCAGTCCTAGGATCGATCTTGGCCACGTAGCAGTTAACCGACTGGATTACTGGCAAAATGTCTAGGCAATGCTACAAGGCTTCTGGAAGAGATGGCATCAGGAGTACCTCACTACACTTCAACAGCGCCCTAAGTGGAATACGGAGAGGAAGAACGTAGCTACTGGGGATATGTCAATCATCGAGAATTCAAACACACCCCCTGCCGCTTGGACTTTAGCACGCATAATTGAAGTTTATCTAGGCAAGGATGGGTTGGTGAACTTGTTAGACCCATTTCTAAAATTGCCTCTCTGCCTGAAGCCTAGTACTCACATCGACGAAAACCGCGAGCTAACCTTAGGAGTTAGCGAGAGGCAAATATGCGGCTAACGCTTTTCGTCGGGTCTTTTTTTAGCGCGGTACTCAGATGAGCTACTGAAATACCAGAAAACAACCTTATTTAGCGAGTGAATTTCGATGAACGCCGTTAGCTTCGGCCCAAAGAATAAAAAATTAAATCTTTGACGGTGTTCGTGCAAAAGCGGTGTGGAATTCAAAAATTAACAAGGAAGAACGCTATAGTCGAGTACCTCGACTATCAGATACCCGTTACTCAGCTATATGGAGATATGCAAGCAGCAAAGCGAGATTAAAATGCGCCACCTACCGGCGGTATACAGATTTAAGCGTTATGGGCGTTAGAGTGGGCGTGGCAAATTTTTGGATCAATCGATAGGTATCGACGAGACCAATACATTTCAGTTAAAATTTTTTATCTAGCATGAAAATTGTGGGCGTCACAGGTTTTCGCGGTTTGTGGGCGTTAAAGTGGGCGTGGCAAACTTTTTTTGGGTCAATCGATAGGTATTGATGAGAACAATACATTTCAGTTAAAATTTTTATTCTAGCATCAAAACTGTAGGAGCCACAGTTTTGGGCGGTTTGTGGGCGTTAGAGTGGGCGTGGCACTGTGCCGAAACAAACTTGCGCTGCGTAAGAATCTCAGGAATCTGCACGCCAAATCTCAATAGCCTAGCTCCCATAGTTTCCGAGATCTTAGCGTTCATCCGGACGGACAGACAGACGGACAGACGGACAGACGGACATGGCTAGATCGACTCGGCTAGTGATCCTGATCAAGAATACATATACTTTGTGGGGTCGGAAACGCTTCCTTCTGCCTGTTACATACTTTCCGACGAATCTAGTATACCCTTTTACTCTACGAGTAACGGGTATAAAAATGGAAGGAAAACCCCAAAAACGTCTAAGGAGGTCTGTGCGGATGAAAAAGGACGCCCGCTAAGGGCCAGCTGAAGGACACTGGGCGACTGTATGCATTATCCATTTGCTAGTAGCCATGAAGAAATAATTGGCCGCTCATAACACTCCACTTAGGTTTAAATCGTATTAAGTTTTGCGTTGTTTTCCATTTTTTTCGGAGCAACTGAATTTTCTCTTAATGTTCTCTCCCTTCGGATACGGTTCGCTTTTCGCTTAAGTGACTTAAGCGTTCTTCCTTGTTTAAATTAATTGATGTATTAATTACAGGCCACACCCACAAAATTCGATAAAATTATTTTTCTGAGGCTGTCGTTTTTTTGCACGGCTGTTACGTGGGCATATTAGTGCCCGAGTCCTGACAGGGAGGCGTCCCATGTTCAGGCACCATTTGCCGGCATAAGCTACGTCGTATTCGGGTCGTGGGGTCTTGGTAAGCCTCTCTCCCCTTTAACATAACGAGAATAAATATTTTAAGTGGCTGGAAAATAATATTAGTTTATAAGGTTCGTCAGTCGTCATTCCACACCGCTGAAAAATTAACATTTAATTATTATATATAAAAATGTAAAATGTAGTTATTATGTATGAATATTATTATTAGAATTTTTAAAAGATTAATTCTTGATCTTAACTAGGAAGGTATTAACATTGGCCCAAAATACATTTCTATCTAAACGGGAGAGAACAATGACCGTTGGAACGGTAGAGATAATAATTGCCTTATCTGTCTTGTTACAGTGTGTAAGTGGTTAGAAATCTAGACGGAAGGTCTTTTGATAACAAATATAGAATTCTTACGTTAAACTGTGGATCATTGTCTATAGTCTTTGCTAATGCTTGTGTAGTGACCATGGTGCATGGATATATATATATGTATTCATAAAAGAAAACTGGGAACTTCGTTCCGACAAACTTACCCTGGGCGATGAGATCTCCACGCTCCGGATCCTGGGCTATGGGAGATGTTACAATTGGTTTATATATATATAAATACGTGCGATATTGGGTGGCGGCTTACAAAAACATACCACAAAAACCATAATGCTATAGTCGAGTACCTCGACTATCAGATACCCGTTACTCAGCTTAAGAAACCAAGGGGAAATGGAGATATACAAGCAGTAAAGCAAGATTAAAATGCGCCGCCTACCCGCGATCTCAATATATGGTTATGTGGGCGGTAGACTGATTTAAGCGTTTTAGGCGTTAGAGTGGGCGTGGCAAAATTTTTTTCTAGCATGAAAATTGTGGGCACCACAGGCTTTGGCGGTTTGTGGGTGTTAGGGTGGGCGTGGCAAACTTTTTTTGGATATTGAATCGATAGGTATTGACGAGACAAATACATTTCAGTTAAAATTTATTCACTAGAACGAAAATTGTGGGCACCACAGGCTTAGGCGTTTTGTGGGCGTGGCATATTCGCGTAGCAAACTTGCGCTGCGTACAAGCCTATGGAATCAAAATCTGAAAACTCAATAATCTATCTTTGATAGTTTCCGAGATATCCGCGTTCATACTTACGAACTTTTGAAGTTTGTGGGCGGTTTGTGGGCGTTGAAGTGGGCGTGGTAAACTTTTTTTTGGGTCAATCGATAGATATTGATAAAAACAACACATTTCAGTTAAAATTTGTATTTTACTTAGAGTGGGCTTGGCACCCAGCTGAAACAAACTTGCGCTGCGTAAGAACCTCAGGAATCTGCATGCCAAGTCTCAATGGCCTAGCTCTTATAGTTTCCGAGAAAGCGTTTATCCGGACGGACGGACAGATGGACATGGCTAGATCGACTAGTGATCCTGATGAAGAATATATATACTTTATGGGGTCGGAATCGCTTCCTTCCCCAACTAGGGGCCGATTTTACACAACTAGGTACCGCTAAGCTAACATGCCCCTTCTTTCCCTTTCTCGTCAGCTCAAATGTTCCAAACGGAAACTGCCTGCGTCTAGACCAGGAATCTGTCTAAAAACCACCTCCCGCCAGTCGTCGGAATTCAGGTTGTATGACCGATCATTCTCGGGCTCCACAACCGTTTCCCATTTCTCTGGACTCGAACCAAGCAAACGACCTGACTAACTAGCCTAGTACGTCGTGGGGCGTCGGCCAGAGAAACTAAAAAATCTTCCACTTCCCAAATACGTCAAGCAAAACCGAAAAGACGCGAACCAACCAAACGACCCGACAAATGTCTAGTACGTCGTGGGGCGTCGGCTTTGCGTTTCCTGTCAGTTTCCCCACCTCCCTTTCTGACCTGGATCGACAAACGAACAGTAGACCCGCACCGCAATGGCTAAATGCTTTACCGTAATGTTTGCGCTCCTGTTCTTTCTGGACTCGAACCTATCAAACGTCCTGGCAAATGCCTGGTACGTCATGGTGCGTCGACCAGAAAGCACATTTAAATTGTATTTACGTTAATTTCATTCAGTAGTCGGTCAGAACGTAGTTTCATGGTATTGTATTAAGGAAACCTCATAGTGCTAGATTTAAGGAAATTCTGGTAAGCTTGCCCATGAACGGAACAGAAAAATTATAGGATTGTAAAAGACTAAAATTAAAACACCTTTAAGTCAAGCCTCTATTCTGAGACAAAGTTCTGTTTGAGAGGCTTCTCAACACTGACAGTCACAGAAGTTGGGTACTTTAAAGTTACTAGTTTAAAGACAAAAACAAATAAATATAATTATTTAAGTTAAATTACTCATGACAAATAAATATGAAAGCTTTGCCATACCTAGGTGCATCCACTCCGATACCGCAGGCATCGAGAGGGTTGCCCCTAATAACATTCCTTAAGGAATATGAAAATTCATACCATTGGGCGCCAATTCTGTTCCATGAGCATATTAGTGCCCGAGTCCTGACAGGGACTTGGGCCGAGGGAGAGGCGTCCAATATTCAGGCACCATTTGCTGGCATAAGATACGTCGTATTCGGGTCGTGGGATCTTGGTAAGCCTCTCTCCTCTCCAACATAGCGAGAATAAATATTTAAAGTGCCTGGAAAATAATATTAGTCCATAAAGTTCGTCAGTCGTCAGTCCACACTGACCATATTCCCTCCCCTTCACACGTTCGTGTGCCAATGGATCGTCGACTTGGGCCAGGCTGCCTGCCACTGCACTCCACCCATTTTTCTGGCGATCTCGCCATTACACTGCTTTTTTTAAACGGGTCAGCTCCCGTGTTGGCCCAGTCAGGTAGACTGGACAAAGGCGTGTGGAAGCCGTCGGCATTAGCCGGCGCCGCCAGGCCTTTGTTTGCCGGCGTGCCTCCACTATTAGTTGGCCCAACCCCTAGGCTAGCGCCAGGGTGTTGTGCCCCCGATCCACTGCCCACCATTTCCCCGCCTGGGGAGTTCGATGGTACTGCAGGAAGCTTGGATCTTTTCCCGCAGTATCCTGCTGTTCTTCGATCGGACTTTAATATTTTTATAAATTATTTAATAAAAGGGATAAATCTTAGTAATAAGGTTTATGGTTTTTTTATTTTCTAATTTTTTAAAAGAGCCGCCCAAAATTCCCTACGTGCTACGGCACGCACTTATGTGCTTGGCCTGCACCCTGTCCGAAGCTTGCTGCTATAGCACCCGCAGCCCCTTTCGCTCACTACGATCAGCTGGTCGCGCAAGCGCTTTCCACCACTGATTCGGTGTTAGCGAAAATAGAAAGCGCGAGTGAAAAAAAATTTGCAACTGCTAAACAAACAACGAGTGGAAAGTAATAAGAGGCAGAGATGCCTCCCCTCCCTCACCTACGACCGGCCCCTGCCTGGCCGCCAAACCTGTTGGGGGTAGATTCCCAAGCTGCTCCTGGATGTCGTCCACGGCCTCCCGACCACCAGCTGATGTCTAGGTGCGTGTCCCAAGTGCTCCACGCCGGATGGCCGGCTGCACTTCTGGATTTATGCTGAAAACTTTAGGGAATAAACGGAGCGATTTTAGAACGCGTCCGCACTCTCTGCTTTCACCACTCTCAGGCACTGACCTGGCTCAACATATCAATGTAGGTGAACAGACCAGTAAGTCATCCAGATACACAAATACATTTTCGCGTAGCGCCGCTGGTATAAGTCGACCCATTAGTCGGCCCATTCACTGCGCGGCATTGCACAAGCAGAACGGCATGACTATAAACTAATACAGTGGCCTGCCAGGCACTGTAATCGAGGCTTTCTCTCTACTTTTGGTTTCGAGGGGTATTTGCCAAAAGGCGTCTTTTAAGTCAATTGCGGAAATGTAATACGTTTCTTGTAGTTGACTCAACAGACCCTCGATATGTGGTAGTGGTTACGCATCTTACGTGCGTCGGGGCAAAGGCGATTTTTCGGCCCTTTTTGCACCAGAGTTACCGGAGAACTCCAGCTACTATTGCTCTCTTCGATCACGCCTAGAACCAGCAAGCGATCTAGTTCGGCACACACCAGCTTCTGTTTAGCTGGGGATATCGGGTAATGTCGCTGCTTGATTGGTAGGTCCTCGTTGGTCACTTCAATTATATGCTGCTCTAAGCTAGTCTTTCCTAGTCCCCTTTCCAGACAGGAGGGATATGTGTCTATCACTTGCTGCAGCTTAGAATGTTGATCTGGGGTAAGCTGATGTGGGGCTTGAGCGTATTGTTCATGTCTAGGTCTCCGGTCATAAGGTCGAAATCCGGTGCTGTTTTAACGGCGGCAACCTCGCGTCCACCTTTGACGAGGAATGTGAGGCCGAACGAATCCCAGAAATTAATTGCGAAAAAATCGTTGTGTCAGACCTGGCACTATTAAAAACTCTAGGTCCTTGGTTTCTCCTTCCCATTCTACAGGTAACGTTATGGATCCGGTTACTTGGGTCTCACCACCGCTGGCTGTGCGTCCACATTCTTTACTTAGCTTCCTTATCGGCCGCGTCCGGTTTTTTAAGAAAGCGAGCACTCCTCTGCCAATACAGTTCGCACTGGCCTCCTTTTTGGCAAAGAAACGGTTGTCATTTTGCACGCTCACCCCGTGTCCACCACCTTTTGCTTGAGCCGGCGATAGTCTGCTCGGGCATCATATAATTTTAGTATTTTCCGTTTTGTTCGTGTCTCGCTATCTGCATCTTCCGAGCCTGTGAAGATACGTTCGCGAGCGAATTCGTACTCCCTCTCTCGTTGTTCTAGGCTCTTATGAGGGGAGATTTGTTTGGGCTTTGGTGTTTTTACCGAAAAGGGTTGGTCCCGGTCCGCCCGGCTATCCCGCTCTTGCCTGACGGACTCCGCGCAAAAGCCGCTGGGTTAGCATCTGCCTCCGTCCCGACTTCCTGGCAGAACGTGCACGTGGCATAGTGGCATTTGATCGGGCAGGATTTCGTTCTTCGAAGGATGGACACTGACACCAGCGCGTGTCCTCCGTGTCATCCTTGTCCATCCTCATAACGCCCTCGTGTATCTTTCCGCTGCCGGTTAAATTCTTCCACCGTCACCGCGTCCGGCGAGTCCTCTAGTGTCTGGAATTCCTCTATTTCGTTGACCGCTGCTCGGCTGCGCATGTTTCTTCCAGTATTTCTCAACCAGCGATCTACTCGGAGACCCTCTCTTTTGAGCTCCGCTTATGAAGTTATTGGGGATGTTAACAGCAATCCCCCCATCTGGGAGTTCATATTGTCCCTCAAGAGCTCAACGAATTCATCTTTAGCGATTTTTTGCTTGAGCTTTAAATGCAAGTTATGCATGTCCGAGACATAATCGCTAAGGGTTTCGTGTGGCCCTTGCTTGCGTTCCATTAATTCCTTGACTTTCATAAGGTCCTTTCCGGTAGTGAAAAATGCCCGTCTCATTTCCTGGGTCAATGAGTAGTAGTCAAAATTGTAATCTTCTGCCTTGTCCTCCACTAATTGCCAATACCATTTCGTGGCTGCACCTGCCAACAGAAGATGGATTTCACGAAAGACTTGTTGGCGGCTGAGGTCATACAATTCTTGCAATCGGTCCACGCGGAACAGGAAACTTACAACTGTCATGCCGCGACCGCTTCCATTGAACTGGTTCCATCTGCCTAATCTGACATCTTTTGGTCTTGGTCCCTGAAATGATGAGTTCCGATCGATCTCTGGATTCAGTTGGTGACTTGTCTCCCTCTCGTTTGTTCTGGATTGCCTGTGTGACGGAGTATTAACCCGCCTGGGTGTTCTTAGCCGGTGCATCTGACTATTGAGCATGTCCTGCGTTACCGGTTCCAGAGGCGGAGTCTCTTGATATTTTAAGAAACTGTCCGTGGGATTCGGAACAGCTCGGGGCGGCGAAGGCAGTCCCTTCTGTTCGGGTCTCCTGGATTTTGGAAACTGCAATTCTGCTATTTGTGTTTTCAGAGCTTCTATCTGGGCGCTCATACCACGCTGCATTTCGTTGCTCTGCCTCAAGAGCTCCATCAATCCTTGTACCCGCCGCTCGGCAGCCTCTAAGTTGTCCTCTTCATGCCTTTGAAAGTGGGGAAGCATACTTGGTCTCCCCTTCGGCGGTCCTAGGGGTAGATTCTCCTCATCGGCGGCTCCTTCCATTTCAGTATATTGGTCCATATTGTTTTGCTCAGACAGGGTATCTACATGTCCTGGCTGGTTCTGTGCGAGCTCCCGCGACTCTCTTTGAGGTGAATCTCCCAGCCTAGGCACGCTTCCGGTGCTGATTTGGAATAAGACCTTCTTCTTGGCCCACTTCATTTATATGATTGGGCCTTTTTTTAAAGGCCTCCGCTTTCTTTAATAAACTGTCACTTTGTGCTGATTAATACACGCACTAAAATTGTCTTCACTTCTTTTTCGTTTGGTATAAAAGGTTCACGTGATTCTTTTTAAAACACCCGGTCAGCGACACAAACGCTGAATAAGTCGACAATAAAAATGTTTATAAACTGGGGGTGCTTCTCTCTGCTTCTCAAGTTTCTTTTCGGTCAAGATCCGTCCGATATTTAAGCCCCAAAAACAAAACAAAACATATATACCTAACTAGAGGTGTTAGCCGCTTCTACACAACTGGGTTCCGATAAACTAACATGCCCTTACTTTCCCTTTCCATTCAGCTCAAATGTTCCAAGCTGAAACTAGCTGTGTTTAGATAAGGGATCTGTCCAAAAAAACCCCCTCCCGCCAGTCGTCGGAAAACAAGTTGTTTGACCGATCATTCTCGGGCTCCACAACCGTCTCCTCTTTCTCTGGACTCGAACCAAGCAATCGACCTGACCAACTAGCCTACTAATTGTGGGGCGTCGGCCGTTTTCAAAGTCAGGCCTCTATTCTGCGACAAAGTTCTGATTGAGTGGCCTCTCTATACTGACAGTCACAGAAGTTGGGGACTTTACGGTTACTAATTTAAAGACAAAAACAAATAAGTAGGTGCATATTTAAAATTATTTAAGTTCCCTGCTCTATAAAACAGTCAAATTACTAATGGCAAATAAAGATGAAAGCTTTGCCATCCCTAGGTACATCCACTCCGATCCCGCAGGAACCGAGATTGTGGACCCTGGTAAAATTCCTTAAAAAAGGAAAAGGAAAAGGAAAATGAAATGCCCCACGTTGGGCGCCAATTCTGTTACGAGGGCATATTAGTGCCCGAGTCCTGACAAGGACTTGGGCCGAGGGAGAGGCGTCCAATATTCAGGCACCATTTGCTGGCATAAGATACGTCGTATTCGGGTCGTGGGATCTTGGTAAGCCTCTCTCCTCTCCAACATAGCGAGAATAAATATTTAAAGTGCCTGGAAAATAATATTAGTCCATAAAGTTCGTCAGTCGTCAGTCCACACTGACCATATTCCCTCCCCTTCACACGTTCGTGTGCCAATGGATCGTCGTATTGTGAAGGTTGTCCGTCGAAAGTTATGTCATTGTTCTTTACCTACTTCACTCCTCGCGTCAGTACACCCCCTTGTCGATTTCGTCGACTATATCCCTCATGGGGTTAGTAATGGAACGCTTTCCTTCCATTAGCTTCTTCAGCTCCCTGGCCTTTGATCCCAAGCCAGTCAGCTGTTTCAGCATATCCCCCTGCTCCTCATCAGCAGCTTTTGGGCTGCTTTTTTCTCCTGCCTTTGTTTGCCGGCGTGCCTCCACTATTAGTTGGCCCAACCCCTAGGCTAGCGCCAGGGTGTTGTGCCCCCGATCCACTGCCCACCATTTCCCCGCCTGGGGAGTTCGATGGTACTGCAGGAAGCTTGGATCTTTTCCCGCAGTATCCTGCTGTTCTTCGATCGGACTTTAATATTTTTATAAATTATTTAATAAAAGGGATAAATCTTAGTAATAAGGTTTATGGTTTTTTTATTTTCTAATTTTTTAAAAGAGCCGCCCAAAATTCCCTACGTGCTACGGCACGCACTTATGTGCTTGGCCTGCACCCTGTCCGAAGCTTGCTGCTATAGCACCCGCAGCCCCTTTCGCTCACTACGATCAGCTGGTCGCGCAAGCGCTTTCCACCACTGATTCGGTGTTTGCGAAAATAGAAAGCGCGAGTGAAAAAAAATTTGCAACTGCTAAACAAACAACGAGTGGAAAGTAATAAGAGGCAGAGATGCCTCCCCTCCCTCACCTACGACCGGCCCCTGCCTGGCCGCCAAACCTGTTGGGGGTAGATTCCCAAGCTGCTCCTGGATGTCGTCCACGGCCTCCCGACCACCAGCTGATGTCCAGGTGCGTGTCCCAAGTGCTCCACGCCGGATGGCCGGCTGCACTTCTGGATTTATGCTGAAAACTTTAGGGAATAAACGGAGCGATTTTAGAACGCGTCCGCACTCTCTGCTTTCACCACTCTCAGGCACTGACCTGGCTCAACATATCAATGTAGGTGAACAGACCAGTAAGTCATCCAGATACACAAATACATTTTCGCGTAGCGCCGCTGGTATAAGTCGACCCATTAGTCGGCCCATTCACTGCGCGGCATTGCACAAGCAGAACGGCATGACTATAAACTAATACAGTGGCCTGCCAGGCACTGTAATCGAGGCTTTCTCTCTACTTTTGGTTTCGAGGGGTATTTGCCAAAAGGCGTCTTTTAAGTCAATTGCGGAAATGTAATACGTTTCTTGTAGTTGACTCAACAGACCCTCGATATGTGGTAGTGGTTACGCATCTTACGTGCGTCGGGGCAAAGGCGATTTTTCGGCCCTTTTTGCACCAGAGTTACCGGAGAACTCCAGCTACTATTGCTCTCTTCGATCACGCCTAGAACCAGCAAGCGATCTAGTTCGGCACACCCCAGCTTCTGTTTAGCTGGGGATATCGGGTAATGTCGCTGCTTGATTGGTAGGTCCTCGTTGGTCACTTCAATTATATGTTGCTCTAAGCTAGTCTTTCCTAGTCCCCTTTCCAGACAGGAGGGATATGTGTCTATCACTTGCTGCAGCTTAGAATGTTGATCTGGGGTAAGCTGATGTGGGGCTTGAGCGTATTGTTCATGTCTAGGTCTCCGGTCATAAGGTCGAAATCCGGTGCTGTTTTAACGGCGGCAACCTCGCGTCCACCTTTGACGAGGAATGTGAGGCCGAACGAATCCCAGAAATTAATTGCGAAAAAATCGTTGTGTCAGACCTGGCACTATTAAAAACTCTAGGTCCTTGGTTTCTCCTTCCCATTCTACAGGTAACGTTATGGATCCGGTTACTTGGGTCTCACCACCGCTGGCTGTGCGTCCACATTCTTTACTTAGCTTCCTTATCGGCCGCGTCCGGTTTTTTAAGAAAGCGAGCACTCCTCTGCCAATACAGTTCGCACTGGCCTCCTTTTTGGCAAAGAAACGGTTGTCATTTTGCACGCTCACCCCGTGTCCACCACCTTTTGCTTGAGCCGGCGATAGTCTGCTCGGGCATCATATAATTTTAGTATTTTCCGTTTTGTTCGTGTCTCGCTATCTGCATCTTCCGAGCCTGTGAAGATACGTTCGCGAGCGAATTCGTACTCCCTCTCTCGTTGTTCTAGGCTCTTATGAGGGGAGATTTGTTTGGGCTTTGGTGTTTTTACCGAAAAGGGTTGGTCCCGGTCCGCCCGGCTATCCCGCTCTTGCCTGACGGACTCCGCGCAAAAGCCGCTGGGTAAGCATCTGCCTCCGTCCCGACTTCCTGGCAGAACGTGCACGTGGCATCGTGGCATTTGATCGGGCAGGATTTCGTTCTTCGAAGGATGGACACTGACACCAGCGCGTGTCCTCCGTGTCATCCTTGTCCATCCTCATAACGCCCTCGTGTATCTTTCCGCTGCCGGTTAAATTCTTCCACCGTCACCGCGTCCGGCGAGTCCTCTAGTGTCTGGAATTCCTCTATTTCGTTGACCGCTGCTCGGCTGCGCATGTTTCTTCCAGTATTTCTCAACCAGCGATCTACTCGGAGACCCTCTCTTTTGAGCTCCGCTTATGAAGTTATTGGGGATGTTAACAGCAATCCCCCCATCTGGGAGTTCATATTGTCCCTCAAGAGCTCAACGAATTCATCTTTAGCGATTTTTTGCTTGAGCTTTAAATGCAAGTTATGCATGTCCGAGACATAATCGCTAAGGGTTTCGTGTGGCCCTTGCTTGCGTTCCATTAATTCCTTGACTTTCATAAGGTCCTTTCCGGTAGTGAAAAATGCCCGTCTCATTTCCTGGGTCAATGAGTAGTAGTCAAAATTGTAATCTTCTGCCTTGTCCTCCACTAATTGCCAATACCATTTCGTGGCTGCACCTGCCAACAGAAGATGGATTTCACGAAAGACTTGTTGGCGGCTGAGGTCATACAATTCTTGCAATCGGTCCACGCGGAACAGGAAACTTACAACTGTCATGCCGCGACCGCTTCCATTGAACTGGTTCCATCTGCCTAATCTGACATCTTTTGGTCTTGGTCCCTGAAATGATGAGTTCCGATCGATCTCTGGATTCAGTTGGTGACTTGTCTCCCTCTCGTTTGTTCTGGATTGCCTGTGTGACGGAGTATTAACCCGCCTGGGTGTTCTTAGCCGGTGCATCTGACTATTGAGCATGTCCTGCGTTACCGGTTCCAGAGGCGGAGTCTCTTGATATTTTAAGAAACTGTCCGTGGGATTCGGAACAGCTCGGGGCGGCGAAGGCAGTCCCTTCTGTTCGGGTCTCCTGGATTTTGGAAACTGCAATTCTGCTATTTGTGTTTTCAGAGCTTCTATCTGGGCGCTCATACCACGCTGCATTTCGTTGCTCTGCCTCAAGAGCTCCATCAATCCTTGTACCCGCCGCTCGGCAGCCTCTAAGTTGTCCTCTTCATGCCTTTGAAAGTGGGGAAGCATACTTGGTCTCCCCTTCGGCGGTCCTAGGGGTAGATTCTCCTCATCGGCGGCTCCTTCCATTTCAGTATATTGGTCCATATTGTTTTGCTCAGACAGGGTATCTACATGTCCTGGCTGGTTCTGTGCGAGCTCCCGCGGCTCTCTTTGAGGTGAATCTCCCAGCCTAGGCACGCTTCCGGTGCTGATTTGGAATAAGACCTTCTTCTTGGCCCACTTCATTTATATGATTGGGCCTTTTTTTAAAGGCCTCCGCTTTCTTTAATAAACTGTCACTTTGTGCTGATTAATACACGCACTAAAATTGTCTTCACTTCTTTTTCGTTTGGTATAAAAGGTTCACGTGATTCTTTTTAAAACACCCGGTCAGCGACACAAACGCTGAATAAGTCGACAATAAAAATGTTTATAAACTGGGGGTGCTTCTCTCTGCTTCTCAAGTTTCTTTTCGGTCAAGATCCGTCCGATATTTAAGCCCCAAAAACAAAACAAAACATATATACCTAACTAGAGGTGTTAGCCGCTTCTACACAACTGGGTTCCGATAAACTAACATGCCCTTACTTTCCCTTTCCATTCAGCTCAAATGTTCCAAGCTGAAACTAGCTGTGTTTAGATAAGGGATCTGTCCAAAAAAACCCCCTCCCGCCAGTCGTCGGAAAACAAGTTGTTTGACCGATCATTCTCGGGCTCCACAACCGTCTCCTCTTTCTCTGGACTCGAACCAAGCAATCGACCTGACCAACTAGCCTACTAGTTGTGGGGCGTCGGCCGTTTTCAAAGTCAGGCCTCTATTCTGCGACAAAGTTCTGATTGAGTGGCCTCTCTATACTGACAGTCACAGAAGTTGGGGACTTTACGGTTACTAATTTAAAGACAAAAACAAATAAGTAGGTGCATATTTAAAATTATTTAAGTTCCCTGCTCTATAAAACAGTCAAATTACTAATGGCAAATAAAGATGAAAGCTTTGCCATCCCTAGGTACATCCACTCCGATCCCGCAGGAACCGAGA
Organism: Drosophila suzukii; assembly: GCF_043229965.1. Taxonomy (NCBI): domain Eukaryota; kingdom Metazoa; phylum Arthropoda; class Insecta; order Diptera; family Drosophilidae; genus Drosophila; species Drosophila suzukii. Next base: position 3,376,520 of record NW_027255927.1, on the reverse strand, counting down.
TTGTGGACCCTGGTAAAATTCCTTAAAAAAGGAAAAGGAAAAGGAAAATGAAATGCCCCACGTTGGGCGCCAATTCTGTTACGAGGGCATATTAGTGCCCGAGTCCTGACAAGGACTTGGGCCGAGGGAGAGGCGTCCAATATTCAGGCACCATTTGCTGGCATAAGATACGTCGTATTCGGGTCGTGGGATCTTGGTAAGCCTCTCTCCTCTCCAACATAGCGAGAATAAATATTTAAAGTGCCTGGAAAATAATATTAGTCCATAAAGTTCGTCAGTCGTCAGTCCACACTGACCATATTCCCTCCCCATCACACAATGATTCGTCGCGGGTCGCGCAATACGATCCTTTATTGTCAAGGTTGTCCGTCGAAAGTTATCTCATTGTTCTTGTTCTTGACCTACTCCACTCCTCGCGTCAGTTTCGAAATATTTTTCACATTATAAATTTATTAGTTAATATATATCGGCGTCCACCGTGAATGAGTAATAATAGGCTAATGCATATGGAATTAATTAAATTAAAATTAAAAACTAGCGGAGAGTATCGAATTTACCACCCGTGAAGGTGCACACATCAGCAAAACGCTGACTATTCACGACTGCGAACGTCGCTCAGAGGGCTCCTGCAATTGTACATACAACTATAAGGCTGATACTCGCCGCTGAAAAATTAGCATTTAATTATGATATATAATAAATGTAAAATTTATGAAAATATATATATCTAAATGATTATATATGAATAGTTATTTCTAAAAGATTATTCTTGATCTTAACTAGGAAGGTATTAGCATTGCCCAAAAAAACATTTTTATCTAAATGAGAGAGAACAATGAGTGTTGGAATGGGAGAGATGATAATAGCCTTTTCGGTCTTGTCACAGTGTACAAGTAGTGAGAAATCTAGACGGAAGGTCTTAATATATAAGTTCACTAATTCATCTACAGTTCTTGGTAGGATTGCATTTGATAATAATTATTTAATTCTTAAGTTGAACTATGGATTATTGTCTATTATTTTAGATAATGCTTGTGTAGTGATAATGGTGTACGGATATATGTACGAGTATATATATTCATAAAAAATGGGAACCTCGTTCCGACAAACTTACCCTCCTTTTAATCCTGGGCGATTAGATCTCGACGCTCCGGATCCTGGGCCTTCGGATACGTTCAAATTGATTTACATATATATATATATTGGATGGCGGTTCACAAAAACATAACACGAAACTTACGTTACACAAAAAAATAACACTATTGCTGTATAGATATGTATGATATATATATGTATGAGTTCCACTGAGTTCAGAAATGCATGCACTCGGAAATCGTTTGTAATTGTTTTTGGCGATTCACTTTTTGTTTATAATTTTGAATGCAATTTATTCGCCTTCTATTGTTTTTATTGTTTTTTTGCTGTTTCACTGCTCTGCTTATGCTCCGATGTGGGTCACTACTTTCTCCAGGGCGTGATGTTGGTCGCGGAGTCTCTGAACGGAGAGCTTGTAGATCTTAATAACTTTAAGGAGCACCAGAACCAGGAGAAGTCCAACGATGAGCTTCATGGTCTTGTTAATGTCTTGAATATCATCCTTGTGGTCAACGATCTCCACGGTGTTAATGACATTGGCGGTGCCAATCTGGGGGTCCTTAGGCCATACGCTTGGTTCACCAGTTCTCTTCGTCCTTTGGAGTTTTTAGGTGGACTTCCTTCAGGATGCGGTCGATCGCAGGACCGGTAATCAGGACTTTCTCCCGGGGTGAAGTTGATCCTAGGGAAACGGTCAAGACATCCTTCTGGACACCAGTTTTCTTTCAGTCGTGGTCTGTGTTGATGGGAGTTGTACTTCTAAACCACTGTCGGAGATCATAACAATTTCAGTCTGTCTTCTCTATTTGACTAGGATCTTTTATAGCGGACTAGAGCTTTCGCTAGCCCCCCAAATTGGATGAATTAACTAGGTGTTCCCACCTAGGGGTACTGTTTCTATATTTCCCCTATCTTAGGAGTCAGCTGTCGGCTGGCGCACTTTGCGACCTACTGGAGTACGGTTACGAGCAGGTCGATCGTGGTCGTTGTTCTGGCCAAGCGACACTCGTGAGTTGTCGAATTGTATTGCTTTTCGCCCTTATCAATCTGAGTGTTTTTAATCATTCGTGGCCCCTACCCACAACTTAAGACAGTTGTTTCGCTGGGATTAATCTTTGTATGGGGAGGGTACGTAACACGGTCACTATTAACCAAGGATGCTCAAAACAGCTGGCAAAAGCGTGAAAAATTGAATACGGAGCAGGTAACTGTGCTGTTTCGACGGATGGTAGTTAACCCGATAGGACTTAAGATAGTTTTAGTAAATATATCGATATATGTATGGATTAGATCTCGATCGGTGAACGGTCAGACTGGGCGGCCATTTATTTGCCGCCACGGTTTAAGCTTCCGCATTTATTGTCGCGTGGTGAATTGAGGAGGACATACTGCGGTAAGATTAGCTTACAGAATTGTGTTAGGTTATGTTCTACGTGAATATTTCCTGAATAAAACGGCCTTAGAACGGCAGTCAGCCTGAGTAACCTTTCTACTCGCGGGGTGAAAACCGGCCGTTAAAGGCAACTCTGTGGGGCCAGCGACATGGTCTTTTATTCGCAGTCCTAGAGGTCGACTGCAAGGCCCAGGCAGCGCAGAGGAAGATGCGGGCAGCTTCGGAACACGGACAGCGAATAGATTGGTTTAAGTTCCTGGGCAGAATACAACAATGCAACACCCAATGGAGCAGTGGCGCGGGAAATAAGCAGGTGAAGAAGAATGTGATAGGTACTATGGCGTCGCTAATTCCTAGCCAGACCACTGCTATCACGGTGACAGCTTCCCAAACTGGAGCCTACCACGGTGGGAGGTATTGTACCAGAACAGATCCAGCCACCTCCAATGTTGGAACTCTTGGAGAGAATCGCATCGTTGGAGAAGGAGCTGGAAGCTGTAAGAGCTCGTAACAAAGTAAGCACTGGCGATTAGGTAACCGAAGGCGACGGCGGCGTGGGTAACGCAGCCTCAGGGCAGACGCCAAGTTGGAGCAATCCGCCATCTTTGACGAGTAGTAACGGGATCCCCATAACGTGGTCGGTACGGCACACGTGGCGCCGCCATCTTGGAGCAGCACTGCTAGCAGTCAGCAGCAGTCATCATCCCCCATATTGTGCAACAAGTACGGCGCAGTCAGCGCATGGTTTTGCACCGCCGGGCGTGAGTATCCAGAACATCGTGACGCCGACGTCAATAGCTGGGTTCTACGCCTGGACGACACCAAATGGAAACCACATGCCACGCAAGCTTCCTGATGTGCCAGTATTTGGTGGTTAGCCAGAGGACTGGCCGATCTTCTATTGTGCGTTCACTGAGACAACTCAAGCGTACAACAACAAACGTCAAATCTCTCCTGATCCATCCAAGGAATGTCAGCGCTGTGGTAGAGCAGCTGCGCTTTAGGTATGGCCGACCGGAACAACTTATTCGCAGCCAGCTGAGTGGTATTCGAGAGGTGCCTCCAATTTCGGAGCGCAACCTGGCGAAGATTTTACCCTTTGCAACCCGTGTGAGTAACCTCACAGCCTTCTTGCAGTCAGCGATGGCAGATCCGAACTTGGGGAATCCAACACTAATGTAAGACCTTGTGGCCAAGCTCCATACCAGCAAACGTATGGAGTGGGCAAAGCTTGCTGCGACGATTATTCCTTTCCCAACCATTGTGCATTTTAGTGTTTGGTTAACGGAGTACGCAAATGTAGTGTGTACTATCGCGGACGTCGAAGGGAAAGAACCGAGGCGTCGATTGCTGCATGCGAGCACCGACCATAACGAAGGCTATCAACAGGGTCCCCTCCCGAAGTTGTCCAATTTCTGGAGGACAACATGCAGTCAGGGACTGCAGAGAATTCAATGGAGCTTCGACACCGGACAGTTGGAGATATGTGAGAAGGCATCGATTATGCTTTATGTGCCTACAAAGTGGTCACATGACTAGATCCTGCAATTCGCATGGTGAGTGTCAATTTAATGGATGCCGGCAGAGGCATCACAGCATGCTGCACCAGGCGGACAGCCAACGCAGAAGATCGCAGCAACGAGGCAGCGGTAGAACGTACAAAAAGGGAAACCAGCAGTCAGAAGTTTCTAGGCGTACCAACAATGGAAAAACTCCGCAGTCAGAGGAGGCGCCTGTAGAGAAGAATTTAAGCTGTGTCGTCGCAGAAGGAAGCCGTCTTCTGTTTTGTATATTACCAGTCACACTGTACGGGGCTGGTCGACGAGTGGATACGTACGCACTGCAATTCATTGGATTGGGCAAGCAAGTTCGCCATGCGCTGCGAAGCGTGTATTCCGTTCCGGATCTGAGCTTGCCGATGCAGACCCTGAACCGACGAGATGTTCAATGCGTGCATAAGGATGCGCGACTGCCGATGAAACCCTACAGCAACGTGGTACCGAAGTTGCTTGTTGGGCTTGATCACGGACACTTGGGATTTCCACTTTGAACGCGACGGTTGGCCAGACAGGGACCGTACGCTGCCGCAACCGAGCTGGGCTGAGTTGTTTTTGGGCCCGTAAGTGGACAATCAATATCGCCGTCGCCGATGTCTTGCCTTTTAACCGTGCCAACGAATGAAATTGTTCAGAGGATGGTGGAGGACTACTTCGATATTGAGAATTTTGGCGTGAAGCTTGTGCCACCAGTCGCAGGTAGCGACGACGTGCGGGCACGCAGGATACTCGAAGACACGACGGTGAAATTGGGCCTATTATACCAGACAGGTTTACTATGGTAGGACGACCACATTGTGCTGCCGCCCAGCTATGACGTTGCGGACATGCGGTTGGTCAATGCCGAGAAGAAGATGAAGCGCAACGGTCAATGGCGCAGGATCATCTAGGATTACGTGTCTAAAGGATACGCTCGACGATTGGAACCTAACGAAGTCCCGGTGGAAAGCAACCGGCTATGGTACTTGCCTCATTTCAGAGTCGAAAACCCGAATAAGCTAGGAAAGATTCGATTGGTCTTCGGCGCTGCAGCCAAGGCTGGAGGAACATCGCTAAACTCGGCCTTGGATAAAGGACCGCAACATTTTAAACCGTTGCCAGCCGTACTCTTTCATTTCCGAGAAGTAGCCTTTGGAGTTTGCGGGGACATCAGGGAAATATTCCACCAAGTCCTGTTCCGACCCGAGGATAGATGTTCCCAACGCTTTCTGTGGAGAGATGGCAACGACGAGAGGGATCCTGATGTCTATGAGATAAACTTGATGACCTTCGGAGCTGCCTGTTCGCCAAGTGCTGCGCATTACGTAAAGACTGTGAATGCCAAACAGTTTGAGCATTCGGATCTGAGAGCAGTCAAGGCCATCATCGATTGTCATTATGTGGATGACTATGTGGACAGCTTTACCACCGAGAGTGAAGCCATCAGCGTATCTACCCGAGTGATGGAGATACATGCGAACGCTGGATTTGAGTTATGCCAGTTTTTATCCAGTTCGCCTGTTGTGGAGACAGCATTGGGTCTGGGGTGAGTCTGAACAGAAAATTCTGGGAATGTATTGGCAGGCAGCCACGGATAACTTCAAGTTTAAAATGAAGTATCATTGAACTCCGAGCAGAGTAGTGAACGGAGAACGAGTCCCTACCAAGAAGCAGTTTTAAAGCTTGGTCATGTCTTCGTTCGATCCTCTGGGATGTCTTTGCTGTCTCATGATAACAGCTAAGTTGCTGTTGCGAGAGATCTGGAGGCAGTGGGATGAACCACTACAGAATGAGATCAACAGAGCTATTGTGAGTTGGCGTAAAGAGATGGACGCCGTGGGACAGTTCCGATGTCCTCGCCATAATTTTGGGCGCGGACATGTACGGGGAATAGAATTGCACGTCTTCGTGGATGCGAGTCAATCAGCATTTGCAGCAGTCGCTAACTGGAGGGTCACTTATGAGAATGATGACGTGCTAGTGAGCCTTGTGTGCCAAAACAAAGTGCGCTCCGATGCGAACTATGTCAAATCCACGGCTAGAACTGCAGGCAGCAGTTATTGGGACCTGATTGATGGACACTGTCAGGCTGGAACACAGCGTGGCCATCAATGATATCGTGCTATGGTCGGGCTTCGATGGATTGGCAGCACACATCGTCGTTACAAGCAGTTTGTCGGCAATCGTGTGGCCGATATCCTGGAGTCGACGAAGGTATCCCAATGGAGGTGGGCGCAACGCGTTCGCAATACCACGTGGACCCCAGTCAGAAGACAAGATGGCTAGGCGGACCATCGTTCTCGAGGCAGCCAGCGGGTAGCTGGCCACAGCCTGAATCCGGAGTTGAACAAGATCTGGATATAAACGACGCCGAGGAAGTCTCAAGTCAGTTTGCGTTGGTTGCCGCAAATAACTTTTGTAAGTCGTTTGAGAGATTCTTGAGCTACAATTGGCTACTCAGGACCACAGCCTGGGTCTACGAGAGTATGCCGTAGGCAAAGAAGCCAGCTCGAGGAATATGGACTCACCGCAGCGGAGTGTGCTGCGGCGGACAACCTGTTGGTCAACCAGGCGCAACGAGAGGCATTTCCCGATGAGATGCGGTCGACAGAAAACTGCAAGGTCGTCGTCAATGGAAGCGACATTCGAGGGCCGATGTCCTACATAAATGACCGTGGCGTTTTGCGAGCCTACGGCAGAGTTGATGCCTCACTGTGCATGCCATACAGTGCGAGGAGGCCTATAATCCTGTCACATCGACACAGTCTTACGGATATGATTGCGCACCATTTTCACGCCAAGATGAAGCATCAAAATTTGGATGCGACAATTACTGAGATCCGGATGTGATTCTGGGTTACGAAGTTGAGACGTGTCCTACGCAAGTTGATCTCAGCTTGTAACGTGTGTAAGCTACAACGAGTGCAGCCGGTGCCGCCGGTTATGGGACCCCTCACGGAGGATCCCTTGGAGGCCAATGGTTGGCCGTTCAAGAACATTGGACTGGATTATTGTGGGCCATTGATGGTGACCGTGGCTCGACACGAAGAGAAGCGATGGGTAGCCCTGTTCACGTGCTTGACGACGTGGAGCTGCCCAAGGAGTGCGCTACACGGAAGCAATGGAGGATAGCACGGCTACTGAGGGACCGTTTCTGTAAGAGGTGGGTCTTGGAGTACCTGCCTACACTTGTGCGCTGCAAGAAGTTGTGCCGGAGGACGGAGCCGATTCGCCAGGGTGACATGGTCTTCGTTTGAGATCCAGGCTTGCTCCGAAGAGAGTGGCGCAAGGGAATCATCGAGGAGGTCTATCATGGAGTGGATGCAGTGATCCGACGCGCTAGGGTATGCTTGAGCGACAACTGCCTATCTAGAATTATTATGCGTCCCGTCTCCAAACTTGCAGTTTTGGATTTGAGTGAAGCGGTTCTTCACGGGGTCGGGGATGTCGACGGTCGATAGTTTTTAAGATAGTGTTAGTATATACATCGAGAAATGTATGGATTAGATCTCGATCGGTGAAAGGTCGTACTGGGCGGCCATTGATTCGCCGCTATGGATTAAGCTTCCGCATTTATAGACGCGTGGTGAATTGAGGAGGACATACTGCGGTAAGATTAGCTTACAGAATTGTGTTAGGTTATGTTCTAAGTGAATATTTCCAGAATAAAACGGCTTTAGAACGGCAGTCAGCCTGAGTAACCTTTCTACTCGCGGGGTGGAAACCGGCCGTTAAAGGCAACTCCGTGGGGCCAGCGACATGGTCTTTTATTCGCAGTCCTAGAGGTCGACTGCAAGGCCCGGGCAGTGCAGAGGAAGACGCGGGCAGCTTCGGAACACGGACAGCGTAAAGATTGGTTTAAGTTCCTGGGCAGAATACAACAATGCAACACCCAATGGAGCAGTGGCGCGGGAAATAAGCAGGTGAAGAAGATTGTGATAGCTACTACGGCGCCGCTGATTCCTAGCCAGACCACTGCTATCAGTGTTATCAGTGGTATTGTTACCACGGTGGGAGGTATTGTACCAGAACAGATCTGGCCACCTCCAATGTTGGAACTCTTGGAGAGAATCGCGTCGTTGGAGAAGGAGCTGGAAGCTGTAAGAGCTCGTAACAAAGTAAGCACTGGCGATTACGTAACCGAAGGCGACGGCGGCGTGGGTAACGCAGCCTCAGGGCCGCCACCATGTTGGAGCGATCCGCCATCTTTGACGAGTAGTAACGGGATCCCCTACAACGGGGTCGGTACGGCACATGTGGCGCGGCCATCTTGGAGCGGGCACTGCTAGCAGTCAGCAGCAGTCATCATCCCCCATATTGTGCAACAAGTACAGCGCAGTCAGCGCATGGTTTTGCACCGCCGGGCGTGAGTATCCAGAACATCGTGACGCCGACGTCAATAGCTGGGTTCTACGCCTGGACGACACCAAATGGAAACCACAAGCCACGCAAGCTTCCTGATGTGCCAGTACTTGGTGGTTAGCCAGAGGACTGGTCGATCTTCTATTGTGCGTTCACTGAGACAACTCAAGCGTACAACAACAAACGTCAAATCTCTCCTGATCCATCCAAGGAACGTCAGCGCTGTGGTAGAGCAGCTGCGCTTTAGGTATGGCCGACCGGAACAACTTATTCGCAGCCAGCTGAGTGGTATTCGAGAGGTGCCTCCAATTTCGGAGCGCAACCTGGCGAAGATTTTACCCTTCGCAACCCGTGTGAGTAACCTCACAGCCTTCTTGCAGTCAGCGATGGCAGATCAGAACTATGGGAAATCCAACACTAATGGAAGACCTTGTGGCCAAGCTCCCTACCAGCAAACTGCGACGATTATTCCTTTCCCAACCATTGTGCATTTTAGTGCTTGGTTAACGGAGTACGCGAATGTAGTGTGTACTATCGCGGACGTCGAAGGGAAAGAACCGAGACGTCGATTGCTGCATGCGAGCATCGACCATAATGAAGGCTATCGACAGGGTTGCTGGGCTGGGTTGAGTTGTTTTTGGGCCCGTAAGTGGACAATCAATATCGCCGTCGCCGATGTCTTGCCTTTTAGCCGTGCCAACGGATGAAATTGTTCAGAGGATGGTGGAGGACTACTTCGATATTGAGAATTTTGGCGTGAAGCTTGTGCCACCAGTCGCAGTTAGCGGCGACGTGTGGGCACGCAGGATACTCGAAGACGCGATGGTAAAATTGGGCCTACGTTAGACAGGTTTAATATGGAAGGACGACCACATTGTGCTGCCACCCAGCTATGACATTGCGTACATGCGGTTGGTCAATGTCGAGAAGAAGATGAAGCGCAACGTTCAGTTGGCGCAGGCTTACAGCAGGATCATCTAGGATTACGTGTCTAAAGGATACGCTCGACGATTGGAACCTAACGAGGTCGCGGTGGAAAACGACCGGCTATGGTACTTGCCTTATTTCGGAGTCGAAAACCCGAATAAGCCAGGCAAGATTCGATTGGTCTTCCACGCTGCAGCCAAAGCTGGAGGAACATCGCTTAACTCGGCCTTGGATAAAGGACCGCAACATTTCAAACCGTTGCCAGCCGTACTCTTTCATTTCCGAGAAGTAGCCTTCGCAGTTTGTGCGGACATCAGGGAAATGTTCCACCAAGTTCTGATCCGACCCGAGGATAGATGTTCCCAACGCTTCCTGTGGATGGCAACGACTAGAGGGATCCTGATGTCTATGAGATGAACTTGATGACCTTCGGAGCTGCCTACTCGCCAAGTGCTGCGCATTACGTGAAGACTGTGAATGCCAAACAGTTTGAGCGTTCGGATCTGAGAGCAGTCAAGGCCATCATCGATTGTCATTATGTGGATGACTATGTGGACAGCTTTACCACCGAGAGTGAAGCCATCAGCGTATCTACCCGAGTGATGGAGATACATGCGAACGCTGGATTTGAGTTATGCTAGTTTTTATCCAGTTCGCCCGTTGTGGAGACAGCACTGGGTCTGGGGTGAGTCTGAACAGAAAATTCTGGGAATGTATTGGCAGGCAGCCACGGATTACTTCAAGTTTAAAATGAAGTATCATTGAACTCCGAGCAGCGTAGTGAACGGAGAACGAGTCCCTACCAAGAAGCAGTTTTTGAGCTTGGTCAGGTCTTCGTTCGATTCTCTGGGATTTATTTGCTGTCTTATGATAACAGCTAACAGCTGGAGGCAGAAAGTGTAGTGGGATGAACCACAACCGAATGAGATCAACAGAGCTATAGTGAATTGTCGAAAAGAGATGGACGCCGTGGGACATTTCCGATGTCCTCGCCATTATTTTGGGCGCGGACATGTACGGGGAAGAAGACGTGCGGATGCGAGTCAATCATCATTTGCAGCAGTCGCTTACTGGAGGGTCACTTATGAGAATGACGACGTGCTAGTGAGCTTTGTAATGTGCCAAAAACAAAGTGCGCTCCGATGCGAACTATGTCAAATCCACGGCTAGAGCTGCAGACAGCAGTTATTGGGACGAGATTGATGGACACTGTCAGGCTGGAACACAGCGTGGCCATCAATGATATCGTGCTATGGTCGGACTCCAAGACGGTGCTTCGATGGATTGGCAGCATACATCGCCGTTACAAGCAATTTGTCGGCAACAGTGTGGCCGATATCCTGGAGTCGACGAAGGTATCCCAATGGAGGTGGGTGCCAACAGCCGACAACGCGGCGGATGATGCCACGCGTTTGCAATACCACGTGGACCTCAGTAGACAAGATGGCTAGGCGGACCAGCGTTCTCGAGGCAGCCAGCGGGTAGATGGCCACAGCCTGAATCCGGAGTTGAACAAGTTCTGGATATAAACGACGCCGAGGAAGTCTCAAGTCAGTTTGCGTTGGTTGCCTCAAACAACTTTTGTATTTCGTTTCAGAGATTCTTGAGCTACAATCGGCTACTCAGGACCACAGCCTGGGTCTACGAGAAGATGCCGTAGGCAAAGAAGCCAGCTTGAGGAATATGGACTCACCGCAGCGAAGTGTGCTGCGGCAGAGAACCTGTTGGTCAACCAGACGCAACGACAGGCATTTCCCGATGAGATGCGGTCGACAGAAAACTGCAAGGTCGTCGTCAATGGAAGCGACATTCGAGGGCTGATGCCCTACATAAATGACCGTGGCGTTTGCGAGCCTACGGCAGAGTTGATGCCTCACTGTGCATGCCATACAGTGCGAGGAGGCCTATAATCCTGTCACATCGACACAGTCTTACGGATATGATTGTGTACCATTTTCACGCCAAGAAGCATCAAAATTTGGATGCGACAATTACTGAGATCCGGATGAGATTCTGGGTCACGAAGTTGAGACGTGTCCTACGCAAGTTGATCTCAGCGTGTAACGTGTGTAAGCTACATCGAGCGCAGCCGGTGCCGCCGGTTATGGGACCCCTCCCGGAGGATCCCTTGGAGGCCAATGGTTGGCCGTTCAAGAACACTGGACTGGATTATTTTGGGCCATTGATGGTGACCGTGGCTCGACTCAAAGAGAAGCGATGGGTAGCCCTGTTCACGTGCTTGACGACCAGGGCGATACATCTGGAGTTGGCACATGACCTGTCGACGGATTCCTGCCTAATTGCGATCAGGAATTTCGTCTGCCGACGAGGACCAGTGTACAAGCTGCGCAGCGATAACGGCAAGAATTTTGTGGGAACTGACAGGGAAGCCAGACGTTTTGGTGATGGAGAGAATACAAGGAGAGCTCTCAGGCAGAGGCATTGAGTGGGTTTCAAACTGTCCGATAAACCCATCTGAAGGAGGAGTCTAGGAGCGATTGGTGCAGTGCGTCAAGAGGGTCCTGCGTCACACACTAAAGGAGGTGGCGCTACGGGATCTCGTACTGGAGAGTTTCCTGATCGAGGCGGAGAACATAGTCAATTCGCGTCCGCTCACCCACTTGTCGGTGGATGCGGACCAGGAAGCGCCTCTGACGCCGAAAGATCTACTCAGGGGAGTAGCCAACTTGCCGGACATGCCTGGCGAAGACGTGGAGCTGCCGAAGGCGTTCGCTACACGGAAGCAATGGAGGATAGCACGGCTACTAAAGGACCGTTTCTGGAAGAGGTGGGTCTTGGAGTACCCGCCTACTCTTGTGCGCCGTAAGAAGTGGTGCCGAAGGACGGAGCCGATTCGCCAGGGTGACATGGTTATCGTTTGAGATCCAGCCTTGCTCCGAAGAGAGTGGCGCAAGGGAATCATCGAGGAGGTCTATCATGGAGTGGATGGAGTGATCCGACGCGCTAGGGTATGCTTGAGCGGCAACTGCCTATCTAGAATTATTATGCGTCCCGTTTCCAAACTTGCAGTTTTGGATTTGAGTGAAGCGGTTCTTCACGGGGTCGGGGATGTCGACGGTCGATAGTTTTTAAGATAGTGTTAGTATATACATCGAGAAATGTATGGATTAGATCTCGATCGGTGAAAGGTCGTACTGGGCGGCCATTGATTCGCCGCTATGGTTTAAGCTTCCGCATTTATAGACGCGTGGTGAATTGAGGAGGACATACTGCTGTAAGATTAGCTTACAGAATTGTGTTAGGTTATGTTCTAAGTGAATATTTCCAGAATAAAACGGCTTTAGAACGGCAGTCAGCCTGAGTAATCTTTCTACTCGCGGGGTGGAAACCGGCCATTAAAGGCAACTCCGTGGGGCCAGCGACATGGTCTTTTATTCGCAGTCCTAGAGGTCGACTGCAAGGCCCGGGCAGTGCAGAGGAAGACGCGGGCAGCTTCGGAACACGGACAGCGTAAAGATTGGTTTAAGTTCCTGGGCAGAATACAACAATGCAACACCCAATGGAGCAGTGGCGCGGGAAATAAGCAGGTGAAGAAGATTGTGATAGCTACTACGGCGCCGCTGATTCCTAGCCAGACCACTGCTATCAGTGTTATCAGTGGTATTGTTACCACGGTGGGAGGTATTGTACCAGAACAGATCTGGCCACCTCCAATGTTGGAACTCTTGGAGAGAATCGCGTCGTTGGAGAAGGAGCTGGAAGCTGTAAGAGCTCGTAGCAAAGTAAGCACTGGCGATTACGTAACCGAAGGCGACGGCGGCGTGGGTAACGCAGCCTCAGGGCCGCCACCATGTTGGAGCGATCCGCCATCTTTGACGAGTAGTAACGGGATCCCCTACAACGGGGTCGGTACGGCACATGTGGCGCGGCCATCTTGGAGCGGGCACTGCTAGCAGTCAGCAGCAGTCATCATCCCCCATATTGTGCAACAAGTACAGCGCAGTCAGCGCATGGTTTTGCACCGCCGGGCGTGAGTATCCAGAACATCGTGACGCCGACGTCAATAGCTGGATCCTACGCCTGGACGACACCAAATGGAAACCACATGCCACGCAAGCTTCCTGATGTGCCAGTAATTGGTAGTTTACTGAGACAACTCAAGCGTACAACAACAAACGTCAAAACTCTCCTGATCCATCCAAGAAATGTCAGCGCTGTGGTAGAGCAGCTGCGCTTTAGGTATGGCCGACCGGAACAACTTATTTGCAGCCAGCTGAGTGGTATTCGAGAGGTGCCTCCAATTTCGGAGCACAACCTGGCGAAGATTTTACCCTTCGCAACCCGTGAGAGTAACCTCACAGCCTTCTTGCAGTCAGCGATGGCAGATCAGAACTAGGGGAATCCAACATTAATGGAAGACCTTGTGGCCAAGCTCCCTACCAGCAAACGTGTGGAGTGGGCAAGGCATGCTGCGACGATTATTCCTTTCCCAACCATTGTGCATTTTAGTGCTTGGTTAACGGAGTACGCGAATGTAGTGTGTACTATCGTGGACGTCGAAGGGAAAGAACCGAGGCGTCCATAACGAAGGCTATCAACAGGGTCCCCCCCCCCCGAAGTTGTCCAATTTCTGGAGAACAACATGCAGTCAGGGACTGCAGAGAATTCAATGGAGCTTCGACATTGGACAGGTGAAGATATGTGAGAAGGCATCGATTATGCTTTATGTGCCTACAAAGTGGTCACATGACTAGATCCTGCAATTCGCATGGTGAGTGTCAATTTAATGGATGCCGGCAGAGGCATCACAGCATGCTGCACCAGGTGGACAGCCAACGCAGAAGATCGCAGCAACGAGGCAGCGGTAGAAGGTACAAAAAGGGAAACCAGAAGTCAGCAGTTTCTAGGCGTACCAACAATGGAGTAACTCCGCAGAATTTAAGCTGTGTCGTCGCAGAAGGAAGCCGTCTTCTGTTTTGTATATTACCAGTCACACTGTACGGGGCTGGTCGACGAGTGAATACGTACGCACTGCAAATCTTTGGATTGGGCAAGCAAGTTCGCCATGCGCTGCGAAGCGTGTATTCCGTTCCGGATCTGAGCTTGCCGATGCAGACCCTGAACCGACGAGATGTTCAATGCGTGCATAAGGATGCGCGACTGCCGGTGAAACCCTACAGCAACGTGGTACCGAAGTTGCTTGTTGGGCTTGATCACGGACACTTGGGATTTCCACTTTGAACGCGACGGTTGGCCAGACAGGGACCGTACGCTGCCGCAACCGAGCTGGGCTGAGTTGTTTTTGGGCCCGTAAGTGGACAATCAATATCGCCGTCGCCGATGTCTTGCCTTTTAACCGCGCCAACGGATGAAATTGTTCAGAGGATGGTGGAGGACTACTTCGATATTGAGAATTTTGGCGTGAAGCTTGTGCCACCAGTCGCAGGTAGTGTTGTGCTGCCGCCCAGCTATGACATTGCGTACATGCGGTTGGTCAATGTCGAGAAGAAGATGAAACGCAACGGTCAGTTGGCGCAGGCTTAAAGCAGGATCATCTAGGATTACGTGTCTAAAGGATACGCTCGACGATTGGAACCTAACGAGGTCGCGGTGGCTATGGTACTTGCCACATTTCGGAGTCGAAAACCCGAATAAGCCAGGCAAGATTCTATTGGTCTTCCACGCTGCAGCCAAAGCTGGAGGAACATCGCTAAACTCAGCCTTGGATAAAGGACCGCAACATTTCAAACCGTTGCGAGCCGTAATCTTTCGTCGGAGAAATGTTCCACCAAGTTCTGATCCAACCCGAGGATAGATGTTCCCAACGCTTCCTGTGGATGGCAACGACGAGAGGGATCCTGATGTCTATGAGATGAACTTGATGACCTTCGGAGACTGTGAATGCCAAACAGTTTTCAGATCTGAGAGCAGTCAAGGCCATCATCGATTGTTATTATGTGGATGACTATGTGGACAGCTTTACCACCGAGAGTGAAGCCATCAGCGTATCTACCCGAGTGGTGGAGATACATGCGAACGCTGGATTTGAGTTATGCCAGTTTTTATCCAGTTCGCCCGTTGTGGAGACAGCTCTGGGTCTGGGGTGAGTCTGAACAGAAAATTCTGGGAATGTATTGGCAGGCAGCCACGGATTACTTCAAGTTTAAAATGAAGTATCATTAAACTCCGAGCAGCGTAGTGAACGGAGAACGAGTCCCTACCAAGAAGCAGTTTTTGAGCTTGGTCATGTCTTCGTTCGATTCTCTGGGATTTATTTGCTGTCTCATGATAACAGCTAACAGCTAACAGCTGGAGGCAGAAAGTGTAGTGGGATGAACCACAACCGAATGAGATCAACAGAGCTATAGTGAATTGTCGAAAAGAGATGGACGCCGTGGGACATTTCCGATGTCCTCGCCATTATTTTGGGCGCGGACATGTACGGGGAAGAAGACGTGCGGATGCGAGTCAATCAGCATTTGCAGCAGTCGACGGTCGATAGTTTTTAAGATAGTGTTAGTATATACATCGAGAAATGTATGGATTAGATCTCGATCGGTGAAAGGTCGTACTGGGCGGCCATTGATTCGCCGCTATGGTTTAAGCTTCCGCATTTATAGACGCGTGGTGAATTGAGGAGGACATACTGCTGTAAGATTAGCTTACAGAATTGTGTTAGGTTATGTTCTAAGTGAATATTTCCAGAATAAAACGGCTTTAGAACGGCAGTCAGCCTGAGCAATCTTTCTACTCGCGGGGTGGAAACCGGCCATTAAAGGCAACTCCGTGGGGCCAGCGACATGGTCTTTTATTCGCAGTCCTAGAGGTCGACTGCAAGGCCCGGGCAGTGCAGAGGAAGACGCGGGCAGCTTCGGAACACGGACAGCGTAAAGATTGGTTTAAGTTCCTGGGCAGAATACAACAATGCAACACCCAATGGAGCAGTGGCGCGGGAAATAAGCAGGTGAAGAAGATTGTGATAGCTACTACGGCGCCGCTGATTCCTAGCCAGACCACTGCTATCAGTGTTATCAGTGGTATTGTTACCACGGTGGGAGGTATTGTACCAGAACAGATCTGGCCACCTCCAATGTTGGAACTCTTGGAGAGAATCGCGTCGTTGGAGAAGGAGCTGGAAGCTGTAAGAGCTCGTAGCAAAGTAAGCACTGGCGATTACGTAACCGAAGGCGACGGCGGCGTGGGTAACGCAGCCTCAGGGCCGCCACCATGTTGGAGCGATCCGCCATCTTTGACGAGTAGTAACGGGATCCCCTACAACGGGGTCGGTACGGCACATGTGGCGCGGCCATCTTGGAGCGGGCACTGCTAGCAGTCAGCAGCAGTCATCATCCCCCATATTGTGCAACAAGTACAGCGCAGTCAGCGCATGGTTTTGCACCGCCGGGCGTGAGTATCCAGAACATCGTGACGCCGACGTCAATAGCTGGATCCTACGCCTGGACGACACCAAATGGAAACCACATGCCACGCAAGCTTCCTGATGTGCCAGTACTTGGTAGTTTACTGAGACAACTCAAGCGTACAACAACAAACGTCAAAACTCTCCTGATCCATCCAAGAAATGTCAGCGCTGTGGTAGAGCAGCTGCGCTTTAGGTATGGCCGACCGGAACAACTTATTTGCAGCCAGCTGAGTGGTATTCGAGAGGTGCCTCCAATTTCGGAGCACAACCTGGCGAAGATTTTACCCTTCGCAACCCGTGTGAGTAACCTCACAGCCTTCTTGCAGTCAGCGATGGCAGATCAGAACTAGGGGAATCCAACATTAATGGAAGACCTTGTGGCCAAGCTCCCTACCAGCAAACGTGTGGAGTGGGCAAGGCATGCTGCGACGATTATTCCTTTCCCAACCATTGTGCATTTTAGTGCTTGGTTAACGGAGTACGCGAATGTAGTGTGTACTATCGTGGACGTCGAAGGGAAAGAACCGAGGCGTCCATAACGAAGGCTATCAACAGGGTCCCCCCCCCGAAGTTGTCCAATTTCTGGAGAACAACATGCAGTCAGGGACTGCAGAGAATTCAATGGAGCTTCGACATTGGACAGGTGAAGATATGTGAGAAGGCATCGATTATGCTTTATGTGCCTACAAAGTGGTCACATGACTAGATCCTGCAATTCGCATGGTGAGTGTCAATTTAATGGATGCCGGCAGAGGCATCACAGCATGCTGCACCAGGTGGACAGCCAACGCAGAAGATCGCAGCAACGAGGCAGCGGTAGAAGGTACAAAAAGGGAAACCAGAAGTCAGCAGTTTCTAGGCGTACCAACAATGGAGTAACTCCGCAGTCAGAGGAGGCGCCTGTAGAGAGGAATTTAAGCTGTGTCGTCGCAGAAGGAAGCCGTCTTCTGTTTTGTATATTACCAGTCACACTGTACGGGGCTGGTCGACGAGTGAATACGTACGCACTGCAAATCTTTGGATTGGGCAAGCAAGTTCGCCATGCGCTGCGAAGCGTGTATTCCGTTCCGGATCTGAGCTTGCCGATGCAGACCCTGAACCGACGAGATGTTCAATGCGTGCATAAGGATGCGCGACTGCCGGTGAAACCCTACAGCAACGTGGTACCGAAGTTGCTTGTTGGGCTTGATCACGGACACTTGGGGTTTCCACTTTGAACGCGACGGTTGGCCAGACAGGGACCGTACGCTGCCGCAACCGAGCTGGGCTGAGTTGTTTTTGGGCCCGTAAGTGGACAATCAATATCGCCGTCGCCGATGTCTTGCCTTTTAACCGCGCCAACGGATGAAATTGTTCAGAGGATGGTGGAGGACTACTTCGATATTGAGAATTTTGGCGTGAAGCTTGTGCCACCAGTCGCAGGTAGTGTTGTGCTGCCGCCCAGCTATGACATTGCGTACATGCGGTTGGTCAATGTCGAGAAGAAGATGAAACGCAACGGTCAGTTGGCGCAGGCTTAAAGCAGGATCATCTAGGATTACGTGTCTAAAGGATACGCTCGACGATTGGAACCTAACGAGGTCGCGGTGGCTATGGTACTTGCCTCATTTCGGAGTCGAAAACCCGAATAAGCCAGGCAAGATTCTATTGGTCTTCCACGCTGCAGCCAAAGCTGGAGGAACATCGCTAAACTCAGCCTTGGATAAAGGACCGCAACATTTCAAACCGTTGCGAGCCGTAATCTTTCGTCGGAGAAATGTTCCACCAAGTTCTGATCCAACCCGAGGATAGATGTTCCCAACGCTTCCTGTGGATGGCAACGACGAGAGGGATCCTGATGTCTATGAGATGAACTTGATGACCTTCGGAGACTGTGAATGCCAAACAGTTTTCAGATCTGAGAGCAGTCAAGGCCATCATCGATTGTTATTATGTGGATGACTATGTGGACAGCTTTACCACCGAGAGTGAAGCCATCAGCGTATCTACCCGAGTGGTGGAGATACATGCGAACGCTGGATTTGAGTTATGCCAGTTTTTATCCAGTTCGCCCGTTGTGGAGACAGCTCTGGGTCTGGGGTGAGTCTGAACAGAAAATTCTGGGAATGTATTGGCAGGCAGCCACGGATTACTTCAAGTTTAAAATGAAGTATCATTAAACTCCGAGCAGCGTAGTGAACGGAGAACGAGTCCCTACCAAGAAGCAGTTTTTGAGCTTGGTCATGTCTTCGTTCGATTCTCTGGGATTTATTTGCTGTCTCATGATAACAGCTAACAGCTAACAGCTGGAGGCAGAAAGTGTAGTGGGATGAACCACAACCGAATGAGATCAACAGAGCTATAGTGAATTGTCGAAAAGAGATGGACGCCGTGGGACATTTCCGATGTCCTCGCCATTATTTTGGGCGCGGACATGTACGGGGAAGAAGACGTGCGGATGCGAGTCAATCAGCATTTGCAGCAGTCGCTTACTGGAGGGTCACTTATGAGAATGACGACGTGCTAGTGAGCTTTGTAATGTGCCAAAAACAAAGTGCGCTCCGATGCGAACTATGTCAAATCCACGGCTAGAGCTGCAGACAGCAGTTATTGGGACGAGATTGATGGACACTGTCAGGCTGGAACACAGCGTGGCCATCAATGATATCGTGCTATGGTCGGACTCCAAGACGGTGCTTCGATGGATTGGCAGCACACATCGCCGTTACAAGCAATTTGTCGGCAACAGTGTGGCCGATATCCTGGAGTCGACGAAGGTATCCCAATGGAGGTGGGTGCCAACAACGACAACGCGGCGGATGATGCAACGCGTTTGCAATACCACGTGGACCTCAGTAGACAAGATGGCTAGGCGGACCAGCGTTCTCGAGGCAGCCAGCGGGTAGATGGCCACAGTCTGAATCCGGAGTTGAACAAGATCTGGATATAAACGACGCCGAGGAAGTCTCAAGTCAGTTTGCGTTGGTTGCCGCAAACAACTTTTGTATTTCGTTTCAGAGATTCTTGAGCTACAATCGGCTACTCAGGACCACAGCCTGGGTCTACGAGAAGATGCCGTAGGCAAAGAAGCCAGCTTGAGGAATATGGACTCACCGCAGCGGAGTGTGCTGCGGCAGAGAACCTGTTGGTCAACCAGACGGAACGACAGGCATTTTCCGATGAGATGCGGTCGACAGAAAACTGCAAGGTCGTCGTCAATGGAAGCGACATTCGAGGGCTGATGCCCTACATAAATGACCGTAGCGTTTTGCGAGCCTACGGCAGTGATGCCTCACTGTGCATGCCATACAGTGCGAGGAGGCCTATAATCCTGTCACATCGACACAGTCTTACGGATATGATTGTGTACCATTTTTGAATATTTCCAGTATTTTCAGTTGGCGCAGGCTTAAAGCAGGATCATCTAGGATTACGTGTCTAAAGGATACGCTCGACGATTGGAACCTAACGAGGTCGCGGTGGAAAGCGACCGGCTATGGTACTTGCCTCATTTCGGAGTCGAAAACCCGAATAAGCCAGGCAAGATTCTATTGGTCTTCCACGCTGCAGCCAAAGCTGGAGGAACATCGCTAAACTCGGCCTTGGATAAAGGATCGCAACATTTCAAACCGTTGCGAGCCGTACTCTTTCGTCGGAAAAATGTTCCACCAAGTTCTGATCCGACCCGAGGATAGATGTTGCCAACGCTTCCTGTGGATGGCAACGACGAGAGGGATCCTGATGTCTATGAGATGAACTTGATGACCTTCGGAGCTGCCTACTCGCCAAGTGCTGCGCATTACGTGAAGACTGTGAATGCCAAACAGTTTGAGCATTCGGATCTGAGAGCAGTTAAGGCCATCATCGATTGTCATTATGTGGATGACTATGTGGACAGCTTTACCACCGAGAGTGAAGCCATCAGCGTATCTACCCGAGTGATGGAGATTCATGCGAACGCTGGATTTGAGTTATGCCAGTTTTTATCCAGTTCGCCCGTTGTGGAGACAGCACTGGGTCTGTGGTGAGTCTGAACAGAAAATTCTGGGAATGTATTGGCAGGCAGCCCCGGATTACTTCAAGTTTAAAATGAAGTATCATTGAACTCCGAGCAGCGTAGTGAACGGAGAACGAGTCCCTACCAAGAAGCAGTTTTTGAGCTTGGTCACGTCTTCGTTCGATTCTCTGGGATTTCTTTGCTGTCTCATGATAACAGCTAACAGCTAACATCTGGAGGCAGAAAGTGTAGTGGGATGAACCACAATCGAATGAGATCAACAGAGCTATAGTGAATTGTCAAAAAGAGATGGACGCCGTGGGACATTTCCGATGTCCTCGCCATTATTTTGGGCGCGGACATGTACGGGGAAGAAGACGTGCGGATGCGAGTCAATCAGCATTTGCAGCAGTCGCTTACTGGAGGGTCACTTATGAGAATGACGACGTGCTAGTGAGCTTTGTAATGTGCCAAAAACAAAGTGCGCTCCGATGCGAACTATGTCAAATCCACGGCTAGAGCTGCAGACAGCAGTTATTGGGACGAGATTGATGGACACTGTCAGGCTGGAACACAGCGTGGCCATCAATGATATCGTGCTATGGTCGGACTCCAAGACGGTGCTTCGATGGATTGGCAGCACATATCGCCGTTACAAGCAATTTGTCGGCAACAGTGTGGCCGATATCCTGGAGTCGACGAAGGTATCCCAATGGAGGTGGGTGCCAACAGCCGACAACGCGGCGGATGATGCAACGCGTTTGCAATACCACGTGGACCTCAGTAGACAAGATGGCTAGGCGGACCAGCGTTCTCGAGGCAGCCAGCGGGTAGATGGCCACAGCCTGAATCCGGAGTTGAACAAGTTCTGGATATAAACGACGCCGAGGAAGTCTCAAGTCAGTTTGCGTTGGTTGCCTCAAACAACTTTTGTATTTCGTTTCAGAGATTCTTGAGCTACAATCGGCTACTCAGGACCACAGCCTGGGTCTACGAGAAGATGCCGTAGGCAAAGAAGCCAGCTTGAGGAATATGGACTCACCGCAGCGAAGTGTGCTGCGGCAGAGAACCTGTTGGTCAACCAGACGCAACGACAGGCATTTCCCGATGAGATGCGGTCGACAGAAAACTGCAAGGTCGTCGTCAATGGAAGCGACATTCGAGGGCTGATGCCCTACATAAATGACCGTGGCGTTTTGCGAGCCTACGGCAGAGTTGATGCCTCACTGTGCATGCCATACAGTGCGAGGAGGCCTATAATCCTGTCACATCGACACAGTCTTACGGATATGATTGTGTACCATTTTCACGCCAAGAAGCATCAAAATTTGGATGCGACAATTACTGAGATCCGGATGAGATTCTGGGTCACGAAGTTGAGACGTGTCCTACGCAAGTTGATCTCAGCGTGTAACGTGTGTAAGCTACATCGAGCGCAGCCGGTGCCGCCGGTTATGGGACCCCTCCCGGAGGATCCCTTGGAGGCCAATGGTTGGCCGTTCAAGAACACTGGACTGGATTATTTTGGGCCATTGATGGTGACCGTGGCTCGACTCAAAGAGAAGGGATGGGTAGCCCTGTTCACGTGCTTGACGACCAGGGCGATACATCTGGAGTTGGCACATGACATGTCGACGGATTCCTGCCTAATTGCGATCAGGAATTTCGTCTGCCGACGAGGACCAGTGTACAAGCTGCGCAGCGATAATTTTGTGGGAACTGACAGGGAAGCCAGACGTTTTGGTGATGGAGAGAATACAAGGAGAGCTCTCAGGCAGAGGCATTGAGTGGGTTTTAAACTGTCCGATAAACCCATCTGAAGGGGGAGTCTAGGAGCGATTGGTGCAGTGCGTCAAGAGGGTCCTGCGTCACACACTAAAGGAGGTGGCGCTACGGGATCTCGTACTGGAGAGTTTCCTGATCGAGGCGGAGAACATAGTCAATTCGCGTCCGCTCACCCACTTGTCGGTGGATGCGGACCAGGAAGCGCCTCTGACGCCGAAAGATCTACTCAGGGGAGTAGCCAAGTTGCCGGACATGCCTGGCGAGGACGTGGAGCTGCCCAAGGAGTGCGCTACACGGAAGCAATGGAGGATAGCACGGCTACTAAAGGACCGTTTCTGGAAGAGGTGGGTCTTGGAGTACCCGCCTACGCTTGTGCGCCGTAAGAAGTGGTGCCGAAGGACGGAGCCGATTCGCCAGGGTGACATGGTTATCGTTTGAGATCCAGCCTTGCTCCGAAGAGAGTGGCGCAAGGGAATCATCGAGGAGGTCTATCATGGAGTGGATGGAGTGATCCGACGCGCTAGGGTATGCTTGAGCGGCAACTGCCTATCTAGAATTATTATGCGTCCCGTTTCCAAACTTGCAGTTTTGGATTTGAGTGAAGCGGTTCTTCACGGGGTCGGGGATGTCGACGGTCGATAGTTTTTAAGATAGTGTTAGTATATACATCGAGAAATGTATGGATTAGATCTCGAACGGTGAAAGGTCGTACTGGGCGGCCATTGATTCGCCGCTATGGCTTAAGCTTCCGCATTTATAGACGCGTGGTGAATTGAGGAGGACATACTGCGGTATGCTTACAGAATTGTGTTAGGTTATGTTCTAAGTGAATATTTCCAGAATAAAACGGCTTTAGAACGGCAGTCAGCCTGAGTAACCTTTCTACTCGCGGGGTGGAAACCGGCCATTAAAGGCAACTCCGTGGGGCCAGCGACATGGTCTTTTATTCGCAGTCCTAGAGGTCGACTGCAAGGCCCGGACAGTGCAGAGGAAGACGCGGGCAGCTTCGGAACACGGACAGCGTAAAGATTGGTTTAAGTTCCTGGGCAGAATACAACAATGCAACACCCAATGGAGCAGTGGCGCGGGAAATAAGCAGGTGAAGAAGATTGTGATAGCTACTACGGCGCCGCTGATTCCTAGCCAGACCACTGCTATCAGTGTTATCAGTGGTATTGTTACCACGGTGGGAGGTATTGTACCAGAACAGATCTGGCCACCTCCAATGTTGGAACTCTTGGAGAGAATCGCGTCATTGGAGAAGGAGCTGGAAGCTGTAAGAGCTCGTAACAAAGTAAGCACTGCCGATTAAGTAACCGAAGGCGACGGCGGCGTGGGTAACGCAGCCTCAGGGCCGCCACCATGTTGGAGCGATCCGCCATCTTTGACGAGTAGTAACGGGATCCCCTACAACGGGGTCGGTACGGCACATGTGGCGCGGCCATCTTGGAGCGGGCACTGCTAGCAGTCAGCAGCAGTCATCATCCCCCATATTGTGCAACAAGTACAGCGCAGTCAGCGCATGGTTTTGCACCGCCGGGCGTGAGTATCCAGAACATCGTGACGCCGACGTCAATAGCTGGGTTCTACGCCTGGACGACACCAAATGGAAACCACAAGCCACGCAAGCTTTCTGATGTGCCAGTACTTGGTGGTTAGCCAGAGGACTGGCCGATCTTCTATTGTGCGTTCACTGAGACAACTCAAGCGTACAACAACAAACGTCAAATCTCTCCTGATCCATTCAAGGAACGTCAGCGCTGTGGTAGAGCAGCTGCGCTTTAGGTATGGCCGACCGGAACAACTTATTCGCAGCCAGCTGAGTGGTATTCGAGAGGTGCCTCCAATTTCGGAGCGCAACCTGGCGAAGATTTTACCCTTCGCAACCCGTGTGAGTAACCTCACAGCCTTCTTGCAGTCAGCGATGGCAGATCAGAACTATGGGAAATCCAACACTAATGGAAGACCTTGTGGCCAAGCTCCCTACCAGCAAACTGCGACGATTATTCCTTTCCCAACCATTGTGCATTTTAGTGCTTGGTTAACGGAGTACGCGAATGTAGTGTGTACTATCGCGGACGTCGAAGGGAAAGAACCGAGACGTCGATTGCTGCATGCGAGCATCGACCATAATGAAGGCTATCAACAGGGTTGCTGGGCTGGGTTGAGTTGTTTTTGGGCCCGTAAGTGGACAATCAATATCGCCGTCGCCGATGTCTTGCCTTTTAGCCGTGCCAACGGATGAAATTGTTCAGAGGATGGTGGAGGACTACTTCGATATTGAGAATTTTGGCGTGAAGCTTGTGCCACCAGTCGCAGTTAGCGACGACGTGCGGGCACGCAGGATACTCGAAGACGCGATGGTGAAATTGGGCCTACGTTAGACAGGTTTAATATGGAAGGACGACCACATTGTGCTGCCACCCAGCTATGACATTGCGTACATGCGGTTGGTCAATGTCGAGAAGAAGATGAAGCGCAACGGTCAGTTGGCGCAGGCTTACAGCAGGATCATCTAGGATTACGTGTCGAAAGGATACGCTCGACGATTGGAACCTAACGAGGTCGCGGTGGAAAGCGACCGGCTATGGTACTTGCCTTATTTCGGAGTAGAAAACCCGAATAAGCCAGGCAAGATTCGATTGGTCTTCCACGCTGCAGCCAAAGCTGGAGGAACATCGCTTAACTCGGCCTTGGATAAAGGACCGCAACATTTCAAACATTCAAACATTTCCGAGAAGTAGCCTTTGCAGTTTGTGGGGACATCAGGGAAATGTTCCACCAAGTTCTGATCCGACCCGAGGATAGATGTTCCCAACGCTTCCTGTGGAGAGATGGCAACGACGAGAGGGATCCTGGTGTCTATGAGATGAACTTGATGACCTTCGGAGCTGCCTGCTCGCCAAGTGCTGCGCATTACGTGAAGACTGTGAATGCCAAACAGTTTGAGCATTCGGATCTGAGAGCAGTCAAGGCCATCATCGATTGTCATTATGTGGATGACTATGTGGACAGCTTTGCCACCGAGAGTGAAGTCATCAGCGTATCAACCCGAGTGATGGAGATACATGCGAACGCTGGATTTGAGTTATGCCAGTTTTTATCCAGTTCGCCCGTTGTGGAGACAGCATTGGGTCTGGGGTGAGTCTGAACAGAAAATTCTGGGAGTGTATTGGCAGGCAGCCACGGATTACTTCAAGTTTAAAATGAAGTATCATTGAACTCCGAGCAGCGTAGTGAACGGAGAACGAGTCCCTACCAAGAAGCAGTTTTTGAGCTTGGTCATGTCTTCGTTCGATCCTCTGGGATTTCTTTGCTGTCTCATGATAACAGCTAAGTTGATGTTGCGAGAGATCTAGAGGCAGAAAGTTCAGTGGGATGAACCACTACCGAATGAGATCAACAGAGCTATTGTGAATTGGCGTAAAGAGATGGACGCTGTGGGACTGTTCCGATGTCCTCGCCATTATTTTGGGCGCGGTCATGTACGGGGAATAGAATTGCACGTCTTCGTGGATGCGAGTCAATCAGCAGACGACGTGCTAGTGAGCTTTGTATGTGCCAAAACAAAGTGCGCTCCGATGCGAACTATGTCAATCCCACGGCTAGAGCTGCAGGCAGCAGTTATTGGGACGAGATTGATGGACACTGTCAGGCTGGAACACAGCATGGCCATCAATGATATCGTGCTGTGGTCGGACTCCAAGACGGTGCTTCGATGGATTGGCAGCACACATCGCCGTTACAAGCAGTTTGTCGGCAATCGTGTGGCCGATATCCTGGAGTCGACGAAGGTATCCCAATGGAGGTGGGTGCCAACAGCCGACAACGCGGCGGATGATGCAACGCGTTTGCAATACCACGTGGACCTCAGTAGATAAGATAGCTAGGCGGACCAGCGTTCTCGAGGCAGCCAGATGGCCACAGTCTGAATCCGGAGTTGAACAAGATCTGGATATAAACGACGCCGAGGAAGTCTCAAGTGAGTTTGCGTTGGTTGCCGCAAACAACTTATGTATTTCGTTTCAGAGATTCTTGAGCTACAATTGGCTACTCAGGACCACAGCCTGGGTTTTTGAGGTTTACGAGAAGATGCCGTAGGCAAAGAAGCCAGCTCGAGGAATATGGACTCACCGCAGCGGAGTGTGCTGCGGCGGAGAACCTGTTGGTCAACCAGACGCAACGAGAGGCGTTTCCCGATGAGATGCGGTCGACAGAAAACTGCAAGGTCGTCGTCAGGAAGCGACATTCGAGGGCTGATACTCTACATAAATGACCGTGGCGTTTTGCGAGCCTACGGCAGAGTTGATGCCTCACTGTGCATGCCATACAGTGCGAGGAGGCCTATAATCCTGTCACATCGACACAGTCTTACGGATATGATTGTGTACCATTTTCACGCCAAGATGAAGCATCAAAATTTGGATGCGACAATTACTGAGATCCGGATGAGATTCTGGGTCACGAAGTTGAGACGTGTCCTACGCAAGTTGATCTCAGCGTGTAACGTGTGTAAGCTACATCGAGCGCAGCCGGTGCCGCCGGTTATGGGACCCCTCCCGGAGGATCCCTTGGAGGCCAATGGTTGGCCGTTCAAGAACACTGGACTGGATTATTTTGGGCCATTGATGGTGACCGTGGCTCGACACAAAGAGAAGGGATCGGTAGCCCTGTTCACGTGCTTGAAGACCAGGGCGATACATCTGGAGTTAGCACATGACCTGTCGACGGATTCCTGCCTAGTTGCGATCAGGAATTTCGTCTGCCGACGAGGACCAGTGTACAAGCTGCGCAGAGATAACGACAAGAATTGCGTGGGAGCTGACAGGGAAGCCAGACGTTTTGGTGATGGAGAGAATACAAGGAGAGCTCTCAGGCAGAGGCATTGAGTGGGTTTTTAACTGTCCGATAAACCCATCTGAAGGAGGAGTCTAGGAGCGATTTGTGCAGTGCGTCAAGAGGGTCCTGCGTCAAACACTAAAGAAGGTGGCGCCACAGGATCACGTACTGGAGAGTTTCCTGATCGAGGCGGAGAACATAGTCGATTCGCGTCCGCTCACCCACTTGCCGGTGGATGCGAACCAGGAAGCGCCTCTGACGCCGAAAGATCTACTTAGGGCAGTAGCCAACTTGCCGGACACGCCTGGCGAGGACGTGGATCTGCCCAAGGAGCTGCCCAAGGAGCTGCCCAAGGAGTGCGCTACACGGAAGCAATGGAGGATAGCACGGCTACTGAGGGACCGTTTCTGGAAGAGGTTTGTCTTGGAGTACCTGACTACACTTACACCGTAAAAAGTGGTGCCGGAGGACGGAGTTGATTCGCCAGGGTGACATGGTCTTCGTTTGAGATCCAGCCTTGCTCCGAAGAGAGTGGCGCAAGGGAATCATCGAGGAGGTCTATCACGCGCTAGGGTATGCGTGAGCGACAACTGCCTACCTTGAATTATTATGCGTCCCAATTTTGGATTTGAGTGAAGCGGTTCTTCACGGGGTCGGGGATGTCGAAGGACGATAGTTAATCCGATAGGTCTTAAGATAGTTTTAGTATATACATCGAGAAATGTATGGATTAGATCTCGATCGGTGAAAGGTCATACTGGGCGGCCATTGATTTGCCGGCATGGTTTAAGCTTCCGCATTAATAGGTGAATTGAGGAGGACATACTGCGGTAAGATTAGTTTACAGAAGTGTGTTAGGTTATGTTCTAAGTAAATATTTCCAGAATAAAACGGCTTTACAACGGCAGTCAGCCTGGGTAACCTTTCTACTCGCGGGGTGGAAACCGGCCATTAAAGGC
The DNA here is from genome assembly GCF_043229965.1 of Drosophila suzukii. NCBI lineage: Eukaryota > Metazoa > Arthropoda > Insecta > Diptera > Drosophilidae > Drosophila > Drosophila suzukii. Next base: position 3,348,265 of record NW_027255927.1, on the reverse strand, counting down.
AACTCCGTGGGGCCAGCGACATGGTCTTTTATTCGCAGTCCTAGAGGTCGACTGCAAGGCCCGGGCAGTGCAGAGGAAGACGCGGGCAGCTTCGGAACACGGACAGCGTAAAGATTGGTTTAAGTTCCTGGGCAGAATACAACAATGCAACACCCAATGGAGCAGTGGCGCGGGAAATAAGCAGGTGAAGAAGATTGTGATAGCTACTACGGCGCCGCTGATTCCTAGCCAGACCACTGCTCTCAGTGTTATCAGTGGTATTGTTACCACGGTGGGAGGTATTGTACCAGAACAGATCTGGCCACCTCCAATGTTGGAACTCTTGGAGAGAATCGCGTCGTTGGAGAAGGAGCTGGAAGCTGTAAGAGCTCGTAGCAAAGTAAGCACTGGCGATTACGTAACCGAAGGCCACCATGTTGGAGCGATCCGCCATCTTTGACGAGTAGTAACGGGATCCCCTACAACGGGGTCGGTACGGCACATGTGGCGCGGCCATCTTGGAGCGGGCACTGCTAGCAGTCAGCAGCAGTCATCATCCCCCATATTGTGCAACAAGTACAGCGCAGTCAGCGCATGGTTTTGCACCGCCGGGCGTGAGTATCCAGAACATCGTGACGCCGACGTCAATAGCTGGATCCTACGCCTGGACGACACCAAATGGAAACCACATGCCACGCAAGCTTCCTGATGTGCCAGTACTTGGTAGTTTACTGAGACAACTCAAGCGTACAACAACAAACGTCAAAACTCTCCTGATCCATCCAAGAAATGTAAGCGCTGTGGTAGAGCAGCTGCGCTTTAGGTATGGCCGACCGGAACAACTTTTTCGCAGCCAGCTGAGTGGTATTCGAGAGGTGCCTCCAATTTCGGAGCACAACCTGGCGAAGATTTTACCCTTCGCAACCCGTGTGAGTAACCTCACAGCCTTCTTGCAGTCAGCGATGGCAGATCAGAACTAGGGGAATCCAACACTAATGGAAGACCTTGTGGCCAAGTTTCCTACCACCAAACGTGTGGAGTGGGCAAGGCATGCTGTGACGATTATTCCTTTCCCAACCATTGTGCATTTTAGAGCTTGGTTAACGGAGTACGCGAATGTAGTGTGTACTATCGTGGACGTCGAAGGGAAAGAACCGAGGCGTGCATCACGAAGGCTATCAAGATCGCAGCAACGAGGCAGCGGTAGAAGGTACAAAAAGGGAAACCAGAAGTCAGCAGTTTCTAGGCGTACCAACAATGGAGTAACTCCGCAGTCAGAGGAGGCGCCTGTAGAGAGGAATTTAAGCTGTGTCGTCGCAGAAGGAAGCCGTCTTCTGTTTTGTATATTACCAGTCACACTGTACGGGGCTGGTCGACGAGTGAATACGTACGCACTGCAAATCTTTGGATTGGGCAAGCAAGTTCGCCATGCGCTGCGAAGCGTGTATTCCGTTCCGGATCTGAGCTTGCCGATGCAGACCCTGAACCGACGAGATGTTCAATGCGTGCATAAGGATGCGCGACTGCCGGTGAAACCCTACAGCAACGTGGTACCGAAGTTGCTTGTTGGGCTTGATCACGGACACTTGGGATTTCCACTTTGAACGCGACGGTTGGCCAGACAGGGACCGTACGCTGCCGCAACCGAGCTGGGCTGAGTTGTTTTTGGGCCCGTAAGTGGACAATCAATATCGCCGTCGCCGATGTCTTGCCTTTTAACCGCGCCAACGGATGAAATTGTTCAGAGGATGGTGGAGGACTACTTCGATATTGAGAATTTTGGCGTGAAGCTTGTGCCACCAGTCGCAGGTAGCGACGACGTGCGGGCACGCAGGATACTCGAAGACACGACGGTGAAATTGGGCCTATTATACCAGACAGGTTTACTATGGTAGGACGACCACATTGTGCTGCCGCCCAGCTATGACATTGCGGACATGCGGTTGGTCAATGCCGAGAAGAAGATGAAGCGCAACGGTCAATGGCGCAGGATCATCTAGGATTACGTGTCTAAAGGATACGCTCGACGATTGGAACCTAACGAAGTCCCGGTGGCCACAGCCGGAATCCGGAGTTGAACAAGATCTGGATATAAACGACGCCGAGGAAGTCTCAAGTCAGTTTGCGTTGGTTGCCTCATTTCAGAGTCGAAAACCCGAATAAGCTAGGAAAGATTCGATTGGTCTTCGGCGCTGCAGCCAAGGCTGGAGGAACATCGCTAAACTCGGCCTTGGATAAAGGACCGCAACATTTTAAACCGTTGCCAGCCGTACTCTTTCATTTCCGAGAAGTAGCCTTTGGAGTTTGCGGGGACATCAGGGAAATGTTCCACCAAGTCCTGTTCCGACCCGAGGATAGATGTTCCCAACGCTTTCTGTGGAGAGATGGCAACGACGAGAGGGATCCTGATGTCTATGAGATAAACTTGATGACCTTCGGAGCTGCCTGTTCGCCAAGTGCTGCGCATTACGTGAAGACTGTGAATGCCAAACAGTTTGAGCACTCGGATCTGAGAGCAGTCAAGGCCATCATCGATTGTCATTATGTGGATGACTATGTGGACAGCTTTACCACCGAGAGTGAAGCCATCAGCGTATCTACCCGAGTGATGGAGATACATGCGAACGCTGGATTTGAGTTATGCCAGTTTTTATCCAGTTCGCCTGTTGTGGAGACAGCATTGGGTCTGGGGTGAGTCTGAACAGAAAATTCTGGGAATGTATTGGCAGGCAGCCACGGATTACTTCAAGTTTAAAATGAAGTATCATTGAACTCCGAGCAGAGTAGTGAACGGAGAACGAGTCCCTACCAAGAAGCAGTTTTAAAGCTTGGTCATGTCTTCGTTCGATCCTCTGGGATGTCTTTGCTGTCTCATGATAACAGCTAAGTTGCTGTTGCGAGAGATCTGGAGGCAGTGGGATGAACCACTACAGAATGAGATCAACAGAGCTATTGTGAGTTGGCGTAAAGAGATGGCCGCCGTGGGACAGTTCCGATGTCCTCGCCATAATTTTGGACATGTACGGACATGTACGGGGAATAGAATTGCACGTCTTCGTGGATGCGAGTCAATCAGCATTTGCAGCAGTCGCTAACTGGAGGGTCACTTATGAGAATGATGACGTGCTAGTGAGCCTTGTGTGCCAAAACAAAGTGCGCTCCGATGCGAACTATGTCAAATCCACGGCTAGAACTGCAGGCAGCAGTTATTGGGACCTGATTGATGGACACTGTCAGGCTGGAACACAGCGTGGCCATCAATGATATCGTGCTATGGTCGGGCTTCGATGGATTGGCAGCACACATCGTCGTTACAAGCAGTTTGTCGGCAATCGTGTGGCCGATATCCTGGAGTCGACGAAGGTATCCCAATGGAGGTGGGCGCAACGCGTTCGCAATACCACGTGGACCCCAGTCAGAAGACAAGATGGCTAGGCGGACCATCGTTCTCGAGGCAGCCAGCGGGTAGCTGGCCACAGCCGGAATCCGGAGTTGAACAAGATCTGGATATAAACGACGCCGAGGAAGTCTCAAGTCAGTTTGCGTTGGTTGCCGCAAATAACTTTTGTAAGTCGTTTGAGAGATTCTTGAGCTACAATTGGCTACTCAGGACCACAGCCTGGGTCTACGAGAATATGCCGTAGGCAAAGAAGCCAGCTCGAGGAATATGGACTCACCGCAGCGGAGTGTGCTGCGGCGGACAACCTGTTGGTCAACCAGGCGCAACGAGAGGCATTTCCCGATGAGATGCGGTCGACAGAAAACTGCAAGGTCGTCGTCAATGGAAGCGACATTCGAGGGCCGATGTCCTACATAAATGACCGTGGCGTTTTGCGAGCCTACGGCAGAGTTGATGCCTCACTGTGCATGCCATACAGTGCGAGGAGGCCTATAATCCTGTCACATCGACACAGTCTTGCGCACCATTTTCACGCCAAGATGAAGCATCAAAATTTGGATGCGACAATTACTGAGATCCGGATGTGATTCTGGGTTACGAAGTTGAGACGTGTCCTACGCAAGTTGATCTCAGCTTGTAACGTGTGTAAGCTACAACGAGTGCAGCCGGTGCCGCCGGTTATGGGACCCCTCACGGAGGATCCCTTGGAGGCCAATGGTTGGCCGTTCAAGAACATTGGACTGGATTATTGTGGGCCATTGATGGTGACCGTGGCTCGACACGAAGAGAAGCGATGGGTAGCCCTGTTCACGTGCTTGACGACGTGGAGCTGCCCAAGGAGTGCGCTACACGGAAGCAATGGAGGATAGCACGGCTACTGAGGGACCGTTTCTGTAAGAGGTGGGTCTTGGAGTACCTGCCTACACTTGTGCGCTGCAAGAAGTTGTGCCGGAGGACGGAGCCGATTCGCCAGGGTGACATGGTCTTCGTTTGAGATCCAGGCTTGCTCCGAAGAGAGTGGCGCAAGGGAATCATCGAGGAGGTCTATCATGGAGTGGATGCAGTGATCCGACGCGCTAGGGTATGCTTGAGCGACAACTGCCTATCTAGAATTATTATGCGTCCCGTCTCCAAACTTGCAGTTTTGGATTTGAGTGAAGCGGTTCTTCACGGGGTCGGGGATGTCGACGGTCGATAGTTTTTAAGATAGTGTTAGTATATACATCGAGAAATGTATGGATTAGATCTCGATCGGTGAAAGGTCGTACTGGGCGGCCATTGATTCGCCGCTATGGATTAAGCTTCCGCATTTATAGACGCGTGGTGAATTGAGGAGGACATACTGCGGTATGATTAGCTTACAGAATTGTGTTAGGTTATGTTCTAAGTGAATATTTCCAGAATAAAACGGCTTTAGAACGGCAGTCAGCCTGAGTAACCTTTTTACTCGCGGGGTGGCAACCGGCCGGTAAAGGCAACTCCGTGGGGCCAGCGACATGTTGTGTTTAATTTATTTACCAATTCTCACTGAATGATTCGGTTCACAGCAAATAAAAGAATGATTTGGTCAGAGGATGCATCCCCTTTTCCGGTTGGATTTGTGGGAGGAGAACATGGATGGGCTTCGGATGAGATGGCGAGCTACGGTCCAACTGCGTTGTAAAAACAAAATAGAAAACCAAAAATAGAATAGAAAACGAAAAAATAGGTAAGTAACGTATGCACATGTCAAGAAAACATTTAAAATTATTGGCTTACAGAAAGGAAGTTTCAAGAGTGGGTCTGTCAGTAGGAGCTTAATCTACTACGACAGCCTAAAGTACATTTTATCATGCTCAAAAGAAATTTTTGAATTGATGGTCGAAAGCGTTGTACTTAAATATCTACCTTTTAATAAGTCATATATTTAGCAAATCTTTAATTAAAGTTTAGCCAATTATCGTGCTAACGTCGATAATGAGAAACCATCCTGCTTTCAACGTAGAAAACAATAATCAACATCTGAAAATAAAAAGGAAAACAAGGAAGAGCGCTAAGGTCGAGTGCCTCTACTATCAGATACCTGTTAAGTGGGCATACTAGTGCCCGAGTCCTGACAAGGACTTGGGCCGAGGGAGAGGCGTCCGATATTCAGGCACCATTTGCCGGCATAAGCTACGTCGTATTCGGGTCGTGGGATCTTGGTAAGCCTCTCTCCTCTCCAACATAACGAGACACATTCTTTTTCACATTATAAATTTATTAGGTAATATATATCTGCGTCTGTTGATTAATCTAATTTAATTGACAATTATTCTGTTAGAGGAGAGTATCGAAATTATCACCTATGAAGGTGCACACATCAGCAAAATACTGACTATTCACGACTACAAACGTCGCTCAGAGGGCTCTTGCAATTATCATATAACTACAAGGCTGATACTCGCCGCTGAAAAAGTTTATAGTAGTCTATAAAACTGTAGGATACTGCACGAATATTTATATATGTAAGTTTATAAGAAAGGAACCGTGTCCCGACAAACTTACCCCCTCTTTAAATCCTGGGCGATGAGATCTCGACGCTCCGGATCCTGGGCTTTGGGAAAATATTATATTGGATATATATATATAAATATACGTGCACCAAAATACGGCTGTTCTTAAGTATACCAATTCACTTAAACACAAAATATATATATATTATGTCAGAGGCATGCGACTTCTTCAACGGCTGGTGGAGAGATTCGTCCTCTCTAATTGTTCATCATGACTCGCACTTTGTCTATTGATTCAGTTGGTTTATATATATTTTAATGCATGTTTGAATGCTTGATTTTCACTTGTTATCCAATTGTGTTATTTGAGGATATTGGTCCTTGGTTATGCATGAGTTCACTTTAGCTTTGGTTGACTCGATTAACACACTTATATTGCATCACTACTTTCTCCGACGTATGCTATTGGTCGCTACGCTCTGAACGGATGGTTCCTACAGCTGAACAAATTTCAGGAGCATGGAGATCACTGATACTGCGTCCACAAACATCGCAGTATGTCGGATGTCGTCCTTATTGTTGATCCTCTCCACGTTCTTTGATGACAATAGCGGCGCTGGTTCGACACATAAGATTATTTCGAGCTGCAATTGTGTTCTCCTCAAGGACTGTTGGATATGGTGGCTGGTCTTGGTGACAGAAGACTCTATTGACGGCTGTCCCAGGGAAAATCGCCTTCCCTCGAAGTTGCCGGCTTCCGTCAGCAAGACACCCAAATGGATTCTCCCCTTTTCTCTATTTGTCTAATTTCTTTTATACCAGACTAGAACTTTTACTTGGCTGCGGGTATGGATCGGATAAACTAGGTGTTCCCACCTAGGATTACTGTTTCTTGATATCTGCTATCTTGGGAGTCAACGGCCGGCTGTTGCCCTTTGCAAGCTACCGGAGTATGGTTACCAATAGGTTGATAGTGGCCGTTGTTCTGGTCACGCGACACCCAAGAATTGCCGAATTGCTTTCTTCTGCCTTTACCAGTATGAGTCTGGTTAGTCACATGCACCCCTCCCCTGGCTAAAGATTCGTCGTTGTTTCTATATGTGAGTCTTTCTATGTGGAGGGCGATGAAGATATGCAATTTGGGCGGTTTGTGTGCGTCTATGTCGGCGTGGCAAACCTTTTTTGGGTCAATCGATTGGAATTGGCTAGACTAATAAACTTCACTTACAATTTTTTTTCTAGCATGAAAATTGTGGGTGACACAGGTTTTGGGCGGTTTGTGGGCGTTAGAGTGGTCGTGGCATACATAAATAGTTTCCGTAATATCCGCGTTCATACTTACTTTAGAAGTTTGTGGGCGTTGCAAACTTTTTTTTGAGTCAATCAATAGGCTATGATGAGTACAATGCAGTGCAGTTAAAATATTTATTCTAGTATTAAAACTGTAGGAGCCACAGTTTTGGGCGGCTTGTGGCCGATAGAACGGAAACAAAAGAGTAGAAACAAACTTGCGAGGGAAAACTCCAGAGGGAATATTGCTAGGATAGAATATAAGTACACCAATTTTGACTAATTTGATACTCATTATAAATACGTTTTATATGTTCTATGTATGTTCTATTTGTTTGTCATTAGGTTAAAAGATCTCTGAAATATATTAAAAATACAATTACGCACAACAATTCCTTATCTCGTAATCTGGGCTTGGTGATTAAAGTGCATTGCGAGTGTTTGTGAGGAGTTGAATAACTCCCCACAAATAGAAGCAGCAGCAGATGGCCGGCCGCTTACCAGTTACGCCGCGAATTCGCGTAGTAGCGGCGCGGCGAGGAGAGTTTGGAGACTTGGATGGAGAACGAGAGAGTTTGGAGACCAAGCGAGAGAGAATGGAGACTTCGCGGGCCAGGCAAGAGTGCCGTGTGCAAAAACAGGATAACGGAACTCCACCGGACTTTGGACTCTCCCGTGAACTTTGGACCGGGAGAGAAAGTGCCACATCTCGGCAGTGGAGCGGCACACAGGCGTGCCACAAGCATCACGGGAATCAGCGGGACTGCAGCAGTGGGCGGAGCATCGATTGAAAGCGGTTCGTGAAGGACAAGTGGGTAAACCAGGAGGCACGGACTTCGGACCCAGAGTGGAGAGATCCATCGGGCCGTGCGCAAAAGGGAAATAACGGTTCCCGGAAGCCCTATATAAGGCCGCAGAGCGCTGGCAGCTGGATCAGTCGATCACGAGGAGTCAAACCTTCAAGATCAGTCAAAGTACCAAGTAAACAGTCAGTCAAGCAAATAATCTACGAGGGAGCTACAACCAAGCGAGTCGTCGGAAGCAGCGCCGTGGGAAGCATACAAGGAGCAAGAGCGTCGAGACGTTCGGGATTAGGACATCAGGAATCTCCGAATTAAGACACAGGTGGCTGAGTTCTGGAAGGCATCACGCGGCTAAGTCAAGGCGTTTGTTTTCTAACTTTGTCACGACCACACCCTGGCGAGTCGCCCGGCGGGTCTGTCAAAGACAAGCAAAAGAGTCCTACACGAAGAACCGTCAGCTTGGGGAGGAAAGTTGTCTGCGACCCAGTGTACCTTGCCCGACCAAGCAGGACCTGGCGTGACGGACGAGCGGTAGATCGATTTGTGGTTTCAAGAGGCGGCCGCCTGGAGAGCCCTGCGATTACCGGCGAAGTTCCCGAGCAGCGACCGCCCAGCTCCCCGAGCGCCAGAACGACGAGATACTGGTCAGAAGACAGCGCAGAGGACATCGACAGCGACGCCAGCAGACATTTCCGGCAGCCACGTTACCATCGCCGCGCGGAGCTCATTGGGGAGCGCAGGAGCGTCGCGGACGTCACGCATTAGGGTAAAGCAGGGTGGAACGTTCGTCTGCGCTAGGCGTAAAGCAAAGTGAACCGCTAGACAGCCTCCTGGCGGCAGCCTCGACTGTCAGCGCGAACTAAGCAAGAACCTAGCGGGACCGTCCGGGACAGAGCAAGGGACAGGTATTGCCTCGAAAGGCGTCGGCCTGGAGAGCAAGGCTTGTTCACCCTAGTCTGAGAACGGGGACGCTTCCCTAAGCCCACAAGGCCAAACTCTCTGCGGGTCTAAGGCGCAACAAGCGACCCCGAGGCAACGCGTCGGCAAGCAAGCAGAGGCGACCACTACGAGCGTCCCGAGACCCAGGAGGAGCCAGCAAGAGGAGCGCCAGCAGCCGGCGGAACCAGAGCCAAGAGATACCAAAGCTAGCCCAGCCACACACCCGCTGTACTAATACCACGAGAATAAATCAATCCCACTGTTACCATTTGAACCCTTTGTTTTCTCACTGATCTACGGGCAATCACGTCATATAAATTTGGTGGAATGAACGCACAATCTTCTGAGCTAGCCGCACGAATCTCGTAGCGAGCAGACACACATAATCAGTTCGTTATATGTTGCTCTCATTTAAGAAATTGAGGAGTATGCAGCAGCATAATATCAAATTGTTTAATCTTGTGATTTGATGTCGAGGTCTTTTCTGATACCCCGAAAGCAAGCAACATGCCCGAAGGCATTTTCAACAACACTTCGACGAATTGTAGTTAAGGGCTCGTTTTTCTGTAGAAAGATCTAGTGAATAGGGATATGGCTTCATATCCGTCGTAGAAAAACTAAATACCGAGTAGCCACGGACAACAACTGGGATCGGAGTTCAACATATCGCGTTTGCATTTTCTTTTAATAATGGTGTCTCCTTAGACATTGTTTTTTAGTTTGCTCTACATGTTAATTTGTGAGTCGAGACATCGTCTTGGGCATCCAACATTAACGTAAATAAACCGGTACATGTAATGGTATAAGAATTTTTAGTTAAGATACAAAACATGGAAATACCTTTAACTAACTAAAGCAAATTGGATAGTGGAATGCAATCCTTTGAAATTGTAGGAATAGGTTGCATCCTGGGCTCTGGGCCGTATTTCGATATGACAACAACCTGAAATGAAATGAATAATTATTGTTATGGCATGACAAATTTATTAAGACATTACGCATCTCTCCAAAACATTGTGGGAATCCCAATTTCTGAAATCCTTCCACACCGTCATGAATTTTCATAACAGATATAACTTTGAAACAGAAATCGTTTAGAATTTGGAATACCATGGTTTTGATATGCCGAATAATTTGCCAATAGTTCTGTATTCCGAAGAAGACTCAAGCGAATAGAGGGCAACAGCAATCCGTTTATCCAATGGAATGGATGGCCGGTAAATTCTAACCTATACAGTTTTTGCAATCCGCCGCCCCTGTTTTGAAATCCGCACGGGCTTGGCTAAAACGGGCTAGGGTTGTCGCGATACGCATATAAAAATTCTCTGTTGAAAGAAATCTGAACATTCTCCATTATTTTCATTGTACTTTGGTAAGAAAGATTGTTAATCCGACATATCTAAAGAAATGCTTAAGTGTGAAAACTATATAATGCAGCCATATATCAGCTGTCAGCTATTTACAGATAAATTGATATTTGGCTTTATGTCAACACTACAACACAGCCTACAAGGTTGAGCTTTAAGTCCACAGTTTCTAGACTAATATGTTTCTTCCCTCGCATATTGTTCTTTGACTATTTAATTTTTAAGCAACATTATTTTTGTGCCTACAAATGATTTCATTAGATAAATAATGTACGTTTTGGTGCACCAGATGTCCGGTCCTCCCAAGGACGTAAGCTGGAGATTGGTCATTTCCTTAACAAAAGCGTAGACATATATTTCTTTTCAAAATGAGATCATTTGCTGGGTTCCGAGCCTTTGGGAGGCTTCTTGGCCTCCACCAACAACAATTTCCATATAACGGCGCAATTGCAGTTCAAATGCATTTCCTTCTTAAAAATTTCGAGGCACCATGTACTAAAATCACCTAAACTCGTAAAAAACACTAGAATACTGAATCGTTGAGAGCGTCCCATTTTCCGCTGCAGCGAGCTGTAGCCACATATTCCCGTCTCTTTCTTACACGTGTTTTTCTTATAGCCTAGTACTCAGATCGACGAAAACCGCGAGCTAGCCATAGGAGTGAGCGAGAGGCAAATACGCGTCTAACGCTTTTCGTCGGGTCTGTTTTTCAGCGCAGTGCTCAGATGAGCTAAGGAAATACCAGACCAAATACCAGATTTCGCGAGTGAATTTTCGATGAACGCCGTTAGCCGCGGCCCAAAGAATAAAGCCTAGTGCTCAGATCGGCTAAGAGTTTCACCAGTCGAAAAATCTTATTCTTTTAAGTATGACCGAAGTTTTCAAAGTTCAACGGCAATGCATGTGGCAGGGTCTTACTATCATGCAGCTGGGCTTGTTTCCAAACAAAAACAAATCAAATCTAGCAATTTAAAAAAAGAGTCTGCTGGTGCACAAAGAAATACAAATAAAAATACATGAAACGAATGCTTTTATTTATGGAAATTAAAAGTTTAAGGCCACGGTTGCTTCGCCATCTTTCCCACCTCCATCGCCATCTGTCCATCTGTCCACCTCCAAAACCCAATAGGCATAATGAACCTTTAGGATGTGGGAGTCGAATTGGGAACGTGGTTGTTCCGCCTGATGCTGCATGAAGTCGCCCAGCATCCTAGTAATGGCTGGTGATGGCTCCTCCAGCTGTCCCTTAGCGGACGACCTTATTTCCTCCTCCCTACAGAAGCCGGCGCGTCCTGCATCTCCGCTTTAGCTGTCAAGTAGCTGGTGGAGGTGCAATCCTCAATGGAGTGCTCGTCGGAGATCGAACGATGTCCCATGTTCCTTGGCCATGGGATTATCTATTGGATCTCCTCCAGCACTTTAACTATTGTGCGGATTTGCCCCGCTGTGGTATTGCTTCCTGTCGGTCAAGTCCTACAATAACGGGCAACAGCTTTGATTAGGCGTCCTTTTTCATCTGCACTGACCTCCTTGGGCACTTTTTTTCCATTTTTAATTTTTAAATTTCCCACGAACACCGCCAAAGATTAAATTTCTTATTCTTTGGGCCGCGGCTAACGGCGTTCATCGAAATTCACTCGAGAAATCTGGTATTTTTTCTGGTATTTCCTGAGCTTATCTGAGTACCGCGCTGAAAAACAGACGCGACGAAAAACGTTAGCTGCGTATTGGCCTCTCGCTCACTCCTATGGTTAGCTCGCTGTTTTCGTCGATGTGAGTACTAGGCTTAAGAAGTTTAATCTTTGGCGGTCTTCGTGCAAGGGCGATGTGGAAACTAAAAATTAAAAATGGAAGGGAGACCCCAAAATCGGTTGCAGGAGGTCAGTGCAGATGAAATAGGACACCAAATCCAAGCTTATGCCCTTTATTGTGGGATTTCACCGACAGGAAGCAATTCCACATAAGGGGCAAATTCACAGAATAGTTGAAGTGCTGGAGGAAATCCACTAGAGAATCCCAGTGGGAAGGCCCATGCCGAGTGGGACTTCGATCTCTACATGGACATCCTGCCGGGCACGTCTTCGCAAAGAAAGTAAGATCTGGCCAAAGGAATTTGATTGCGTTTTACTATTAGAAGTATCTTTTTAGCAGAACCACCAGTAATACGATCTCCGACGACCTCTCCATTAGGACTCCGGACACCACCACCAGCAGCTACTTGACAGCTTCAGCGGAGCTGGAGGACCCGCTGGCTTCTATAGGGAGGAGGAATATAGGGCGCCCGCTAAGGAACAGTTGGTGAAGCCATAGCCAGCCACTGACGCTGTGCGACTTCCTGCAGCATCAGCGGATCAACCCCGTTCTCCCACTTCATCAAGGTCCAACATACCTATTGGGACTCGGAGCTGTACTGCGGTGGAGCGGGAAAGGTGGCGAAGCATCCGTGGGACCAGAAGGAAGCTTTAAACTACTTATATACAAAAAGGAAAACATTCGTTGAACATTCCATTTATTTTTAATTAAATTTCTATGTGTACCAGCAGACTCCTCCTTTTTAAATTTCTTCAATTAATTTGTTTTCCGTTTGGAAACAGATCCAGCTGCATGACAGTAAGACCATGCTACATGCATTGCGGGTGAACTTTGAAAACTTGGGTCACACTAAAAGCCTAGTACTCAGATCGGCTAAGAGTTTCACTAGTCGAAAAATCTTATTCTTTGTGGTGTGACCGAAGTTTTTAAAGTTCACCCGCAATGCATGTGGCATGGTCTTACTGTCAAGCAGATAGGCTTGTTGCCAAACGGAAAACAAATCAATTGGACCAATTTAAAAAAAGAAGAGTCTGCTGGTGCACAAAGAAGTTAAAATAAAAATAAATGAAATGTTCAACAAATGTTTTTATTTTTGTAAATTAGAGTTAGTTTAAAGATTCCTTCTCGTCCCACGGAGGCTTCGATATCTTTCCCGCGCCATCTGCAGTCCAGCTACGAGCCCCAATAGGCTGTCCAATAATGGCTGGTGATCGCTCCTTCAGCTGTCCCTTAGCGGGAGACCATATTTTTTCCTCCCTACAGAAGCCGGCGCGTCTTGCATCTCCGCTTTAGCTGTCAAGTAGCTGGTGGAGGTGGAATTCTCAATGGAGAGCTCGTCAGAGATCGAACGATGTCCCATGTTCCTCGGCACTGGGATTCTTTAGTGGATCTTCTCCAGCGCTTCAACTATTCTGCGGATTTGCCCCGTTGTGGTATTGCATCCTGTCGGTCAAGTCCCACAACAATGGGCAACAGCTTCGATTAGGTGTCCTTTTTCATTTGCACTGATCTCCTTTATCCGTTCTTGGTGTTTTTCTTCCATTTTTAATTTTTAAGTTCTTCACCGCTTCTACACGAACACCGCCGAAGATTAAATTTCTAATTCTTTGGGCTGCGGCTAACGGCGTTCATCGAAAGTTCACTCGCGAAATATGGTATTTTTCTGGTATTTCCTTAGCTCATCTGAGTACCGCACTGAAAAACAGACCCGACGAAAAGCGTTAGCCGCGTATTTGCCTCTCGCTCACTCCTATGGTAAACTCGCGGTTTTCGTCGGTGTGAGTACTAGGCTTTATGCGCAGCCCGAAACGCTGGGCGTTTCGCATCAATTCCGCTGTGTGAACGCTACCTAAACTGATTCAAGTGGAAGTGTAAGGCCAGACAAGGATGTTAACAAAGAGTGAATTACATTCTTCTAAAATCTTAATAATTGCAATGAACTGCGTTTCGATTGATCCGTAAATTATAAAAGTTCAAATATTTATTCGTTATTTACAATACATAAAGAACATGGATAAATCATCAGGAGACGAAATATGGGAGGATTCGTTTGATAAATTGTTGGACCCGAGACCGTAAGATTAAAATTATTGAAATCTTTACTTATAAACAGAATATTGCTTCTAGGCAACAAAGTAATCTGAACATAATAAAGAAGAATGTAAGATTATCATATAATATCGACACGAGTGTAGAAAATAGCAGCCACAGTATAAAAGGTTGTTCACCAAAAAGTTGCAATCGAAGTGTATCTATATCAACACCTAATTATAACCACTTAGGCAAGGACTTGTTTAATTGCGGTTTGTCTCCGATCAACCGCTTACAACTTGATGGTTTTGAAGACACGACTGAGAAATGCAATGCCGATAAGGATGCAGAGCCAAATACAAAAAAAAGAGGTTTGATAGTACCATCTAAAAACCAAATTGACACATTTTCTAAATTTAGTAACCAAACAAATAAGGTTGCTTGTGCTAGTAACCAATCGAATAAGATTGTTGGTGTTGTACTAAAACCAGGAAAGTGGCGTAAGTCACTAAACATTTTTCGCCAAACTCAAATAAGTGTTCTAAATGAAAGCAAAAAATTGGAAAGCCGGAACTCAGTATGCCAGGATCGGAAGTCAATATTTTTAAATGGTCTAAATAAACAAAATGTTATTTCTCAACAAGACTTCTATAAATATTGCAATCAAGGCAAGCCCCTTAAATTTAATGCTGCATATTCGCAATATAAAATGTTGAAAACCCACAAAATAGGCGAAGGGGCTTACGGAGAAGTCTTTCGTTACACTCCAAACCGTAAAGGATGTAAAAATGATCTAGTTTTAAAGATAATACCCATCGAAGGTTCTATTGAAGTTAATGGAGAAAAACAAAAAAATTTTAGTCAAATTTGGCCAGAAATAATTATTACTAAAAAATTGAGCAGCATTCAAGGATTCGCAAACATTGAAAAGGTAATTTTTTAGATCTTAGTGATACAAATTATTGCATTAGGGGCCGGTTTCTCGAGTTCCTGTCAGAGTCCCAGATAGCTATCTGTCCGAAAAACTTAAAGACCAGATAAAGTGGTCGTAAAAGCAAATCGGTTTTCTCGACGCCTTTAATTTATCTGAACGAGAAACAATTACAGAGTGCTGTTAATCACAAATTTAAGCTGTTAAGCGAAAGCACAGGTCTTGCTTTGATTGTTACATCAACTTTTTAGGTTGTATTTATGTTCCAGATTGTATAATTTTATTTTAGTAGGCTTTGTGAAAATAGCTATCATTTTATCGAGTCGAGAAAGACTTAACAGGGAACCTGAGTTCCTGGCAAAGTTAGCACTCACTTTGAGGCTCGATGAAGCCAAAATCGCTTAGCAGGGACTTTTTCTGTTCGAGAATTGTTAGCCGGCACTCGAAAAACAGGCCCTAAGTACCCACATTTAAAACAAGAGAGGAAGTTTGTATACCCTAGCAGTTATAATTATTATATTTAGAAATAGAAAAAATTATATTTCCAATAGTATAAGATAATGTGTCAAAAAACACCGAAGCTATTATTTGTTTCATATTATTTTCCCACCAATTTTCCAATCGTTCCTATGACACCTACATGATATAGTCGTCCGATTTTGATAAAATTAAATTCGAAATTCAGAACTAATTAAAAAATTTTATTTCCAAGCGTAGGAGGTTATATGTTAAGAAACACCGAAGCTATAATTTGTTTCATATTATTTTCCCACCAATTTTACGATCGTTCCTATGGCAGCTATATGATATAGTCGTCCGATTTTGATAAAATTAAATTCGGAGTTAACTAAAAAATGGTATTTTAAATGGTATGTTAAAAAACACCAATTTTTTTCGATTATTCCTTTGGGAGCTATAAAATATAGTTGTCCGATCCGGCTCGTTCTGACTAATATAAGACTTTTGGGAAAGTTTCAGCCCGATAGATTTAAAACTGAGAGACTAGTTTGCGTAGAAACGGACGGACAGGCGGACATGGCTAGATCGACTCGTCTAGTGATGCTGATCAAGAATATTTATACTTAATACTATGAGCTCTCATAGTTGAAATAGAAGACCATTTCTGTAAAACTTAGGAAAAATAAAATCAATTACAAATAATATTAAAATAATTGCAAGGGTATAACAATTCTTTCATTATTTCTCCGACCGTTTCTTCGAGCGCTATTTGTTGGAGTCGTCTAATTTTTATTAAATTGAATTCGAAATTCTTAAAAATAAAAAAATGATACTCCCAATAGTATAAGATAATATGTCAAAAAAGAAATAAAATTAAACTTTGTAAAAAAAATTTTCATAAGCTACGTCGCATTTGGGTCGTGAGATCCTGCTAAGCCGCTCTCCTGTCCAACATAACGAGAATAAATATTTAGAGTGCCTGAAAAATAATATTATTGCGTAAAGTTCGTCAGTCATCAGTCCACATTGCCCCACAAGCTTAGCTATCCCTTGATCGCAATACGATCGAGCTGTGTTTCGGCCATATTCCCTCCCCTTCACAAATTCGTTTGCAAAATGGATCTTCGAGGGCCGTGCAACACGATCCCCTATTGTCAAGGTTGTCCGTCCCCTTTTGTTAAAGGTCGAGCCCATCGTAGTTTTAAATTGCTTTTTACATTATATGTTTATTTAATAAAATATTAGGCTTATATTGTTGGATACTGCACGAATATTTACACATGTATGTATCCTGGGCAATGAGACCTCGACGCTCCGGATACTGAGCTTTGAAAAATATTATATTGGATTATTATTGCTGTTCTTCTTGGTCACTATGCCTCTGAATGGATGCCTCGTACAGATTAATATTTTCCAGGAGCATGGGGATCAAGGGTACTGCGGCCACAGTCATCACAGTATGTCGGATGTCGTTCTTATGGTTGGTCCTCTTCACGTTCTTTGATTATTCTGGCAGCGGTGGTCCGACGCATAAGAGGGGGACGTACGTAACAGGCTCGAAGAGGTCGACGCGGACACGCATGGAATGACTTCGCAACAGGAATCTGAGTACGACCATAGTTGTCTGTTCCGTGAATTTGTTCTTCTTCTTGCCTCCATTAGTTGCCAGTACCATTTATTGACTCCACCTGCTAGTAGAATATGGAATTCCCTAAATACTTGTTGCCGATTTATGCCATACAACTCTTGCAATCGGTCGCCTCGGAACAGGATACATTCAACTCGCACTCCGTCGTTGGTGGTTCCCTCCGCGCGTTATTGCTCGAGGCACTCATCCTGTGCTGGGTTGTATAAAACCTTTTTGTTCACCCCTTCACTTATGCCCTCTCTTGGGCCCTCCTTTTCAGGCCTTCTCTTACTTAAATAGTTTTTCACTTAGTGCTGATTAATAATGGCGGTCAATTTTTAATAGTTTTTCACTTCATGCTGATAGATAAAGGCACAAAATTTTTAACGTGCTCGCTCCTAATACAACAGGATCAATGTGATAGTTATTAAACGCCCGGTCAGTGACGTAAACGCTGAATAAGTGGACAATAAATGTTTATATATGTTCACCAAGTCTCTCTTCGGTCAAGACCCGTCCGATATTTGAGCCCCAAAAAAACCAAAGCAACTGTGCTAGCCGCTTCTACACACCTGGGTTCTGCTAAGCTCACATGCCCTTTATATTCCTTTAAAGTCAGCTCAAATGTTCCAAATGAAAACTGGCTGCGCCTAGACAAGGAATCTGTCCAAATACCCCCTCCCGCCAGTCGTCGGAAATCAGGTTGTTTGACTCAACCGTTTTCCTATTTCTCTAGAGTCGAGCCTATCAAACGACCTCACAAAGTATTCTAGTACGCCGTGAAGCGTCGGTCAGAGAAAGTAAAATGGTCCCCCGACCAAATATGTCAAGGGAAACCGCAAAGACTCAAGCCTATCAAACGACCTGACAAATAACTAGTAAGTCGTGAAGCGTCGGCCTTACGTTTCATGTCCCCCACCCCTGTTATGTCCTAAATCGGCAAACGAAAAATAGATCCGCACCGCAAATGCTAAATGAGTTATCGTAATGTTTGCGGTCCTACTCTTTCTGGTTAGCACGTCGGCAGCGTCGGCCAGAAAGCACATCTAAATTCTATTTACGTAAATTATAACAAATAGTCGGTCGGAACGCAGTTACATAGTATTATAGAAAGGAAACCTCATAGTTCTTGACTTAAGGAAATCCACGTAAACTTGCCCATTAACACAACAGGGAATTTCTATGCTTATAAAAATACAAAAAGTAAAAAAAATAAAGTCAAGCCTCTATTCTGAGATAAAGTTCTGATCGAGTGGCCAATCAACACTGACAGTCGCAGAAGTTGGGGACTAGTTAAATGATAAAAACAAATAAGTATGTGCACATCTAAAACTACTTAAGCTACCTGTCCTATAGCACAGTCAAATTACTCATGGCAAATTAAGGTGAAAGCTATTCCAAAAATAGGTACATGCACTCCGATACCGCAGTTATACATTTTGTTGACCCTAATAAAATTCTTTAAGGAATATGAAAAATCCTAATGTTGGAAGTTAATTATGCTACGTGAGCTTATTAGAGCCCGAGTCATTTTTTTAAGTCAGTCGTAATTTCATGCATGCCTTATACGTACTTGGCGTATGGGAGGTAGCCTTGGAACATGTCCTTTACGCGCTTTTTGTTATGTTTTGCTTAGCTTTTATTTCCTGCCCGACAGAGGCATGTCACCCAGAGCTGACTCCAGAACTGAAAGACTTTTACTCAGAAAATCGCAGAGTTGCTGACCAAAATTATAAAATTAGAAAAACAGGAAGGATCTTTTAATAGCTGCAATTCTCGGTCGAAATGTGAAGGTAAACGAAATATAATAGTCTTCGTTTTATTTTTACTTTGTTACGTGGGCATATTAGTGCCCGTCCTGAAAGGGACTTGGGCCGAGGGAGAGGCGTCCGATGTTCAGGCACCATATGCCGGCCTAAGCTACGTCCTCTCCAACATAACGAGAATAAATATTTAAAGTGCCTGGAAAATAATATTAGTCCATAAAGTCCACACTGTCAAACAAGCTTAGCTGTCGCTTGATCGCAATACGATCGGGCTGGGTTTTTATTCCCTCCCCTTCGCACATTCGGGTGCTCCTTCGCACATTCAAGCACTCATGGTTTTGATATCTTTTTACATTATAAATTTATTGGGTAATATATACTCGTATATCGGCGTGTGCTGTGGATGAGTAACATAAATTTGGCTCATGCATATGGAATTAATTAATTGACAATTATTTTTGTTAGCGGAAAGAATCGAATTTACCACCTGTTAAGATGCGCACATCAGCAAAATGCTGACTATTCACGACTACAAACATCGCTCAGAGGGCGATTGCACACACAACTACAAGGCTGATACTCGCCGTTGAAAAGTTTTAAGTAGTCCAACATTCGACTGGCTGTCCCTTTGTAATGTTAGTACGAATTCTGATCTCGACATTAAACGCACTCTCGACTCGCCTGCTATACTCTCTTTCGCTAATAAATAGTTATCGAGCATAAAGCAACACGAAATTTCGTATTTTAATTTTGTAATAACTAATAAAAAAGCTTATTAGTTCAACATTTGGTAACCCCGACGTGATTTGTACATAAATAATACTAAGTGCAAGTCATATAAGTCTTTTTTTTTTGTCTTTTTCGTTCTTGCGGCTGCGGTGCACTGGCGGAGCAACAAATCATAAAGCCTTGAATGCAGTGAGCGCTATAAATAAATAGCAGTTGGTGATTGCGGAAATTTGCATAGAAGGCGCAAAATCAGTTATACATAGGAGCGTACATAGCCAAGTAACGGGCTGTTACTCCCTCGTTTGCTTTGCGCTTTTCGCTGGAACCGCAATTCGGGCATTTCGTCTGTTGGGTTGGTATTTGTTGTTGTAGCCATGCCTACGGGAACTTTTGGAGATGTCACCGCTGCTGCAAACAGGGCAATATTTTTAAAGCGCAAGGCAACTGCTTTACTTAATAGAGTGAAGCGTTTAGTTGATTCCCTATCAAGTGCGGCGTTAACTTTATGCGACGAATCTGGTCTTCATGTGAGGTTGGAGTTGATTGATGAGCTTCAAGAGTCATTTAAAAAGGTTCTCGGTGAGCTTGAAGAATTGGATATCGAGGAAATTTAAAGTGATTTGAGTGAGAAATTCTATGACATTCTCGTGATTCTGAAGTCATCGGTTCGAGCCGAAATTTCAAGACGAGCCTCACAGCACTCAACTTTTGCTGACGGCATCACTCCGGGAGTTTTCGACCCCCAGCAGCGTCAGCCTCGACATAGGGCAACATTGCTGCCTTGAGCTTCGAAAATTCGCTGGAGCAAAAATGGGCTGACTTTTATTATATGTTTACCATGATCATAGATAGTCATCCGGACCTCACGAACGTAGAAAAGCTGCAGCATCTACGATCATGTCTGAGGGACGCTGCGTTGGAAACTATTCGCTTATTAGAAATTTCGGATGGCAACTACGCAATGGCTTTGGATTTGCTGCAATATAGATTTAATAATCGTCGTTTAGTTTTTCAGGCACACATTACTGAGATCCTGGGACTAAAGGCGGTGCAGAGTGGTTCCGTCTCGACACTTCGGGAGCTGTCAGATAAATTCAACGCTCATATTCGCGCTCTCAAAGGACTGGGCACGACGGAGCAAAACGCATGAAGTATCATCGTCCAAGTCCTGTTCAAAGGTTGGATCCGACAAGTCAGGCAAAGTGGGAAGAGCGTTTAGAGGACCCTGCCTTCGTCAATTTAATTCCTACGTGTGCGTCAATGGCATCATTTATGAATCAGCGATGCAGGACGTTGGAGACTATAGATTTAATATGGCAAACTATGCGCCGGGCAATCTGGTGGGAAGTAACAGAATACCCAATGCGCGTATATCAGCATTTGTTGCCTCGAATTCTAACCCTTGGATTTGTATATTCTGTAATGATGCGGGGCATTCCATTTCTTATTGTCACAATTTTAAAACCCTGTCTCCTGCCAATAGGCTTCAAGAAGCGAAACGGATCGGTTTTTGCATAAATTGTCTTAATTGTCGGGCATGCGGATCTAAGCACCACACCCTGCTTCACCTGGGAAACTTAGCTTCCTTTTCTTCACAAGAAGGAGCAGAGCTTCAAGAAGCACTTCCCTCTGCCTCCAAAGGAGTTTAGTAATGATATTGTGCTCTTAACAACGGCTAGCGTTTTAGTAAAATACGGTTCCGTGGTTTTCGTTCCCTGTCGAGCTCTACTCGATTCGGGCTCCCAACTGCATCTAATAACGTCCCAATTCGCAAATCAGCTTCAAATAAAAAAAATAAAATCTTCAGCATCTGTAACTGGAATAGGAGGTTCCAGTTTTATGACGGAATGTCACTCGGTCAATATTACGATTCAGTCTCGAACTTCCGGACCTTTTAATCGGAGGCAGCGCCGTTTTTGAGATGTGCGTTGGTCAAATCAAGCTCCCACCTGTACTACCCATAATATAAAAGACGCGTGGAAGTGGAAAGCTGCGCCGAGCCAATAATACGCGCTACTAAGGAAGAATTGGACTGTGAAGCACATTTCGTAAGACACGTCGTTATTTTGCCAGCTGCGTATTATTCTGTTCGGCTGCATGCCAAGCTCAATCTAGATCTCTTGGGAGAGTTTTACCAGCAAGCTTATCCAGGATTCTTGTCCCTAGGGAGAAAGTTGAATCGTCAGCCAGTCTGGAAGGCTCAATATGCAGCATTCATAAAGGAATAAAGGAATATCTGAAGCCAAATCCAAGGAAGAGGCAGTCATCATTACGGATCAGGCATCAAAACTTCTAGCGAAGGGAAAATTTAAGCTAAGAAAGTGGTGCTCAAATGTGTCAGCTGTTTTGGATGGAGTTACAGACAACCATAAGGAGTCTTGTTTGAAGTTTGATGATGGCACTGATTTGGCAAAAACCCTAGGTCTCTCTTGGGATCCAGTTTCTGACCAACTATTGTTTTCCTTTTCGGTCTTACAGTCAGCATCAAGCCCCTGCAGGAGATCTGTCCTGTCTGCAATAGCGCGATTTTACGCTGACTGGCAGACCCCAATCATTGCTACAAAGCCAACGCTTGAGGTTCGCCGGAGAATTCTACTAATAAAATCTTTATACGAAGACATAATGGCCAGTTCAAAAATGGCCAATTCCTTGGCTGCCCTTCAAAGAATTTTCGGATACGTCTATAAGTTAAGTAATCGCATCCGTCGCCCTACGCTCACGGTGTCTGATCTTTAAGGCGGTACTCTACTGTTGCTTCGTCTTGTCCAGCGCTCACATTTATGGGATGACATCAAATCGTTGAAGTCAAAGGGATTGGTGCACTCGTCCAGCTCGCTCGCATCTCTTTCGCCATTCATTGAACTACATCGTAGTTCGAAAGTGATTCATAATTTAATTTACTAATGCTGACTACTTTATCTGTATTTGTTGTGTTAAGTAGTCTAATGAATGCATTTTCAGGGGATGCTATGGTATTTGCTTGGTTTGGAATCAATATACTGTCTTCTATTGAATCTATTTTAATTTTTCAGACAACTTGGGATCTTGCTGGCAGAATTATGGAGTTATTGCCAGAATTGTATGTTATTGGAATATAAACTAGGAATTTTAAGTTGTTTGGTCTGATTATAAGCCAATCTTCTGATGGCTTGAAGTCTAACTGACAGTTGTATTTTTTGATAAAGTCAATTCCTAATATTCCATCACAGCGAATGGCGAATCATAAATCTACAATATGAAAATTATGTGGGATTATATATTTAGTAGTCTGTATCTCAATGGATATTTGTCCTATAGATTTTGTAATATCTTGACTGATTCCTTGTATGTTTATTACATAGTCGGATTGAATGTCAGGAACAACATCTGAATTTTCTTTGAGTATCGACAAATAAAATTAAATTAAATATATCTTTGCAGAAGCTTGCAACGCATTAAAGGAGACGTTTCCGAACCCATGAAGTATATATATTCTTGATTAGCATCACTAGACGAGTCGATCTAGCTGTGTCCGTCCGTCATATTAACTTCTACTCTTGGAAATGTCAGCCTTTTAATGTTTCAGAATGTTTCAGCAAACAGCTAGTTAGCAGCTAATAACAACTAGTAAACAGCTACTAAACAGATAGTTACCATCTAATAACAGTTAATAACAGCTAGTAACCAACTAATTGCAACTAGTAAACAACTAATTAGTAAAGATAATACCATCTTACAACAGTTAGTGAACAGCTAATAACAACGTCTAACATCTATACCAAGTAAAAAATGCTCAACCCCCTTCATTAAACATGAAAATCCAGATGAGCGTTGTAATAAAGTTTATTAAAATTATTAAAAATACGCTGCTATGTTAGACAAGGATGCCTAACTCAATATCCCTTTTTGAAGAATATGCTTTGAATACTTAATTACTAAGACCTATCTTTGATTTATCAGGACAATCATGTTTTTCGGTTTCTGAAGGTTCTGGGTGTGGTACAAATGGAAGTTTTGAAAATATTTTAACATCTGAGATAGAATAAAATCTGTTGAATATTAATTGCATATAATGAGGAAAAAGGTCTCGTGATCAGTATTGTCAAATGGGGGTGTGGTAGTGGGGAAAACTAAGTATTCTTTTTATGGACATGATTGTTACATTTTTATGACATCTAAGCCCATTAAAATCAGTTAATTTATGGATTAGTCTAATTTTCACGGGAATTAAACAATAATAAATAATAATAATAAATAATAAATAAACAGAATTATCTGGTTACTAGCTGTTACTAAAAGGTTACTATCTATTTATTAGATGTTTACTAGTTGTTTGCTGGTTACTAGCTGTTATTAACTGTTATGAACTGTTAGTCTTTTGTTAAGAATAATCTAAAATTCTTGTCCTCTAGACAACATTAGATGTGAAGTAAAAACTTCACACATCCAAAATATCTGAAGATTGATATCTTAGAGGAACATGTCCGATCATGATGGGGAAAGCTGTGTCCTGTGATTGTAAAACTAATTAAGAAATCAAAAGAACCCCAATACTTGGACACAAGCTGTTTGCTGAACAGTTTCGATTCATGTTGACAGATTCTAGGACCACATAGTAATTTCATCCACATAAACTAGTGTATTGTAAAAACACATTTAATTTTTTCTTATTCTTTCATCTTATGTAGTTGTCCCTAATATCGATAGCTAGCCTTACATCCCAAAACAATCCAACGTCTAAAATGAAACAAAAGTATGGAGCCAAATAAATAAAATAATCACTCGTCTGTAAGCCTTAATAAATTTCTTAAGAAGAGGGTCAGGGCTTGAAGTTTCAGGTGGATGATGAAAGATTATTTGTACAACAAGCTTAGAAGCACAATTTTTCTGCGAATAAAGAGCTTGTGGAAATTTTTTGAAAGTAAAAGTCTATTAAAAAAATTGAAGAGCTATCATATTTATTTACATTTAAGATGTTTGCGATTGGGGTTAACTTTGATAACGAAATTCCTATGACCTGTTTGGAGCGTAGTGGAATATATGGGGATCACAACGAAGAACGCTTGTTCGTATAAGAAGTTTTGTGTAAGTATAACATTTTGCTTCTACTTTTAGTTTAGCGGACCCTTAACACAGGAACACAAAATTGAACTTTTTTGTCTTCTAAGTAAGTCCTAAATGTTAAATAAAGCGTGAAAAAGAAAATCAAAGTTTATTAGCAAAAGGAAGTATTATTATTCTATTCACATTTTGATACTAAGACTTTTCAACAAATGATTAGTTCAGGAGAAATTAAGGTGAAAGTACAAAGAAATGGCAGTTTTCACTTTAGTTTTCATAGCTTAGTTAAAAGGGTATACTAGATTCGTCGGAAAGTTTATAAAAGGTAGAAGGAAGCGTTTCCGACCCCTTAAGTATATATATTTTTGTGCAGGTTCACTAGTGGAGTCGATTTACCCTGTCCGTCTGTCCACATAAACGCAGTGATCTCGAAACTATAAAAGCTAGATTGTTTGGTTTAAGCATGAAGATTCTAGAAATTCTTGAGTAGCGCAAGATGTTTCAGCACGGTGCCACGCCCACTCTAACGCCCGCAAACCGCTCATAACTTTGGCTCCTACCGTTTTAATGTTAGAACAACTGAAATGTATTGTTTTCGACAATACCTAACAATTGACTCTCTAAAGCCCACAAACTTAAAAAAAAATCGCACGTATACCGCTGAAACCTCGGAAACTATATAACATGAACCTCCATTTGTTGGTCAATACTGAAATTCAAATTTCAGCCGCAATTCTGTTGTGGACCAGGTATGACAAATAAAATTAAACTTATTTTACCATGGTTTTTGTTCAAATACGGCTTGTTTGGTTCGTATAGACGATAACTTTATGTAATCTAAATTGTCAGGGCGAAAAATCTTTAAATGGAAATTGCGCTCTCAGCATGACAGTTTGATTTTTGGACAGATTAAGTTATTAGTTCGTGCTGAACAATTTTTTTTATAAACATAGCATTTTATGTGGTCACATCTTCTGCGAGTAAAGACTTGTCCTTATAATTTGGAGCCATCTGTATAGAAGCAGGTTGCGTCCGTCGTGCCCGGTCGGCCCTGCTCCCATTCCTCTCTGTCTGGGATCAGGGTCTCAAAGGGTGTGTGACTGTGCTCATGGGATTTGCATAGATCCGTTTACTTTGGAATCGATTATCATGTTGAACAATTTTGGCATGGCCACTCACTCGAATTGCTGCCGGCTTGGCCCTTTCCATGCCTGCAAAGTCCAGGCTATGGAGGTTCAAGATCGCGTTCAGCTTCATTCGGGGTGGTTCGAAGGGCTCCACTAATATATGCATTATTTGTGTAGAGCGGTCCACCACAGAGCCAATCCATATAGTAGCATTGGTTTGACTACCGCTGTGTATATCCAGTTGACAATTCTAGGGGACATGCCCCATCTTAGCCCATTTGATTTTTTCAGGAGTAAAGTGCAATGGTCGCTTTCCTTCTTTCAGGAGAGATTACAATTGTTTAGAATAGGTGGGTTGAGTTGTGGGATTTTGTATCTATTTGTGAATAGAACATGTTCCGTTTTTGAGGGATTTACCCCAAGTCCGTTTTCTATCGTCCATTCCGATAGTGTTTTTGTTTTAGCGGTCATAAGTGTTTGTGCATATTTTCCATTAAATATGATAGCGACATCGTCTGCGTATGCCACTACCTTTCCCTCTAGAATCCGCAGAAGTTTATTTACTGCGATTCTCCACAGGAGGGGTGATAGTACACCTCCTTGCGGGGTGCCTCTGTTCTCTAGTCTACCCCACTGGGTGTGATGGACGTTGGCGTCACAGCCTATTACCAAACCTTTCCTGAGATTTTCGCATTCCTCTGCCAGTCCTCTGACCAGCGCATCTGGGGGGTTTTCCTTCTCAAAGGCCAAATAGGCCGATAGAACCATTATAGAGCCACTCTGCAGCTCCAGGCTTACTGCGGTGTTGTCTCCTTTGTTCCTTTGTATTCCTTTGTTCCTAGTCCAGCAACCTTGCCTCCTACTACCCAAGGTTCCTGTACGAGGACTAGGTCGGCTCCGCCTTCTGTCAGGCGAAGCAAAAGTGCAGCAGACGCTGCATTACTGTGGTGAAGGTTTATTTGTAGAAGTCTTAATGACATCTACGGCTTCAACCTCCACCACAGTGACGTCGGCCTCCTCTGTGTCGCTGAGGTCTACGTTCTCGATTGCCGGTCCGAGCGCTCGCATCTCTCTGCTTAGCGACGAATCGGTAGAGTAGCCGTCCTCCGGCCCACCAGGTGCCTCCAACTCCTCAGCAAGCACCTGCTCGGCTGGGTTGCCGGCAGAGCTGCCAGCGGCGTTGGAGTCGCCCTTGTACACCTTGATGTGGATCGCACTGAACCCGAAGTTCAGCACTCCTCGAGCAGTCTCGATCGGAGCAACTGACTCCTTGTTTAGGACCAACACCGCCTGGTTGACGTCCCCTTCATGCTCCACCACCTTGACGACTTTCCAGTCCTTCGTGGGGAGGTGCGGGTTGCATTCTTGCAACATGAAGAGGATGTCCTCCGGTGTCTTGATCGCTGCTGGAAGCCAGATCCTGGCTCGGGGTCTACTGGGGACATCGCACCAGTCAAGCGCAACGATGTTCGCCCCTTCGTAAACCTCGACGAGCTTGTTTGTCGCCTCTTTCTACATATCAGCCGACCGCTGACTGTCGCATGCCACCACCTTGACGCTGCCCTGGTACTAGCCCGCGTCCATGCAGCAGGGCGAGGTGCCTGGCTTCTCCCGTACCATGCGCAGGCAAATGAGGGAAAGGTGGGACCTGCCCTCCAGATTTCCCTTGTCAATGAGGCCGAGTAGGACACGGTTCGTCGTGATTTCGGCGAACGAGACCGATGGCAGGATCTTAGATCTCTTCGCCGGTGGTCCGGGTAGTTCGAGGGATCGCTGCCTTTTTGCCTGAGTCCCTTCTTGAGTGGGCCTATCCTGCCTGTAGTTAGGAAGCACCGTCCTTGCCCACTCTACCTTATTTAGCCATTCAGGCGAGGGTGTGGCAATATTTCTTCTGGTATGAGAGCGCAGAGTCTGAGCGGCAGTCAGACTTTCTGCGTATGTGTATTTAATGGCGCCAGCGGGTGGCCCGAGCGCCTTGGCAGTACCTACCGCTGCTTTAGTCGCAAAGGCGTCCATGGCGGAGGCGTTCGCGGCCGGAATTTTGCCACCCGTCATCCCCAGTTTGGGATAGGTCCCACGAGTTGCTGAGAAGGGGAAAGGTCCGCCCGGGCAGAGATTCGCGATGCCCGGGTAAGGAGATAGGTAGAGCAGGGGGTCGCCATGTCCCTAAGCACACCGTTTAAGACTGGGCTAGTTTTTGATCCGTGCCAACCAGGCTGACTATTGGCACGGTCCGTATTACACCGTAGTTCGGCCCGGAGTGAGATGTTGTTTTGGGATGAGAGATGGGTAGGTGTTTAGGTGGTATTTAGAAGCGGCTGAACAATTCGCATCGTCGGTATGCTTCGTTGCAGGATACCCGCTGGCTGTCCGGAACTGTTTATTTACTGGGGTTTCCATCCACAATTCCGTGTTTGACTTCCCCCACCAGCTTATTCACAGTTGGCCTCGAGAGAGGTCGTCCACTATTCGCAACCTGCGACCAGCTCGGTTGCCCCAGCTAGGCGACTTTGGAACCATCTCACAAGTTCCTCAGCCGAGTATAATATGGTTTAGAATGTACAGAAGGAAAGGTTTGACAAACCTGGGAGACAAATTATCTAGGCCAGTTGCATTTGATTTGGTGACAGACACATACAACGTTATTATCACAGTTTAGTTCAGTAGTTAGGTGCGGATTGAATGTGGAATCACGTACATTGGTTGGTAAAAATTCTCCAATTAATTGATGCACGTCTATATCAATGTGTAAGTTTGGTTAAGATTTGTTTTTAAGAATACTTAACTTTTTTAGTTCCTTTCATGTTTGTTCAGTCCATATTGCACATAAAAAAATGTTTTAGCGGTCAGTCTTAGCCTTAAATATTGCACTCGTAACCTAACGTCTTAACTTTTTATGTATATCTTGAAAATCGTTTGTTAAGTAACTTTTCCACCACTTATACGCTTCATCTCTTTGGTTAATAATTCTTTTAATATGTTAATATATGTGTTGTACCAGGTTTTAACGGATAATGTGCATATCTTTGATTTAGGTATAATGATTTCAGTATGAAGTTTACAACGCAGTGAAGGAGAAGTTTTCGACCGCATAAGGTCGGTGTTTTTTGACTTATTAACTTCTACTCCTAGGAATATCATTCCTTTTATATTTCAGAGAATATTTAATTTTTTAAAATCGAAAATTTTTTTAAAAAGATTTCACTTCTCAGGTTTTTTACTTGTATTGTATTTGCTTATTTAGGAAAAATTTTGGATATAAAATCTATAAGGGGCTCATAGTTAACATAACGATTTGGTCTGTAGACACACCCTAATACCGTACTACCCGTTACTCGTAAAGTAAAAGGGTATACTGGACTCGTCGGAAAGTATGTAACAGGAAGCGTTTCCGACCCCATAAAATATATATATTCTTAATCGGGATCACTAGCCGAGTCGATCTATCCATGTCCGTCTCTCCGTATGAACGCTGTGGCGGCAGTATGATTTAAATATTAAGATTAATTTTAAACGATACTCGTAGAGTAAATGGGTATACTAGATTCGTCGGAAAGTATGTAACAACATAAAGTATATATATTCTTGATCAGGATCACTAGCCGATTCGGTCTAGCCATGTCCGTCTGTCTGTCCGTCCGGATGAACGCTGAGATCTCGGAAACCGCCCAAAACTATTTAGCTGAAATGTATTGTTCATATCAATACCTATCGATTGACCCAAAAATAGTTTGCCACGCCCATTTTAACACCCACAAACCGGCCACAAACTTCAAAAAATCGTAAATATGAATGAATTGGGATCTCAGATTTAGATTAAGTCTGTGGCGCTCACAATTTTCATGCTAGATACAAAATTTTAACTGAAATGTATTAGTCTCGTTAATACCTATCGAAAAAAATACTAAAATAACAAAATAAAAAAATGAAGTAGAAAACCAAAACAAAAAACAAACATAATATTGTGTGCATGGGGTAGCACGCCAGCCTATGCAACTACTTTTGTCTTTCGTTTCTGAGGAAAAACGTCTTCACATCGTCAAAGTGGGCCTGCCAGAAACACGCTCTCAAAAATTTGTTTACATGTCTACGTGAGCGTATATATAGCACGCTTTTAAACCACCAATATCATCTGTCGGATGATTAAAAACTCAAAAAATAAAATATTAATGCTTACAAATTAATAGTGAATCTTTGTTTTTAAATAGATAATATTAACGGTCCATGCTTTTATTTACAGGTATCAACAGTAAAAGGAAAATACCCACAACATTTTGTAAAGCTTTGGAAACGATATGACGATGAAAAAGGATCAGAGAATGACCATCCTGGACTTTTTGGAGAAAATCAACTTTTCGTAGTTTTAGAACTACATTTTGCAGGAAGTGACATGTCAAATGTTATATTTTTAAACTCGGAACAGTCATTTTACGCATTGCAACAGGTGACTCTAAGATGTTATTATTTTTAAAACTGTTTGTACTGAATTGGATCGTTTGTAGATTATTCTGACTTTGGCTGTTGGTGAGGAAGATTATCAGTTCGAACATAGGGATCTCCATTGGGGAAACATATTGATTAAATCTACCACTAAAAAACACATTTGTTTCAAATTTAATAACACTGACTTGATTGTGGATTCGAAAGGAGTGAACATAACTATTATTGACTATACTCTTTCAAGAATAACCATTGATGAATGCTGCTACTTTAATGACCTCTCAAATGATGAGGAACTTTTTCAGGCATCAGGAGATTATCAATTTGATATTTACCGAATGATGCGTAATGAATTAAAGTAAGTATTTTCCAAAATAACCAACCATGTTCGCACTCACTTTTATATAAATTTGTTCGACAAAGATAGAGATAATTCTATCTGCCTTGCATTTTCGCTCTTCTATTCTGCTTTGCAATGGACGCAACTGGTGAACATAAGATTCAAAGATCTGTAAATGACAACCCAAATCCTCGTGGCTGAGCTTGCTTAAATCGGGTTTCCTGGCCACTTTGACCTTTAATTTTTCGATTTTGGTTTCCATTTTTGAGCGCTGCGGTTGAAAGGAAGTCAATTGTGCTTCAAGTCGCTCTGCTGCTGAAACCTTGTTCATGTTTAACTGTTGGGGCTAATTGCGGTAGAGCAAAGAGAGAAACTACGGTTCAAAGAATATACGAAAAGCTAACAGTGAACTGTACTGAGTGTGCAGCCCGGCCTTATGTTTATTAGCGAATAGCAAACACAAATTCAGCACGTGTTGGTATGCATAAAGCAACGGTGGTTGGCCAATGTCGGATTGGTCCCAAGATTTTATAAAATGAACGTATAACTCTAAGCAGCCACGCGAACTTTACCATTTGTCTGGGCCAAACACAGCCTTGATTTTTTGTTGTTATATGTTATTATGTTATATTTGTGTGGTTTTTTAGACGTTATAATGTTTATTTGCTAACTCTCTAGAGCAAGAAAAGAATAATGATAGTTGTCAAAAACGCGATAGTGATTTTGTCGTTTACTGAAATACTAACTAAAGTACTAACTTCATGTGTGGCTGCAACACTTGTGGCACCATTAACTTCAAAGAATTTGTTTTAAATCGCATAGGATTTTATTTAGTTTGTCAATACCTATACTAATTCGGACGTAAGGTTGCCTTCCTATCCTTGTAAATTACTTTCGCTTAATTTGCCTAGTCTTGTAAACCGTAGAACATAGCTTGGTGCTATTTTAACGTCTTTCATTTCTTTATTAAGTTGATATACATATTACTTATTACGTTTTTGTAAATTTGTGGCTATGTTATTACGTGGGCATATTAGTGCCCGAGTCCTGACAGGGACTTGGGCCGAGGGAGAGGCGTCCGATATTCTGGCACCATTTGCCGGCATAAGCTACGTCGTATTCGGGTCGTGGGATCTTGGTAAGCCTCTCTCCTCTCCAACATAACGAGAATAAATATTAAAAGTGCCTGGAAAATAATATTTGTCATCAAGTTCGTCAGTCATCAGTCCACACTGCCCAACAAGCTTAGCTGTCGCTTGATCGCAATACGATCGGGCTGTGTTTTGGCCGTATTCCCTCCCCTTCACACATTCGTGTGCCAATGGATCGTCGCGGGCCGCGCAAATCGATCCCCTACTGTCAAGGTTGTCTGTCGAAAGTTATGCCATTGTTCTTGACCTACTCCACTCCTCGCGTCAGCACACACCCTTTGTTAAAGTTCTAGCACACCATGGTTTCCAATTCTTTTTCACATTATAAATTTATTAGATATTATATATCTGCGTCTGTTGATTAATCTAATTTAATTGACAATTATTCTGTTAGAGGAGAGTATCGAACTTATCACCTATGAAGGTGCACACATCAGCCAAATACTGACTATTCACGACTACAAACGTCGCTCAGAGGGCACTTGCAATTATCATATAACTACAAGGCTGATACTCGCCGCTGAAAAAGTTTATAGTAGTCTATAAAACTGTAGGATACTTCACAAATATTTATATATGTATGTTTATAAGAAAGGAACCGTGTCCCAACAAACTTACCCCCTCCTTAAATCCTGGGCGATGAGATCTCTACGCTCCGGATCCTGGGCTTTGGGAAAATATTATATTGGATATATATATATAAATATACGTGCATCAAAATACGGCTGTTCTTAAGTATACCAATTCACTTAAACACAAAATATATATAAGTTAACAACAGAGGGCTGGCAGCCCACCTAATAAATAGAAGAGGGCTGACCGGCCGGCTTCACCTTCCCCCCGCCGCGATGCCGACTCAGCGCGGCAACATGCGCCGGCCGGGCGCTGACCTACCTGCCCCCCGCACCCCGTGCCGAGTCAGCACAAAGACATCCGCTGGCCTGGCTCGGGAACGCTGACCGCTCACCGTGCAAGTGGAGCGCGGTGAGAACTGCAGGGTCGGCAAAACTTCAGCCGGCCGCTGACGCCGACGTCGAGCCGGGACGGGACTCACCGGGCTCTGGCAGGTGTCGGCGCAGAAGACTGGGGCAGAGTCAATTGGACCGGGGAATCAACACGACTTGTCAGCTTAAGTTTATTGAATAAAGAAGAATTATAACGTTTACAAAAGGCCAACGCTATTGATTTTGGAGGAACTATAACGTATGCAAGGGCCAACGCTATCGATTGGGAAGAACGAGCTACGCTTGGGACTGCACAAATACACCGGAATGTCTAAATATAAAGTCCTTCCCGGGGACATACGAAGCCCCTCGGGAAGGACCTAACTGGCGCCCGAACAGGGACCTCTCCATTAAGCGATGAGGATCCCTAGGACAAAAAGTGGGAGGTGAAAACTGTGTGTGTCGTGTGGAAAAAATTTTCTTTTGGAAAAAAAAATTTTAAAAAATGAAATAAATGTGGAAAAAAGTATATGACAAGAAAATGCGTTCCCAGTGGTGGTTTGTGTGTTGCAAATATAAAGAAATAGAAATTTTGATAACCGCTGCGGGCCACCCTCTATAATAAAAAATATATAAAGTGGAAAGTGGTGTGGGTAATTCACTAGATACGCTCAGTGTTACCAGCACAGAAAGAGCCGCCTATTGGATTGTGTGGCAACCGTACCTTAGTAGGTGGTAAAACCAAAAAGGAACAATACGGCACACCGTGCCTAGCACCGAATAAAGAAGGGAATCGGAACAACAAAAAATATACACAACAAATATGTGGAAAAAATCTGTACAACAAATATGTAAAAAAAAAAATATACAACAAATATGTAAAAAATATATACCACAAAAATAAGAAATTTATACAATATATACAACCACGAAACAAGTATAAAAAACTCGAACACACGCAAAAATTCACTTCCCGCTTTAAAAAAAATTGTACCTATACTAAAATAATTTTTTTTTATAGAATCTGCACTTTGTAAGTGACCGACTCAACACACGAAGAACATAACTGGAACACAAAATATAATTACACGAATCACGGGTAAGTGAGGCTTTTTCAGCGAATTTATTAAAAAAAAATATATACAATCAAAATCTTAACCGTCACCCTGTTGTCACTTAAAAACCCCAAAACTTTGAATCGATTTTTTTAATATGGAGGAAATGAAGGCACCTCTTACCAAATTTGAGGCAACCTTGGCCTTGTTGCTTGGCCAGATGGTCGATGTTAAAGAGGATGTGAAAAAGGTTATTGACAAGGTAGCGAGCCTAGAGGAGGCTCGAGAAAAGGTTAACGAAGTTGCTCCTCAATCAAAGCCCTTAGCCCCCGCTCGTACGGAGTACGAGTTAAAAGAGATAGCTAGATTGCCAGATTGTGTAAAAGAATTGCAGGTGTTTGAGGGCGAAGCTGGTGGCTACGACCCTTGGATGGGTAGACCCTTTTGTCGTACAACGTGGCAGAAGACGACTGTCCCGAGACGAAACGCGTCCTGATGCTCCACTACGCCGATAAGCGAGATCTGCGCACGCTGGAATACCAGATGGGGCAAATGACTCAGGGGACGAAGACCATAGACGCGTTTTATTCAGGAATAAATGCTCATTTTGCCCTGATAATACGCTGTCTTAAAAATGGTAACCGAAACCCGGAGATTCTTTGCGCGCTCGTCGAAACCTATAGGGACATAGCCTTGGATGTTTTTATCAGAGGTCTGAGCTTGACCTCTCGAAGCTATTAGTTATTCGCGGCCCAAAGAATTTTCCAGAGGCCTACGCAATCTGCTTAGAATTACAGAATCTGACCTCAATGAATCATGTCACATACCCTAGCAAGTTTTCATCCCCTGAGCCTTACCGCCAAAAGTACTCTTGGCCCCAACCTATCTACTCGTCTTATAATAAGCAATACCAGTACCAGGACGCAGGCAGGAATTCTCAGCCCCCGCACAGATATTCAAATCCCCGAGCAATCAAAATGGAGCCCCACCAGTCCGGCCACTCCTATCGCTCGAACCAGGGTAACGATAACCCGAGCATTAAGCGCAGCCCCAGCACCTCATCTAACCTTAACCCTTTCCGGAAATCCCAAAGATTGTATCAGCTAAATGCTGTCCCATCCTCGGGTGAGGCCGCTTTTAGCCAGCACGAAGGAAAATCCGTCGTGAGGCTTACTACGGCGAAGCCTTACCAGACAATCAGGCTGGCCACCAACCTCACACGGAGGCTGGTAGTAGCGGGGCGGTAAATTTTATGGCCGAAGCCTCTCTAGCGTTCCATACATAGAGTATGGCGTAAATGATGGGGCTAAGCTGCAGTTTCTGATAGACACTGGCGCGAATAAGAACTTCATTAGCCCCCAGATAGCCGAGGGATGCAAGCCCTTGTCGAAACCCTTCCCGGATCAATCCGCTGGAGGGGAGATTAAAATAACGCATCAACTGACCGGACCATTCTTCAGACCCGTAGGTAATAACTCGCCGTTCACCTTCTTTGTTCTCCCAGGTTTAACTGCCTTCCATGGCATTATTGGGGACGACACCTTAAAGTCCCTTAAAGCAGTTATTGATAGGAAAAATGATTCTTTAACAATAACACCAGGAGTAAAAATTGCGCTACTTGCCATGCCTTCCTTAGGTGTCCATTCCCTAATCGACAGTGAAACCCAGTAGAAGTGAAGGAATGCCTCGGATCCCTGATTTCCGAATTCTCTACGATTTTTGATCCACTCTCGCCAGGCGAGGCCGTGAACACAAGTGTTCGGGCTGAAATACGAACAAGTACCCAGGAACCTATATTCAAAAAGCTACCCTTACCCCGCGAACATGAGGGGGGAAGTGGAAAACCAGGTCGACGAGCTCCTGCGCGAGGGAATAATTAGACCCTCCAAAAGCCCCTACAATAGACCGATATGGGTAGTCCCAAAAAAACCAAAGCCAAACGGAGAAAAACAGTACCGAATGGTGATAGATTTCAAGCGTCTCAACGCAGACACCATCTCCGACACCTACCCAATCCCTGATATAACATCTACCTTGTCCAGTCTGAAAGAGGCAAAACTATTCACCACTCTTGACTTAACGTCCGGGTTCCACCAAATTCACATGAAGGAATCCGACATACCTAAAACGGTATTTTCTACCCTGAACGGGAAATATGAGTTTCTGCGCCTGCCATTCGGGTTGAAAAACGCCCCGGCCGTTTTCCAAAGAATGATCGACGACGTATTACGAGAGCACATCGGTAAGATTTGCTACATATACATCGACGATATTATTGTCTTTAGTAAAGACTACGAGTCCCACTGGCGCAACCTTCGCGCTGTATTTGAAAAATTAGGGAAGGCCAAGTTACAAGTGAATTTGGAAAAGACACAGTTTTTGCGCACGGCGGATGGGATCCGCGCAGATGAAAAGAAGGTCAGAGCCATAAAAGAAATGCCTTCACCCACGAATTTGAAGGAACTTAAAAGTTTCCTAGGAATGACCTCTTATTATAGGAAATTTATCTGCGACTACGCTAAGGTCGCGAAACCTCTGACGAACCTCACGAGGAGAGAACATGCCCAGGTCAAGGCATCTCAATCCAAGAATATTTCAATTTCACTTGACGAAGAAGGCAAGAAAGCCTTCGACGACTTGAAAACCATCCTTGCCCCTCCAGAAGTTTTGGCATTCCCAGACTTTAGTAAGCCTTTCCATTTGACAACCGATGCTTCAAATTATGCCATAGGAGCCGTTCTTTCTCAAAGCGACGACGGGAAAGACCGCCCAATCGCCTACATTTCGCGGTCTCTGAACAAAACAGAGGAGAGCTACGCAGTTAACGAGAAGGAAATGCTAGCGATAGTATGGGCCCTTGATAATTTAAGATCCTACTTCTATGGGGCCGCGTCAATTAAAGTTTATACTGACCACCAACCCCTAACCTTTTCATTAGGCAATCGGAACTATAACGCTAAGCTGAAACGCTGGAAAGCGCGCATAGAAGAATACAACTGTGGGCTTATTTACAAGCCGGGCAAATCCAATGTGGTTGCTGACGCTCTTTCCCGCATCACCTCAAACGTAAATTACCTCAATGCCGACACAGCCTCAACTTCAACAACGGACTCCGTTGCTACCGTCCACAGTGCGCTTCAGGACGCATCGGACTTAATTCCACACGTGGAAGCCCCTTTTAACGTGTTTAGAATATTCTTGCGAAACCCCACATACGGGATACGTGCGTCACTTAATCCCCATTGATAGCACACAAGACTTGCTACCCTGTTTAATAAAATACTTAAAACCATCAATTATCAATGGCATAAAAATTTCTGAGAGCTACTTACAATCTCTGCAAGAGCGCAAAGGTTGGTTACCGACGTAGCGGGCAAAGAAGAGACGATTAGAATAATAAATACGGAGCATACTAGAGCCCACAGAAATCCGAAAAAGATGAAGTTACAGATCTTGGAAAAATTTTATTTCCCCAGAATGGCCAGCCGCATTAGGTCGTTGGTCTCTTCCTGCCGGGCCTGTGATAGACACCCGGCCAAGCCGGAACTGCAATTAACCCCTATCCCTAATTACCCATGCGAAATCCTGCACATTGACCTTTTTACGATCGAGAGTCTCAAATTCCTGAGTTGCATCGATAAATTCTCAAAATTTGTCAAACTTTTCCCGATTGAATCAAAGTCGGCAGTCCATCTCCGCGAGAAGCTGACCGAAGTCCTGCACTATTTCACAGCACCAGACACAATAGTCTCAGACAACGAAAGAGGTCTACTGTGCCCCACAGTGCTCAATTACTTACAGTCCCTCGGAATAACAGTTTATTACACACCCTCTCAGAAGAGTGAAGTGAACGGCCAGGTTGAAAGATTTCACTCAACCTTCCTTGAAATATACCGGTGTCTGAAAAACGACAACCGTAACCTGAAGGTAACTGAGTTGGTTTTTATTGCCGTAGACAGATATAACAACTCTATCCATTCAGTGACGAACTGCAAACCAGTCGATATCTTCCTCAGTAGAACTTCTACAATAA
The DNA here is from genome assembly GCF_043229965.1 of Drosophila suzukii. NCBI lineage: Eukaryota > Metazoa > Arthropoda > Insecta > Diptera > Drosophilidae > Drosophila > Drosophila suzukii. The sequence continues at coordinate 3,310,528 of NW_027255927.1, read as the reverse complement.
ATTATCAGGGACTTAAGAATTTTAAAGAACAGACGCAGGAAGACATAAGGGGGTTAATCCTACATAAACTAAAAATGTCAACCGATAGGCGCAATAAACACAGAAATAGGCCGGCACAATACAATCAGGGGGACACTGTTTATGTCTCCAACAAGCAGATCAAGAGTAAGGATAAAAATCGATTCAAACCGGAGGAGGTAGAAGGTAATGGTAGGGTCACGGTCAAATATTCCACGGTCCATAAATCCCATATAAAAAGTTAAAGACCACTTCGTTGAAAATGTTTCACAAATCCTTAAAGGAACAAATATAGGAAAAAAAATATACAATAATCAAAAAGATATAACAAAATTAGTTAAATATTAAAATAACAGCCAAACAAAAATATATAAAAGGCAAAAATCCTATACTTAGATTGAAAACAAAAAAACATAAAACTAAAAATAGTTAATTAAGTAATAACAACTAACAAAAATATAAAATACTACACTAAGATGAAATACTAAATAAACAAAATTGAGTAACGTCTCTCTCCCAAGTATGGCGATTATTCAAGTCGCAACTGCTCTTCACAACTTTAAATATGATACGCCGGTCGTCCCACTTCAACAAGGTGTGGTATGGCGCGTTAATGGAGTGTTCAAACTCGCCCATGTAATTGACCTAAAACAGATACAAAATATAATTGACAAGACCACCGAAGAAACATCAGTGGTCACCGACACCAGAGTCGCTTCGCTGATATGCCACTACCTGGAAGAAGCCTCCAATGGCATTACAAGAATGACGTCGGCACACCGCGCGCCTCGGTCCATAGACTGGCTGGGGTCGGCATGGAAATGTGTTGCCGGGTCACGCGACGCATCAGATTGGAATACCATCCTCCAGTCTCAAAGCAACGTGATCGAAAACAGTAACCAACAGATACAAATTAATACAAGGCTGTTTGACGCTACGCACGACTCCTTACAGAAGCTCGACGTTATGATGGCAAGGGTGAACTCCATTGACGGAGAGCTCCATTTGGCCACAATTTTAATGCAAAAGGCAATGATACTGCTGAAGCAAGTCGACGAAATCACGCGAGCATGTCAACTGGCAAAGGCGTCCGTAGTAAACACGAATCTCTTGGACCAAAAAGAGGTGGAAACCCTTCTAGCAGAAACCCGCAGCCTGCCATATCAAAATGTGGTGGAAGCGGTGGAGTTCGCAGAACTATCGATCCTAACTAACGGAACCTGCCTATTATACGTGCTGGCGTTACCCAAGGTCGTGGACACCAAGTACAAGCTGATGCTACTTTATCCCACGATTACGGAGGGTAAGCAAGTGGTGCTGGAATACAACAGGATGGCGGTGGACCCCCAGGAAACCTATGCAGTACTGGGAAACTGCCTCTCCATCGGAAATACGACTGTTTGCCAGAAAAAAAACTTAAGGAAGCTAGACGAGGCCAGCTGTATCCCCAGGCTCCTAAAAGGAGGACACGCTCTCTGCGATCACCTGAGAAACGATCAAGAGATAGTGGAGTTGGTTGACGACGGCACTCTGTTCCTGACGAACTTCAACGGAACGGTCGTAGCGGACTCAGGGAAACGCCATCTACTGGGATCGTTTATATACGACAACGAGACCGTCCACATCGGGAATATGTCTTACAGCAGCTACAACGCATGTGATGGCCATGCCGGCCGTACTGAGCAAAGTAACCGCCACTGGTTACCAGCTCTCGCTAAAATATGTTCATGATTTTAGCCTGCAGAACTTAAGAAAGCTGTCGGCAGTATCTAACAATTTTCTATTCTCAATCCTAACAGAAGCAGTAATGATCCTCGTTGTCGCCTTGTTATTATACATCGTATGGAGGAAAATAACCTCCACCAAGGGCATCCCAACGCATCGAGGTATCGTCGAACTGGAGGCGCACACCACCGGTGCGGCCCCCGTGAAGAGTTGCTGATCTGCGGGACGCAGATTTTCGGAGGGGGAAGAGTTAACAACAGAGGGCTGGCACCCCACCTAATAAATAGAAGAGGGCTGACCGGCCGGCTTCACCTTCCCCCCGCCGCGATGCCGACTCAGCGCGGCAACATGCGCCGGCCGGGCGCTGACCTACCTGCCCCCCGCACCCCGTGCCGAGTCAGCACAACGACACCCGCTGGCCTGGCTCGGGAACGCTGACCGCTCACCGTGCAAGTGGAGCGCGGTGAGAACTGCAAGGTCGGCAAAACTTCAGCCGGCCGCTGACGCCGACGTCGACGCCGGGACCGGACTCACCGGGCTCTGGCAGGTGTCGGCGCAGAAGACTGGGGCAGAGCCAATTGGACCGGGGAATCAACACGACTTGTCAGCTTAAGTTTATTGAATAAAGAAGAATTATAGCGTTTACAAAAGGCCAACGCTATTGATTGGGAGGAACTATAACGTATGCAAGGGCCAACGCTGTCGATTGGGAAGAACGAGCTACGCTTGGGACTGCACAAATACACCGGAATGTCTAGGTATTAAGTCGGTCCTTCCCGGGGACATACGAGGCCCCTCGGGAAGGACCTAACTTATATATTATGCCAGAGGCATGCGACTTCTTCAACGGCTGGTGGACAGATTCGTCCTCTCGAATTGTTTATCATGATTCGCACTTTGTCTATTGATTCGGTTGGTTTAAATATATTTCAATGCATGTTTGAATGCTTGATTTTCACTTGTTATCCAATTGTATTATTTGAGGATATTGGTCCTTGGTTATGCATGAGTTCACTTTAGCTTTGGTTGACTCGATTAACACACTTATATTGCATCACTACTTTCTCCGACGTATGCTATTGGTCGCTACGCTCTGAACGGATGGTTCCTACAGCTGAACAAATTTCAGGAGCATGGAGATCACGGATACTGCGTCCACAAACATCGCAGTATGTCGGATGTCGTCCTTATTGTTGATCTTCTCCACGTTCTTTGATGACAATAGCGGCGCTGGTTCGACACAAGATTAGGAACGGATGGTTCCTACAGCTGAACAAATTTCAGGAGCATGGAGATCACGGATACTGCGTCCACAAACATCGCAGTATGTCGGATGTCGTCCTTATTGTTGATCTTCTCCACGTTCTTTGATGACAATAGCGGCGCTGGTTCGACACAAGATTATTTCGAGCTGCAATTGTGTTCTCCTCAAGGACTGTTGGATATGGTGGATTCACGTGTGGCTTCGACCCACTCCTGTGATCAAGAGTCTCATGTTTTATCGGCTGAGCTGTCCCAGCTGATATCCTCACTGCTGTTGCTCTATGTCAAAGGTATATTCTGTACCCTAGTATTTTTCTTAAACTTGGTGCATGGAATCTGTGTTTTGATGTTTCCTCTTTTGATCTAACTGACGATCGCTTAAAGCATATTTATTAGAAATGGTTTGATTTATATGTTTATAAGGTGTAAGAACTTTTGTACTATTAGAAAAGCTTTGTAGTGCTGGGCATGTTTTTCACAGTATTTTTTAACCAGCAGTCCACTCGGAGACCCTCCTTTTTGAACTCCGCTAACGAAGTTAATGGGGATGTTGGCAGCAAGCCGCCCATCCGGGAGTTCATGTTGTCTTTCAAAAGCTTAACAAATTCATCTTCATCGATTTTATGCTTTAGTTTGAAATGCAAGTTGTGCATATCGGAGACATAATCGCTGAAGGTTTCGTGCTGTCCTTGCTTGCGTTCCATTAATTCCTTGACTTTCATAAGGTCACTTCCGGTAGTGGAAAATGCCCGTCTCATTTCTTGGGTCAATGAGTAGTAGTCAAAATCGTAGTCTTCAGCCTTGTCCTCCATTAAGTGTCAATACCATTTCGTGGCTGCACCTGCCAACAAAAGATGGAATTCACGAAAGACTTGTTGACGGCAGAGGTCATACAATTCTTGCAATCGGTCCACGCGGAACAGGAAACTTTCAACTGTCATGCCGCGACCACTCCCATCGAACTTTAGGTTCCATCTGTCTAATCTGACATCTTTTGGTCTTGGTCCCTGAAACGGTGAGCTCCGATCGATCTCTGGGTGCAGTTGGTGACTTGTCTCCCTCTCGTTTGTTCTGGATTGCCTGTGTGACGGAGTATTAACCCGCCTGGGTGTTCTTAGCCGGTGCATCTGACTATTGAGCATGTCCTGCGTTACCGGTTCCAGTGGCGGAGTCTCTTGATATTTTAAGAAACTGTCTGTTGGATTCGGAACTGTTCGGGGCGGCGAAGGCAGACCCTTCTGTTCGGGTCTCCTGAATGTCGGAGACTGTAATTCTGCTATTTGTGTCTTCAGAGCTTCTATCTGGGCGCTCATACCACGCTGCATTTCGTTGCTCTGCCTCAAGAGCTCCATCAATCTTTGTTCCCGCCTCTCGGCAGCCTCTAAGTTGTCCTCCTCATGCCTCTGAAATTGGGGAAGCATACTTGATCTTCCTTTCGGCGGTCCTAGGGGTAGATTCTCCCCACCGGCGGCTCCTTCTATTTCAGTATATTGGTCCAAATTGTTTTCTTCAGACAGGGTATCTACGTGTCCTGGCTGATTCTGTGCGCGCTCCCACGGCTCTCTTTCAGGTGAATCTCCCAGCCTTGGCGCGCTCGCACTCCGGGGTTGGTGACTTTCACCGCGCGTTGTTGCTCGGATCACTCTTCCGGTGCTGGGTTGGAATAAGACCTTCTTCTTGGCCCCCTTCGTTTATATGATTGGGCCTTCTTTAAAGGCCTCCGCTTTCTTTTATAAATTGTCACTTTGTGCTGATTAATACAGGCACTAAAATTTTCGTTTAATGTAAAAGGTTCACGTGATTCTTTTCAAAACACTCTGACGTAAACGCTTAATAAGTCTACAACAAAAATGTTTATAAACTGGGGGGGCTTCCCTCTGCTTCTCAAGTTTCTCTTCGGTCAAGAACCGTCCGATATTTAAGCCTCAAAAAAAAACAAAATAAATATCCCTAACTAGGGGTGTTAGCCGCTTCTACACAACGCGGTTCCGCTAAGCTAGCATGCCCTTACTTTTCCTTTCTATTCAGCTCAAATGCACCAAACGGAAACTGGCTGTGTTTAGATAAGGGATCTGTCCAAAAACCCCCTCCCGCCAGTCGTCGGAAAACAAGTTATTTGACCGATCATTCTCGGGCTCCACAACCGTCTCTATTTCTCTGGACTCGAACCAAGCAAACGACCTGACCAACTAGCCTAATACGTTGTGGGGCGTCGGCCAGAGAAACTAAAAATCGTCCACCGCCCAAATATGGTCAAGGGAAACTGCAAAGACTCGAACCAAGCAAACGACCGGAAAAATGCCTAGTACGTTGTACTGTCAGTTCCCCCACCCCCATTCTGTCCTGGATCGACAAACAAACAGTAGACCCGCACCGCAACTGCTAAATGCGTTACCGTAATGCTTGCGCTCCTGCGCTTTCTGGACACGAACCAATCAAACGACCGGACAAATGCCTAGTACGTCGTGGGGCGTCGGCCAGAAAGCACCTATAAATTGTATCTACGTTAATTTCAACAAATAGTCGGTCGGCACTTAGTTGTAGGTATAGTATGTAGTAGTATTATAAAAAGGATAACTCATAGTTCTTGGTTTAAGGACATTCTGGTAAATTTGCCCATGAACAAAACGGGGAATTTCTAAGGTTAAAAACATTTCAAAGTCAGGCCTCTATTCTCCGACAAAGTTCTGATTGAGTGGCCTCTCAAAACTGACAGTCACAGAAGTTGGGGACTTTACGGTTATTAATTTAAAGACAAAAACAAATAAGTAGGTGCATACTTAAAATTATTTAAGTACCCTGCTCTATAAAATAGTCAAATTACTCATAGCAAATAAAGATGAAAGCTGTGCCATCCCTAGGTACATCCACTCCGACACCGCAGGTACCGAGATTGTGGACCCTGGTAAAATTCCTTAAGGAATATGAAATGTCCTATCGTTGGGCATATTAGTGCCCTGACAGGGACTTGGGCCGAGGGAGAGGCGTTCGATATTCTGGCACCATTTGCCGGCATAAGCTACGTCGTATTCGGGTCGTGGGATCTTCGTAAGCCTCTCTCATCTCCAACATAACGAGAATAAATATCAAAAGTGCCTGAAAAATAATATTAGTCATCAAGTTCGTCAGTCATTCCACACTGCCCAAAAATCTTAGCTGTCGCTTGATCGCAATACGATCGGGCTGTGTTTTGGCCATATTCCCTCCCCTTCACACATTCGTGTGCCAATGGATCGTCGCGGGCCGCGCAATACGATCCCCTATTGTCAAGGTTGTCTGTCGAAAGTTGTCATTGTTCTTGACCTACTCAACTCCTCGCGTCAGCACACCCCCTTTGTTAGAGTTCTAGCACACCATGGTTTCCAATTCTTTTTCACATTATAAATTTATTAGGTAATATATATCTGCGTCTGTTGATTAATCTAATTTAATTGACAATTATTCTGTTAGAGGAGAGTATCGAAATTATCACCTATGAAGGTGCACACATCAGCAAAATACTGACTATTCACGACTACAAACGTCGCTCAGAGGGCTCTTGCAATTATCATATAACTACAAGGCTGATACTCGCCGCTGAAAAAGTTTATAGTGGTCTATAAAACTGTAGGATACTGCACGAATATTTATATATGTATGTTTATAAGAAAGGAACCGGTTCCCGACAAACTTACCCCCTCTTTAAATCCTGGGCGATGAGATCTCGACGCTCCGGATCCTGGCCTTTGGGAAAATATTATATTGGATATATATATATAAATATACGTGCACCAAAATACGGCTGTTCTTAAGTATACCAATTCACTTAAACACAAAATATATATATATTATGTCAGAGGCATGCGACTTCTTCAACGGCTGGTGGAGAGATTCGTCCTCTCTAATTGTTCATCATGACTCGCACTTTGTCTATTGATTCAGTTGGTTTATATATATTTTAATGCATGTTTGAATGCTTGATTTTCACTTGTTATCCAATTGTGTTATTTGAGGATATTGGTCCTTGGTTATGCATGAGTTCACTTTAGCTTTGGTTGACTCGATTAACACACTTATATTGCATCACTACTTTCTCCGACGTATGCTATTGGTCGCTACGCTCTGAACGGATGGTTCCTACAGCTGAACAAATTTCAGGAGCATGGAGATCACGGATACTGCGTCCACAAACATCGCAGTATGTCGGATGTCGTCCTTATTGTTGATCTTCTCCACGTTCTTTGATGACAATAGCGGCGCTGGTTCGACACAAGATTATTTCGAGCTGCAATTGTGTTCTCCTCAAGGACTGTTGGATATGGTGGCTGGTCCTGGTGGCAGAAGACTCCATGGACGACTGCCCTTTCTGTATTTGTCTAAGGTCTTTTATAGCAGACTAGAGCTTTTACTTGGCTGCGGGTATGGATCGGATAAACTAGGTGCTCCCACCTAGAATTACTGTTTCTTGATATCTGCTATCTTGGGAGTCAACGGCCGGCTGTTGCCCTTTGCCAACTACCGGAGTATGGTTACCAATAGGTCGATAGTGGCCGTTGTTCTGGCCACGCGTACCCGAGAATTGCCGAATTGCTTTTTCTTCTGCCTTTACCAGTATGAGTCTGGTTAGTCACAAGCACCCCTTCCCCTAAAGATTCGTCGTTGTTTCTCTATGTGAATCTTTCTATGTGGAGGGCGTTCGTAACAGTGTATGTGTGAGATAATAACTCGACACATAAGTTTATTATGTATTACGTACATGACACGTAAATAAATATATTTGTGTGCACATGTTTGAAAGAAACCTGCTCGAATAAAAATCACAGAAAAAAGCACAAATTGTAAAGAGTATTATACTTAAGGTGTATGTTGTGGCGGATGGCCTTCAATAAGTTGAGCTCGCGGAGCAGGTCCTCCAATTTTTCGTCATACTTGCACAAAAATAAAGAAGGGAGTTTGCAACAAAACAGAGTCGCAGCTTACTTTGATGACTTTCAGATAATTTCAAGAGAGGAGTTCGGCCTCTTTCTCCTCTCACTCTCATTTTTTTTTTACCGTTTCCTCTCACGTCCCTCCTCAACAGCCTCTAAACCGAGATTGCTTTTGACTCGGAATACTAAAATCGACATCGACAAGTGAACAGACAAAATTCTGTAACTGAGACGAACCGATCCCGGTTTTTTTTGTTTTCAATTTTTCTGGGTGTAATGAGCAAGACCCCGTAGCCTGTTCGGCGAGCCATTAATGAGGACAGGTTCAAGAGGCGCAGTCTATCGGCATAGGATACTACGCGACGATTTAACTTCCAGATACTAATACTTAATGTATGAAGGAGACCAGACACCCACTGGCAATACTCAAGAATATGTCAAACATGAAATATGTAAAGTTGTTTTGTGGTGTTAAGATCCTCAAACGTCTTAAATCAACGCATAACAAGGAGAGCAAAAAAAATTTGCTTTCTGGTTACACCAAGTATTAAGGTCTGTTCGTACCCAAGGTTGCTTAGCATGACCAGCACCCAACAAATCAAGCAGAAGCCAAGTTGGGAACAGTACCGGGCGCCCAATTGCACCGACTGCAGATGAGAATTCCTGATCAGTATATTATATGTCTTACTTAGTCACCGTCTCACCGACTCAACGGTACACTGACCCAGTCAGCACATTTTGCAGTGTCAGCCGAGCCAACTACGCAAACTGCTACCATTATCAAAACTTCCTGACCTACCTTCCTACCTATCTACTTTAGAATGTAGCTTATTTCACTAATCATTACACTAAACTTCCGTGTTCCAAGTAGTATATAAACATGTACCAAATGAAAAATAAATCAGGTATCAACACACCTCTTAACTCCTCGGTTCTACCCCTACCTCTGGGAATAGGGCTCGTAATACACTATCTCAACTAGCAGCTAACCTACGTTAGCTCAACCTCACCGCAGTTCCCGCATCGCCTGTGGTCCGGCACGGCAGTGACCATCGCACTATAGGCCACAAAAAGTGGTCAGCCAGCCTATAGTGCATCGTTACCATTGCCGCGACGCGATTAACCTGCCATCAAAGCGCCCCCGTGCCAGCGACTACCTCCTTGTGCCCAAAAGTGACTACTTCGGTAAGGCACAAACAAGGTCGTTAGAGTCCATCTTTAATAGTGAAAGCGAATCAAGATGCTTAAAATGCAAGCATATTTTTATTCCGCCTGCATACATTAAAACATCGGAAAATCTTTATGGGGTAGGTAATTAATGAAACAAACCGAACAAAAGGGGACCATGGAGAGAATATTAGAAGGGACATGAACCAGCGAATAAGTTATATTTTTAAGTTATATTTTATAATACGTTTTGAGTCCGGTTTGTTACGCAAGACGATATCCACAAGTCAGCATGGTTGAAAAGTCAAAAAGGTTGAAGCTTTTTTTTTTTAGGATTAAGGGTGATATCCTGAATCGAATGCCTTGGTTAAATCTGTAAAAATTACATCTGGCTGTATGATACTTCTGAAGTCATTTCGAATTGCTGTGATAAACTCGAGTAAATTTGTTGTGGATGGGTGCTTCATAAATCCATGTTGTGCAAAGGACATAATTAAGGTGCATTGGTGCTGTAACTGACAGGTAATCGACAGTTCCAAAATCTTTAGAATTGCAATAGGTTTTCCTCTGTAAGGATAGTAAGAAAAGGTTGGTTGAACATAGCAGCTATAAAAAAAGTGGTATCATTAGCCTAACCTTTTGGCTATACCTTAACAGTTTTATAGTTTTTTTTTGTTTATTTTTAAACTTGTCTTCATAATATATAATTACGGTTATAGCTTTTTGACGCGGAGGACCGACTTTATGTCAACTTTATTTTTTCTTTATTTGTCTAGAGAGTACCATTAACCACTGAAAAATCGTCGGTGTCAACTTTTTTTCGGACGTCCCGACCGTATTTTGGATTGATTAAGGATAACAACATCTTGGGCCATCGAGTTCTCGTTAACGGGTGCAATCACCATTGGCACTAGCACTGGTAGCATCACTGGCACCATAAAAACTTTATATATACCTTAACAAGATCCGTATTATCAAATATTACCTTCAACTATACTTGCACAGGAAGTGTTTGCAGTTCTAGAGTAGTATACCCAAGTTTGGCACAAAATTTCGCTTCAAAAAAAAAATTACATGAAAAAATCTGGCGAGTCCAATAAAGTGTCTCAAACAGAATTAAAATACTTTATCTAATCTGACATTGTCCGAAATTAATTCCTAACTTCTTCGTCTTATGGCGTTTAAAGCTCAAATTGTTAGTGCCCCCTCTAGTGTTATAATGTTTATTCATTAAAAACGCTGAGGCTGATGTGTCCAAACGGAGCATAGCTAGAATTTTCGTTTAGCAAGAAATTGGAATCAACATCAATTCATAAATTTCTATAACATTCAGAAACATGGAACGAGCTTTTAAATATTTTGTATGGTCGACTTGAAGCAAAAATTTGTTTAATTTCTTAAAATAAATATTTTTTGTTGCTATTTGGCTTCTTTTAGGTTTGAAAGACCATTTTGAACCATGGCAGCTTGTAAGAAACATTTGACTAAGTGAAGGCACTGTGAGGAGTTGTACATGGTGGCCTGCCGGTTACCAGATATGCGGCGAGTTAGCGCGTAGTAACGGCAAGGTGAAGAGAATGAGAATTTTAAGACTGAAAGGTTGAAAGAGAGAGAAATTGGAGAAAGAGAAAGTGGAGATTGAGAGATTGTAGAACGGTACGTTTGAAAAAGAGCGTTTGGAGAATGAGAGTTTAAAAATTAAGTGAGTAGAGACTTCGAAGGCAGAACGAATGTGCAGTGTGCAAAGGAAAATAACGGAACGCATCGAACCTTGGACTCTGTCGTGAGCTTTGGACTGGGAGCTTTGGATTTCAGCAGCGGGACAGCGCGCCTGCGTGCAGGATGGCGCCAAGACGTAGGACTCCAGTTGGAAGCAGTGGGCAGAGGACAAAGAGGTCATGAAATGGAGTATACCAGCGGGCCGTGCGGAAAAGGAAAATAACGGTTCCCGAAGGCCCTATTTAAGGCCGCAGAGAGCTGGCAGCTGGATCAGTCGATCAAGTAGAGTCAATCCCTCAAGATCATTCAGTTATCAAAGTTAAAGAACCAGTCAACCAGCAACAAGACAACAACAACAAGTCAAGTCGTCGGAAACAGCGCCGTGGGAAGCCTACAAGGAGCAAGATCGCTACGTAGAGTCGTACGGGATTGAGCCATCAGGAATTTCCGAATTGAGGCACAGGTAGCTGAGGTCCTGAGGGCATCACACGGCTAAGTCAAGGCGGTTTGTTCCTACTCTTGTCCACACCCTGCACAGCGCTTGGCGGGTCCGTCTGAGTTGAGCAACATAATCCTGCGACGAGGAACCGTGAGCTCGTGGGGAAAGTTGGCTAAACCCAGTGTGGCTTGCTCAATTGAGCGATCGTCCAAAGCCTCAAGAGCCATAGACCAAGATACATCCAGCCTCGCAACAAGCACGGCCAGGTGCAGAGCAGGGGACATCGGCAGCAGTAAACATCATCCTCAGCCACATCACGACAAGGACGGAGAACTCATTGAGTAGCGCAGGAACGTCACGTCACAAGCAATAGGGTGAGGCTAGGGTGAAACGTTCGTCTGTACAAGGCATAACGCGAAGTGAACTGCTAGGCAAACCCTAGTGGGGCTGTCCAGGACAGAGCAAGGGACATGTGGTTGTTGTTTTGAAAGGCGTTGTTTGAAGAGGAATTGCTCAAGGGAAAGGCTTTGAAGTGGTTCATTGCCAACAACAAACAACAAATTCAAAGAACGCTCCCAAACCTATTTCCTGCCGAGAGACTTCTTTACTAGGATGGCGGATGAAATCAGGCAACGGAAGCAAGGCTACAGCGAGTCCTTCAAGGATTATATGACCGACCCTAAAAGACCCTAAAAGAGAGCACAGGAGAACAACTTGCAACTTCCTTACACAAGTCGTAGCCGAAATAAAGTGTGCTTGAGATTGAGATTATAATACCAGCCAGGAACCGACACAATGAATAGCTCGAGGAAAAACTATCGGTGGCAGACATTCAACGGTCACGCGAGAAGGGCGACAGCACGAAATTCCTGGAGACATAGCTAGCAGACTTCAACACCATGACGGAACCATCGAAAATGGCACCAGATCGCATTAGTATACGCGCTGTATTGAAGCGGGTTACTAATATTTCGGCATATCAGATCAGAGAGACAGGCTAAACAAAGCCCATTGGTCTCAGGTATCAAAATATTTAAACAAATTACGGGATATCCTAATATTTATAAAGCAAAGGTACGACTTAACAATTTCAGTACCAACTATCCTTAACACACCTTTGAAGATAGAAGCTAGAGAAGAGTCAGAATCATCAGATCCACCAGTACAAGCTGAGGCTGACGACCCTATCTCTAAAGATCCCGATATAGAGGAAAAAGATATAAACAACCTCACTATTCCGGCAGTCCTTATTCAATCTGAATTATCAGACCAGGAATCGACCGACTCGGATTCTCACAACAGCATTGTAGAAATAAATCCAATCAAAATGGCACAAACTAATATTGATTTTATTAATACAGCATCCAAGCTTATACCAGTTTTCGATGGTAAAGCTGAAAACTTAACAAGTTTTATGGATGCATTAGAAATAATAGAATCAATAAAAGGCGAACACGAACAATTAGCAGTTTCCATTAAAAACAAAGCTAAAAGGTGTCGCCAGAAATCTAATCGGAAATGAAACAATTAATGAAGTCAATTCCAGATTAAAAAACAACGTCAAAGGCGAAACTGTAGAAGTGTTGTCAGCGAAACTGATGAACCTACAACACCGCAACAAAACTGCCAGCCAGTACACACAAGAGGTTGAGCAGATGACGAAGATGCATTTATAACAGATGGCTTATCCCTAGAGTTAGCCAGAAGTTATTCCACTCGTCATGCAGTGAAAGCAATGACTAAAAATTGCACAATCGATAAGGTAAAAACTATCATGCAAACTGGTACCTTCAATACAATGAATGAGGCCATATCCAAATTTGTAAGCAGTTGCACAGAAGCAACCGGACAGCCAAACACTGTCCTATATTACAAAAATTACCCGCAGCGCGGTGGAAATCGCGGACGAGGTAATAATCGAGGTAATAATCGAGGTAATTATAACAATACCAGATATTATCAGAATAACGGATATAATCAAAACAATGGTTATAACAGAAATAACAATAAACAAAATAACAATTATTACAGAAACAACCACCGTGGTGGAAACATTGGCGGCGGAAACAGCAGTGGGGGAGACAACAACAACCACAATAACAATGTTAGAGTAGCACAAACAAATTCGGGAAACTCCCAACCACCTTTAGATACACGACAGTAAGCAACATCAAAATTCTCACTTTAAATCTCAGTCAAAATACATTTGTCACTTTCATGAACGTAGCATCAGGAAAAGAATTAGTTCTCCTACTAGACACAGGTGCTGAAATATCCTTATTGAAGGAAAATTCCGATAATTTTCAAAACATTCAAGATAATCACATCATAAACATACAGGGTATAAGTCAGGAAGTTACCAAATCAAGAGGCTTAACTTCTATTGAAATTCAAACTTCTAAGTACATAATTCAACATGATTTCCATATCGTAAATATGCAATTCGCTATTCCATGTGATGTAATACTAGGAATCGATTTTATCAAAAGATACAACTGTCAATTAGACTTCAAGCCGTCTGAAGACTGGCTTATAATAAGACCAAATAACATAAAACATCCAATTTATGTTCCAATAGCATACAGTTCTGGCAACAACTCCCTAATTCTGCCAGCAAGATCCCAAGTCGTCCGAAAAATCGAAATAAATTCAGAAGAAGACAGTGCATTAATTCCGAATCAAGAAATTCAGCATGGTATCTATATCGCAAATACCATAGCAACAGTTCAAAATGCATATATAAGATTACTAAATACTACAAACACAGATCAAGTAGTCTATATCAAAACAAGGAATCAGATACCCGTTACTCAGCTATATGGAGATATGCAAGCAGCAAAGAGAGATTAAAATGCGCCACCTACCGGCGGTATACACATTTAAGCGTTATGGGCGTTAGAGTGGGCGTGGCAAATTTTTTTTTGGATCAATCGATAGGTATCGACGAGACCAATACATTTCAGTTAAAATTTTTTATCTAGCATGAAAATTGTGGGCGTCACAGGTTTTCGCGGTTTGTGGGCGTTAAAGTGGGCGTGGCAAACTTTTTTTTGGGTCAATCGATCGGTATTGATGGGAACAATACATTTCAGTTAAAATTTTTATTCTAGCATCAAAACTGTAGGAGCCACAGTTTTGGGCGGTTTGTGGGCGTTAGAGTGGGCGTGGCACTGTGCCGAAACAAACTTGCGCTGCGTAAGAAGCTCAGGAATCTGCACGCCAAATCTCAATAGCCTAGCTCCCATAGTTTCCGAGATCTCAGCGTTCATCCGGACGGACAGACAGACGGACAGACGGGCAGACGGACATGGCTAGATCGACTCGGCTAGTGATCCTGATCAAGAATATATATACTTTGTGGGGTCGGAAACGCTTCCTTCTGCCTGTTACATACTTTCCGACGAATCTAGTATACCCTTTTACTCTACGAGTAACGGGTATAAAAATTCATCATGAACCACTTTCAAACTACGAAATAGTAAAAACGGACTTAGAAGACAGACAAAAAATTGTATTATCCCAACTTGCAAAAGACTTCCCGCCTCAATTCAATGAACAACTTGCATTATGCACCCAGTATAGTGATATATTCGGACTAGAAACCGAATCGATCACTCCCAATAATTTTTATAAACAAAAGCTGAGATTAATTATAGAAATCCTCATAGTCAACAAGACGAAATTCAACAAGTCCAAAAACTCATCAATGATGAAATAGTGGAACCCTCTGTATCACCTTATAATAGCCCACTTTTGTTATTACCAAAAAAGTCACTTCCAAATTCGGAAAATAAAAAATGGCGATTAGTAATTGACTATCGTCAAATTAATTAAAAACTCTTGTCTGATAAATTTCCACTCCCTAGAATCGATGATATTTTAGATCAACTAGGTAGAGCAAAATATTTCTCATGCCTTGACTTAATGTCAGGTTTTCATCAAATTGAACTGGAAAAAAGTTCACGGGATATAACATCTTTTTCAACAAACAATGGTTCGTATCGCTTCACGCGATTACCATTCGGTTTAAAAATAGCGCCAAACTCTTTTCAGAGAATGATGACTATAGCTTTCTCTGGATTAGAACCTTCGCAAGCATTTCTTTATATGGATGACTTAATAGTCATAGGTTGTTCCGAAAAACATATGCTTAACTGATGTTTTCGAGAAATGTAGGAAACACAACTTGAAGTTACATCCTGAAAAGTGTTCATTTTTCATGCATGAAGTCACTTTCTTAGGACATAAATGCACAGATAAAGGAATCTTGCCCGGCGACAAAAAATACGACGTAATTCAAAATTATCCAGTCCCACATGATGCGGACAGCGCTAGAAGATTCATTGCATTTTGCAATTATTACCGACGTTTTATAAAGAATTTTGCTGACGGGAGTATCACATAACAAGATTAACTAGAAAATTCATTGCATTTTGCAATTATTACCGACGTTTTGTAAAGAATTTTGCCGAATACTCCCGTCACATAACAAGATTATGTAAGAAAGATGTAAAATTCGAATGGACAACACAATGTCAAAACGCCTTCGAACATCTTAAATCAGCATTAATAAATCCCACTCTGTTGCAATACCCAGATTTCAGCAAAGAATTCTGCATAATCACAAATGCTAGCAAATACGCTTGTGGAGCAGTCCTAACTCAAAACAAAAATGGACTACAGCTTCCAGTGGCTTACGCATCAACATCTCTTACGAAAGGTGAAAGCAACAAGAGCACTACAGAACAAGAATTAGCATCCATTCATTGGGCAATAACACACTTCAGACCATATATTTATGGTAGACACTTCACTGTCAAAACAGACCATAGAGCACTTACCTACTTATTTTCAATGGTAAATCCCAGTTCCAAACTAAAACGAATGAGACTTGAATTGGAGGAATTTAATTTTACGGTAGAGTATCTAAAGGGTAAAGATAACTATGTAGCCGATGCGCTCTCTAGAATAACCATCACAGACTTATAAAATATACAAACAAGCAATACAATTCTGAAAGTCACTACCAGAAACTAAAGTAGACAAAAATCCTGCGCAGGAAAAGATCAAATAGAAGTGCATAAGCAATCTATAGAAAAAGCTTCAAAGCCCAACGTATATGAAGTCATTAATAATGATGAATTACGTAAAGTAGTGACCGTGCATATAAATAATAAAATGTGTTTATTTAAGCACGGAAAGAAAATTACAGCAAGATATGATGCTAGCGATTTGTATACTAATGGAACCATTGACTTAGGTCAATTCTTTCAAAGGCTTGAAAAGCAGGCCGGTATTCACAAAGTACGCCAACTCAAAGTGGCACCATGGGAAAATATCTTTGAACATGTTTCAATTGATAATTTTAAAATGATGGGCAATAATATATTGAAATCATTGAGAGTAGCGCTACTCAACCCGGTGACCGTAATCAAAAATAATAAAGAAAAAGGAGCTATATTGTCTACATTCCATGATGATCCAATACAAGGTGGTCATACACGCATTACAAAAACCTTGGCCAAGGTCCAGAGACACTACTACAGGAAAAATATGTCCAAAGACATAAAAGAGTACATAAAGAAATGTCCTAAATGCCAAAAGTCGAAAACGACTAAACATACTAAGACCCCACTAACTATAACCGAAACTCCACAAAGAGCTTTTGATACAGTAATTGTAGATACTATTGGTCCACTTCCAAAATCTAATAATGGAAACGAATACGCAGTAACACTCATCTCGATTTAACTAAATACCTAGTAGCTATACCTATTCCAAATAAAAGTGCAAATACAGTAGCAAAAGCTCCATTTGAAGATTTTATTCAAAAGTACGGTCCAATGAAGACGTTCATTACGGACATGGGAACAGAATATAAAAATTCAATTATTGAAGATCTATGTAAATACTTACATATTAAAAACATAACTTCAACTGCACACCACCACCAAGACTGTAGGTACCGTGGAGCGAAGCCACAGAACACTCAATGAGTTCATTCGTTCATACATCTCAGTTGACAAAACAGATTGGAATGTATGGCTACGATACTTCGTCTATTGTTTTAATACAACTCCATCTATGGCACATGACTATTGTCCATATGAGCTAGTTTTCGGTAAAACTTCAAATCTACCAAAACGCTTTAATAGCATAGATAAAATAAAACCCATTTATAGTAAAGAAGATTATGCTAAGGAATCCCAATATAGATTAGAGCAGGCAATTAAGAGAGCTAGACTAATGCTAGAATCTCATTAGTTAAAACAGAAAATTAGTTACGACAAAACTAGTTTAGATTTCGATTTAAAAATAGGAGATCAGGTTTTATTGAAAAATGAAACGACATAAGTTAGATTCGAAATATATATAGAACAAATAGGAGATAGAGATAACATAACTATAATAAAAAACAAAAATAAAAAACAAATAGTACATAAAGATATATTAAAACTCTTTATTTCATAATCAATTTTTATTCCATAAATATATTACGTATGGCCATACATAATATAAGAGCATATAAAAATAACTACATCTAAAATAATTATACACAAAAAAAAAAAAATAGAAAAACAAATTAAAAACAAACAAAAAAGTTTTTAATCTTATTGCTATAAATAATATTAATTTTCTCAAAATTTGCTCAAAGAAAATAACTCCATTATATTACGTTATTTTTCAAAAGGAGGGAGATGTAGTATGCACTTATATTGAATATCTACTGTACCAAGAGTACTTGAATCAAACACACTGTAACACTTTGTTGCAGTGTTTACACAAACAAAGGCTCGGTCAAAAACCTAAGTGGCCGAAACATGAGTCGATCGGCGGCGTACACAGAAAGTGCAAGTGTCAGCATTCTGTTGCACACGCCGGCCGCTCAGCCAAAGTCAAGTACGTACATATACCTCCGCGCTCCAGACTAAGTGAGCATAGCTATATACATAAGAATATATAGGCCGTCTCTCCGCTGCCGCTGTTGGCAGCGCCGCTATGAGACTTAGACCTCCTTAGCTCCTAAGTAAATTAAGTTTGTCAAGAAACTCTTTTGAGCTCAGAGCGGCAACAACGGCTGCTCTGCTCCGAATAAAATACAAATAACAAGGGAGAACGCTATAGTCGAGTACCTCGACTATCAGATACCCGTTACTCAAAGGGAAATGGAGATATGCAAGCAGCAAAGCGAGATTAAAATGCGCCACCTACCGGCGGTAGACAGATTTAAGCGTTATGGGCGTTAGAGTGGGCGTGGCAAATTTATTTTTGGATCAATCGATAGGTATTGACGACACCAATACATTTCAGTTAAAATTTTTTATCTAGCATGCAAATTGTGGGCGTCACAGGTTTTCGCGGTTTGTGGGCGTTTAAGTGGGCGTGGCAAACTTTTTTTTAGGTTAATCGATAGGTATTGATGGGAATAATACATTTCAGTTAAAAGTTTCTATCTAGCATCAAAACTGTAGGAGTTACAGTTTTGGGCGGTTTGTGGGCGTTAGAGTGGGCGTGGCAGTCTACTGAAACAAACTTGCGCTGCGTAAGAAGCTCAGGAATCTGTACGCTAAATCTCAATAGCCTAGCTCTCATAGTTTCCGAGATCTCAGCGTTCATCCGGACAGACAGACGGACAGACGGACATGGCTAGATCGACTCGGCTAGTGATCCTGATCAGGAATATATATACTTTATGGGGTCGGAAACGCTTCCTTCTGCCTGTTACATACTTTCCGACGAATCTAGTATACCCTTTTACTCTACGAGTAACGGGTATAAAAATCATCCAAATGAATATCAAACCTAAATGAATTGGACTTATATTATTTGGGCTATATGGAAAGTCCTACTCGTTTAAACATATTACAGCAGCCTTTCAGCGGATTTTAAACCAAGTAATTGACCCCGAAACGTCACCTCGCGCATTCGCCAACCAGGATGACATAATAGTGGTCGCCAAACGGTAAAAGAACACAAGGAAAACCAGAGACAAGCGTTCGACGTCCAAACCAAAAATGCCAATTTAAAAAAAAAAGAACTGCTGTACCTGGGACATCAAGTGACCAGCGAAAGAATAGACACAGATGCGGAAAAAGTAGCCGCCATCGCTGAACTGGAAACCTCGACCGTTAATAAACTCCGGCAGTACCTGAGTGTAGCGTTGTGGTACCGCCTATTTGTGCCAGATTTTTAAAAAACTGTCCAACCCTTGTACGACTGGCTACACAAAGGCAGTAAATGGCGTTTGAGGAAATGAACTCATGACTCGTGGCAGATCCGGTACTGGCATGACCGGACTTTAGCAGGACGTTCATCCTGTAAGCAGACGCTAGCGACTTCGGTATCGGAGAAAGTTTGCAACGCAGTGAAGGAGACGTTTCCGACCCCATAAAGTATATATATTCTTGATCAGCATCACTAGACTAGTCAAGCCATGTCCGTCTGTCCGTCCGTTTCTACGCAAACTAGTCTCTCAGTTTTAAAGTTACCGGGGTGAAACTTTCCCAAAAGTCTTGTTTTTTTTGGATGTAGTATATAAGACGGAACCAGCCGAATCGGACAACTAAATCTTATAGCTCCCATAGGAATAATCAAGAAAAATAATTAGAAAAAATTACATCTTTGATGTTTTTTAACATACAATACGAACGCTTGCAAATAACATTTTTTAAATTAAATTTTATCAAAATTAAATTTTTAATTTTATTAAAATTTTATCAAAATCGGACGACTATATCATATAGCTGCCATAGGTACGATCGGAAAATTGGTGGGAAATATGAAACAAATCATAGCATCGGTGTTTTTTGACATATTATCTTATACTATTGGGAGTATCATTTTTATACCCGTTACTCGTAGAGTAAAAGGGTATACTAGATTCGTCGGAAAGTATGTAAAAGGCAGAAAGAAGCGTTTCCGACCCCATAAAGTATATATATTCTTGATCAGGATCACTAGCCGAGTCGATCTAGCCATGTCCGTCTGTCCGTCTGTCCGTCTGTCCGTCTGTCTGTCCGGATGAACGCTGAGATCTCGGAAACTATGAGAGCTAGGCTATTGAGATTTGGCGTACAGATTCCTGAGCTTCTTACGCAGCGCAAGTTTGTTTCAGTAGACTGCCACGCCCACTCTAACGCCCACAAACCGCCCAAAACTGTAACTCCAACAGTTTTGATGCTAGATAAAAAATTTTAACTGAAATGTATTTTTTTCATCAATACCTATCGATTGACCTAAAAAAAAGTTTGCCACGCCCACTTAAACGCCCACAAACCGCGAAAACCTGTGACGCCCACAATTTGCATGCTAGATAAAAAATTTTAACTGAAATGTATTGGTGTCGTCAATACCTATCGATTGATCCAAAAATAAATTTGCCACGCCCACTCTAACGCCCATAACGCTTAAATCTGTCTACCGCCGGTAGGTGGCGCATTTTAATCTCGCTTTGCTGCTTGCATATCTCCATTTAGCTGAGTAACGGGTATCTGATAGTCGAGGTACTCGACTATAGCGTTCTTCCTTGTTTTATTTTTAAGAATTTCGAATTCAATTTAATAAAAATTAGACGACTCCAACAAATAGCGCTCGAAGAAACGGTCGGAGAAATAATGAATGAATTGTTATACCCTTGCAATTATTTTAATATTATTTGTAATTGATTTTATTTTTCCTAAGTTTTACAGAAATGGTCTTCTATTTCAACTATGAAAGCTCATAGTATTAAGTATAAATATTCTTGATCAGCATCACTAGACGAGTCGATCTAGCCATGTCCGCCTGTCCGTCCGTTTCTACGCAAACTAGTCTCTCAGTTTTAAATCTATCGGGCTGAAACTTTCCCAAAAGTCTTATATTAGTCAGAACCAGCCGGATCGGACAACTATATCTTATAGCTCCCAAAGGAATAATCGAAAAAAAATTGGTGTTTTTTAACATACCATTTAAAATACCATTTTTTAGTTAACTCCGAATTTCGAATTTAATTCTATTAAAATCGGAGGACTATATCATATAGCTGCCATAGGAAAGATCGGTAAATTGGTAGGAAAATAATATGAAACAAATTATAGCTTCGGTGTTTTTTGACATATTATCTTATACTATTGGGAATATCATTTTTTGTATTTTTTAAGAATTTCGAATTAAATTTAATATTTGTAACTGCAAGGATATGCAAACTTCGGCTTGCCGAAGTTAACTTCCTTTCTTTTTATTCTTCGGAGAAGCTAATGTCGTCTTCAAAATCCTTGACGTGACCTTGTCTCCAGTCTTCTTTGCTGACATGGCAGTTGCGTGTATTAGAAGACTTGTAGGGTTTTCTTCTTTCTTTTGAATCGGGACTCACCATTCTCGTAATTTAATAAGAGGACGACCAGTCTTGCTTGCACCATGTTAATTTTTTGCAGAAAGTTAAATTTCTGATGCAAGCCAGCTTGCATTTGCATTATTGAAGCGTTTAACATGCTTATGGGGTTTTTTAGCAGCTTACGAACATGGGAAACAATATTTTTTAATGTCTTCTTGATGTCATTCAAGGAATTTTCAGTTGGTCGATTTTGAATTTTGAACTTTTCGCACAACCAGTTAGGGTATCGCCCCTACTAATGTGGAGTTGTTCCGAATATATTTAAATATTACGAAATGGCGCAAGTATGCGCAAAAGTTATTGGCTCCATTTAATCATATATACAATAACACATATTACCACATTTGAACTTTTTGCAATCCTGCGTACTCTTGCTAGTTCTACTCCACGAAACACAAATATTTATAGGTTAACTTCTACATAACACATGGTTCAATAAAACAATTAAATACAGCACGAAACAAAAGCATTTCTAGTGTAGGCCCTCTAAGCAATATTATACATACCTTGACGAAGATTGTCCATAATTTAACCGAAAGGAATGCGCCATATTTGGTAAAGAATAATTAATTAAACTTTTGGCACGCTTCGTAGAATAATTATGTCGCACTCAACTTAGCTCGAACAGCTGACTTTAGAGCCGAAGAGTCAGGGATGGTCACAAAAATATTTTAAAATTAGTTTTATGATAGTTGAACAATTGAAAAAAATGCTGAAAATTTAAAAAAAAATTTTTGGACTTTATACCAAAAAAATGCTTTTCATCCCTATGTGTGTGGTGCCTAGAAAGTCTAGACTCCTGGCAATCCTATGGTGTACTTTTAACATGGACAATACACTTCTAATATGGTCGGTATTGAAATCAAGTATTTTTCGCATATGCGACTCTGGGAACAGATCGGACAACCTAGTAGTTTCTTTCATCATCATTGAGAATTCAGTCAAGTTGCTTGAGTGGCGAAGAAAATTTCTCTGCTCCCAGACCAGTGCCACACCGTCCGTGATGGGGATATATTGGGCGTGCGAATAGTCCGTCACTCTAGCGTTAACTAAAACTATCGTTATCAATATAATTCGCGCTATCCTGTAAGACGGCGAAAGATTAAATTTACTGTGCGTCTAATGGGGTTAATATGCTTAACTGTAGAGTGAATGAAAATAAGGTAGAACAAATTAAGAGGGGCTTATCTAAGGTTGTCCTTATGGACCACCCTCCCTTTAATAAGAACATACGTTCCTATGTCTGTATGTACACGCTCTTTTGTGTACAGTGCGGTTAGTTTATTCCCTAACCTTTTCTTATTTTTGAGGTATACCTTTACTCCTACCTCGGTTTTGTCTAGTAGCGTTGCACCTATCTAGATTAGCCTTTTGCGCCTTTTCGATATTATGTTTTATTGCCCATTTCTGATCGTCGTTGGCTGACTGCATGGCTTACATAGATTGCACTTTCGTGACTGAGTGTAATGTTTTGTTATACTCTATCGTGGCTCTCATGATGAGCTCGACGGTGTCATCAACTTTTTTTTGTCGATTTTAATGCACCTAGCTATCTCCGTTGGGGTGCTGTGAATTCGCTCCACTTGCCCATTAGAGCTACTGTGTAAACGGGGTGCGTTTACAATGTGTATGTCATATCGATTTTTCAATAATGAAGTTATGGTCTCCGAGTTGAAAGACGACTCATTATCGCAGTATATTTTAAATTAAAAAACAAATTTACCAGTATTACATATGGAGTTGTTTGTGGGCGATTTTAACCGCTTTTGAAAAAGAGTAGTCCTAAAGGACTTCTATCACATTTTTCTGCGTAGCCCTGTGGGCACTGTTGTGTTCGCATGTAATTATTTCGTTGTGCTCGCTTGCATCCGTGATTTCATTCACGAATTTTTTGCAGTGCCAAATCTTAGTTGATGGGATGCTGGATGCATGGTAGTGTGGGAAGGTTTCAGTAAATAGCGTTCACAACATCTACGTTAACAACTTCCTTAACCAATCCTAACAGCGAGTCTCTGTAATTTTGTTTCGGAAAACTATAAAATGTCGCCGTAAAGGCTGGCCTGCTTTTTCTAGGGTTATTTGAATCCTGTAGCAGTTCAAGGGTTTGTCGCTAGATTCGACCGTGTAGAGATTCGACCGTATGAGAACTCACTGTGCTGCACAGTGGCTGCGTCAGATTAGGGTTCGCTTTGCATGGCGTTTATATTTTGTCGGGCAAAGCATCGGCCACAAAATTTTCCTTTCCATCGTTTAATTTTTGCAGTAGTATTTTGCTCAGATATAGCTAAAGTGAGAGGTTGATAGCTGTTAAAGGTCCGGATCTCTTTGGTGCCATATATGTAATTTTGTAATTTCCATATAGCCCAATCGATTGCTAATAGTTCTTTATCGTTTGTTGCGTAATTAAGCTCGCAGTCTTTTTATGTGCGAGATATAATCGTGATTTGCCTGCCATTTTCGGACAGGACCTTACCAACACCGCTTGCTGAGGCATTGGTGGACAAATCGAAAGGAAGTTTAAAATCCGGATACTTTAGTATGATATTTTCTGATGATAAAAGGTTCCGCAGGTACCACCAAATTCGATAGCAACCTTTTTTGGCTTGTGTTTGTTAACATTACCATTCTCTCCCTTAAGTATGGAGGTAAGTGGTCTAGCTATGGATAAAAGGTCCCGCAGGTACCACCAAATTCGATAGCAACCTTTTTTGGCATGTGTTTGTTAACATTACCATTCTTTCCCTTAAGTATGGAGGAAAGTGGTCTAGCTATGGTTGCGATGTCTTTGTATTGCATATTCTTGAATAGTTTTACCTTTTCCGGGCCTGTTTTGGCTCCGTTTGATGAAACAATAAAACCTAAAAACTTAAAACTTTCTTTGAAGAATATAATTTTTTTTGGCGCCACTCTCATGTTGGCTTCGCACAAGCATTTAAGAACTCTGTCAATGTGTATTACGTGGTCAGCCGCATTTTCGGACAAAATGACCACGTCGTCTACATAGACGTTACAAATTTTCCCGATTTGTTCGCGATTTGCCCTTTGGAAGATGCTTTCTGCATTTTTTAGTCCAAAGGGTAGACTGCAAAATTCATACTTTTACTTTAAATCTAGTGATACCCCGATTTTAAGTGTAGGGTAATGGAAAACTTACCCTTTCCTAAGCTCGCTAGAATCATAGGAGTACTTCGCATTGGGTAACGATCGGCGATGGTTTGCTCATACAGTTTCCTGAAATCGATCACCAATCGTTCTGTGTTAACAAAATCCGCTGCACCCATGGGATAAGGGTATAGCTTAGAATATGCGGGTTCGTTACTCTCCGTACGAATAGTAGCGATCATAGAGGTGTTAAATGGAAGAAACTCGTTAGAGTGCGGATACACTTGTTTCCTCTTAAGGATCTTTTTTTTTAATTCAGCTTTCACCGAGCTTGGGACTATTAAATCATCGATATTTGTGAAGTTCACATTTTCGAATTCGTGGTATTTAAGATGTTTCAGATTCGTTTCCATACGTGATTGCGTTGTTTCTTAGATCTAAACCGCTCTGACCTGCGTTAGCAGGTCGAAACTTATTATGGCATCAAGCAAAAAAATGGGAACCTTTGGGCCTAATATGTGCATTAAGCACTTTTATTTTACCTTACTGGAGCCATGAATGGAACTCACAGTCAATGGGGAGTCGACAAGCATTAGCTCAGCTCCTTTACGGGCTTTACATAATTCTTTGCCGCTCCAGTGTCTTCCTCCAAAAAATTAAAGAGGTCGATGGAATCAACTGAGTCACTATCGTGGTCAATTGCAAACAGTGCGGCTGCGGCTGCGGCTGCGGCCACAGTCTCATAATCTTGAGTTCCTTCTGCATTGGCGGCTTGCTCAACATTGTTAAGCCGCTGACGCCTTTGGCCATTCATTCTCTCTGAACCTTTGGTCTTTTGGGGCCAGCGAACTTTGGAATTGTGTATTATTTCCCTGCCTAAAATTCGTAGCTTGTCTGAATTTAGAGGATGATGGATCTATGTCCATTGGCTCAGGATTGATTTTGTTTACACAGATGTCTTGTTACTTTAATTCTTGTTTGACTTCTTGAAAAAGTGGCTAGTTATAAGCTTTTGTTCTTGTAGAGCCAATGCGGCCTGAAAGAATGCTTCTACACTGCCCGCGTTCACGGTGTATATATTTATTCCTTGTGCCTCTCCCTGTGATGGCTGATATCTTCGGGGTTCTCAGACCTGCTCTTCCTCGCTATCACTTTCAAATTGGCGTTTAGTATCCCTATATGGGCCCGGAAAATTCAAAAGGCCACTAACTGGTTAACCTTAAACACAAGGTATTTGGTGGCCGAATATTTTAATTCGACAGAAAATGTTTTGACTCTGGTATTTCGATATAATATATTTTAAAATTATTAAGCGGGAGTTTGGCTTCTGAAAAATTTTATTCAGAATCGGTAGCGCTGATGTTTGCAATTTTTATTCGCTTTTTATTTGCATGCAACATTTACAATCGCATTGTTATAAAAAATTTTATAATTAAAATATTGTTTTGATAATATGTAACGATTCTTATTTATGTATATTTGAAGCTTTGTGTTTAAGTTTGATCAGCCCACTTACATATTTTTGGTGTCGTGGATTCGAAAAGCCAAGTTGGGTGCCAATTATGTTTAAGGAATGTGCCCTAAGTTATCCCAGGCCGCTGTCCGTAGGAAGGGGGGTGGATCACGTCAGTGCCGATAACTGGCTGCTCTGCTTAAGCGGAGAACTTCTCCGAACGGTGTGCTAGCCGACTGTTTGTGGGCCCAGCGCCGTTCCTGGGGGGACTTTTCTCCGTTATTATCTGCCCTTAAGGCTTAACAAGTAATTCAATAATAACATTGTTTACTGGAGTCATTGAGCGATCCGCTCTTTATTATAAACAAAATCTAACTAAAGCTATTTTTTGCTGCATATAAAAAACTTATCCAATAATCACCCAAGATGTATACCGACTCACTATATATTTATTACATATATCGACATACATATATATCATATATATACATATTGAAATCGAAATCAAGCAACTGCGTGTGCTGTATCTGTCCTGGAATAAAGAAATTTTGTCTGCGCTACGATTTGTTTATGAATATCCTGTTGATATACAACTTTACTTCACTTCATCTGGACATTTAGACATATCCCAGAAAGTTACAAGGAAACCCAAATATATATAACACAATAATATTAATTTCATATTCAAAAATACATTTTAGATACATGGAATTTCGGATCCGGTTCCTGCGAGGCTTGGTACAGTATACCATCATCGAAGTTAGAAGGTAGTAACACTTTATTGGTTGCGTTATCCTCATCCGGCTGCTGGGTTGCCGGCATCGCTGGCCAGAATAGATCACGAAGCCTAGCTTTCTCGGGGTTAATTTTATCGGCAAACTTCACAATAATAAAAGAATCGTCCATGGCAGATTTATTAAATATTACATAATTAATATTACTAACCCTTCAGAGGTCGTAAGTTCGGGAACGTATTCCAAAAAAAATAGTTCTAGGTCGTATATTTTTTACGCTAAACAACGCGCATGCAACTTTTGAAGGGCAAATGTGCGTGCTAAGTGCATTCTATTGGGGTGCCATCTGGGTGTGTTTCAATATAGTGCATCCAGATGCATGCCAAAGCGGAAATTTGGGAACGCATTCTGAAACAAATAGTTCTGGGTCGTACCTTTTTTACGCAAAACAACACGCATCCAAATTTACCAAGGCAAATGTGAGTGCTAGGTGCAGTCTATTGCGGTGCCTTCTAGATGTGCATCCAACGTCTTTTTCGTCTATTAATCAAGCTAATAATATGGTCAAGCAAAGACTTTTTTGCCTCCCGATATCTTCATTAAGCTACCAGGAGTGGAATGGGACCTTTTTCGAAATAAAAGAAGATATACGCGTCTGAATTTGCAGCAAGTATCGAATTGGAATTGTTTGAATGGCATTATAGTGAGTACTTAGACGGATGAACGATCTTGTCTGTAGATCGGAAGAACCCGTTTAGATGTTTGCAGTTATTAATCACAATTGGCGGTGGTTTGTGATTTGTTAGGTGGATGGTAATGTAGTCTTCACTAATGTTCTTAATATTATTGTCGTTGTTGCTTACAATTGTTGGTGCTACTGCCGTTGCGAGCGGTGTTGTTATTTTTGCTGCTGCAATGGCTTAAGTCGACGCTGGCACTGGCCTGACAGGAGTTTTTCCTTATTCGGCTGAATGAGAGTTTATCAGGACTATTCGAATTTCGAATTTTATTAGCTGAATTGAGAGCCCTAAACTCTGGGCTTCGTTTGCCATTATAAGGGGTCTACCAGCCTTCATCGTCGCCGACGATGGCTTCCAATTCGGTTACTAATTGGGTGGGGTGTTGACGGAGGCGGGCTGCTAAATCTATGTTGTGAAATATTTACATGTACATCATGTAATTTAGTACATCTTATATTCTTTTGTGCCTAAGCCACCTTTGAATGGATGTCAAAGTGGAGGTTGTGCACTGCTTGGTACTGCTTTACCGACTTCCGGTACACTAGTGACCACTAAGTCATGGCCTACTGTGCCAGGTGTGAGCATTGCAGCCAGAAGGCAATGCGTCCAAATACGGAGTACAAACATCTGCGTTTTATTTTATTTTATTTTTTTGTTAAGTTCATGAATTAGCGTTAGAACTTTAGTTTGAATTTGAAAGCGTCTGACTACTGCCACTGCAACTTAAGCTGCCGCGTTTACAACAACAAATTGTTTTGCCACGAAGGTGAACTTGTCCATAGAATCTTCACAAAGAACTTCGCAGCGATTCAAAAATGCGTTTGTACTCCGCGAAAGCATGAATCAATGTCAATCCTAAATATCCGAATTACACCGTAAGTGAATGCTGTCTGGATAGAATACCCCCTAGTGAACGATTTTAATGTTCAGTTGAACCGCAGACTTAAGTTCACTTTACAAAATTACATTCGCCTAATTGGCGAATTATTATAAATAATAATTGTAGATCTAACTATGACTTTTCTGAACCTTTTTCTATTATATCAAATTCTGACTTTCTGCCCCTCTTAAAACGATTTGTTCGAACTATATCCTTATTTTTCTACCTCGCGTCTACCGCCTCGCAATTTGTGCTGAGTGATATACGGCAGCGTTGGGCTGGTGGTAAGACCGTGGGATTCCGCTACTCCACTTCTGTAAGCATTTTCTCATTATAATGGTCGCCGAAGAACAGTAAAGCATTTGTGTAGCGACAACGGAACAATCTTCGTTGGTGCTAATAAGTTAAAGGCACTAAAAGCTGACATCGACAACTCTACCTGCCCGACATGGCATTTCTTTGACGTACTCCGCCCAATTTTGGAGGCCATTTGGAGGACAGCGTCAAGTCGATAAAGTATTAATCTAAAGAGGATTGTAATGTTGCACTTAAACGAAAATTACAGTTAATAATAAAATCGTGGTTGACTGATCTAATTTATAATGAACATTCGGGCCTGTTCTAGTTTCCACTCGGAATTAAGTTCGTTATCATAATTCAATTTCCCTTACATCTTGTGTAATTTTTTTTATAGAAATTCCCCTTTGGTGTTAAGTAAGCTGACTTTAAACGTGGTCGTGTGGACACCAAAGACGCTGAACGCAGTGGTCGCCCAAAAACAGCAGTTACGCCAGAAAATGTGGAAAAAATCCGAAAAATGGTATTGGCCGATCGCAAATTGAAATTAAAGGAGAAAGCTGATGCCTCAAAGATATCGGAAGGCAGTGTGTTTACGATATTACATGAACATTTGGACATGAGAAAGCTCTGCTCGAAGTGGGTGCCGCGATTGCTAACACCGGACCAAAAGCAACAACGCATCGATGCTTCCGAGACGTGTTTAAGCATGTTAAAGCGCAATAGGACCGATTTTTTTCGCCGTTACGTAACCATGGATGAAACCTGGATACACCACTATACTCCAGAATCCAGTCGTCAGTCTTCTGAGTGGGTGGTAGCCGGTGAAAGCCGTCCGAAGCGTCCCAAAACACAAATATCGGCGGGTAAGGTTATGGCTTCTGTATTTTGGGATGCAAATGGGATTTTATTTATAGACTACCTGGAAAAAGGTAAAACAATAAACAGCGAATATTATATAAAACTGCTGGATCGATTGGATCGCGTTATCAAGGTAAAACGTCCACATATGGCCAAGAAGAAACCACTGTTTCACCAGGATAATGCACCATGCCACAAGTCTATGGCAACAATGGTGAAATTGAGTGAATTGAGGTTCGAACTTCTGCCGCACCCACCTTATTCTCCAGATATGGCCCCCAGTGACTACTGGCTTTTTTCAGATCTCAAAAAGCACCTCCAAGGCAAGAGATATCGATCAAATGAAGAGGTGATTGTCGATACTGAGACCTATTTTAAGGGTAAAATTTCATCTTTCTACAAAAATGGCATAGAAAGGTTGGAGAAGCGCTGGACTGAGTGTATAGCCGTAGATGGAAACTATATTGATGAATAAAACAAAATTTTCAAAAAAAAAAGTGTTTTTCCTTGTTAGGCCGGGAACTTATTGAGCGGTGTGATAGAACCCAATAAACAAGCAATAGTTGGGATAAACACAAGTTGCAATATATTGTAAAAATAATACAACCGTTATCCAATAACACAAACTATCCCAGAGCGCCCCTAGCATGTGGTGTGCATTCTCGATTGAAATTGCAAAATATTTACTATAACTTGGCTATAACTTTTTAACGACAGGTCTTATTTCAATAATTATGGTCATGTGGATGGGTATTGATAATAACAACAAATTCTCATTTGAATAAAAAAAATCCGGGCGCTGGATGGGTTTTAGTGTTATAGTCTTTTGTGGGCGTGGGTTGTGGGCTTGCCAACTCCCAACATTCTACTTCTTATAGTTTCCGAGATCTCAGCGTTTATACTGACTAACGGACAGACGGTCACGGCTAGTGATTCTGAACATGAATATATATACTTTATAGGGTCGGAAAAGCTTCATTCTACCTGTTACATACAGACGAATCAAGAATACCCTTTTCTCTTCGAGTAACGGAGTGGTATTGATATCTAGAATAAAACATTTAAAATATTAAGAAACGTGGGTGCTACACTAGTTCTAGCGTTATGGGCGTTAGAGTGGGCATGACACCCTGGATTTAAATCCGTCAGCCAAATTCTTGGCGGAAACTTTCCGTGAGAATTTTTGGAAAGTTTACAGAGTAATAACAGAGGAATATTCGAACCCGTGCAGTTCTTTCGAAAGTGAGTCATGGAACAGGATTGGGAAATTCGAATCTTTCAAAGTTAAAAACTGGAACAGGTCCGATTAAAAATAAGGCTATATTACTAAGTGGTTTTTATGAAAAATTTGGTTTATATATTGTTTTTAAATGATTCTGTCGAGTGGTGTATTTTTATGCCCTTGCAAAGGGGATAATGATTTGAATCAGAAGTTTGCAACGCAGTGAAGGAGACGTTACCGACCTCCAAATTGTTTATATAAGTAGTATATTCTTGTCCAGAATTACTGCATGAGTCGATCTAGCCGTGTTCGTCAGTCCAAAGAATGAATAGCGTCAGTGTTTTTGATATAATGTCTTCTACTCTTAGGAATCACATTTTTGAATATTCCAGAGTTTCGAATAAAATTGATCGGACGACTATATCAAACAGCTGCCATACGAATGATTGGATATTAATTAATGGTAAATTAATAGGAAAATAATTAAAATTTCGTTATTTTTGACATATTCTCTTCTACTTTGGTGTATGGCATTTTTTATACACGTTACTCGTAGAGTGAAAGCGTATATGTTCGACCGAAAGTATGTAACAGGTATAAGGAAGCGTTTCCGTCCGTCTGTACGGCCGTATAAACGCTGAGATCTCGGAAACTGTACAAGATAGAATGTTGTGATTTGGCATGCAGATTCTAGAGCTTGTTGCGCAGCGCAAGTTTATTTCAACACGCCCCTTTAACGTCTATAACGCTTAACCCTGTATAGCGAATAACATCGTATAAAAACTTTTTTATGGATAAGTTTTTTTAAATTTATTTCAGAAACTTTTTTGGTTTCTTCATGTTTTTATTTGTATTTTGAGTTTTCCCAGTCGGACCGTCAGGCATGTGGTGCTTGATTCCACAATAAGTTCCATAGGAAAAATTCAGGGGTTGGCACCACGTGAACTTTTTCAGGGGGTTTCAGGCCTTTTTCCATAAGAATTTCCTATGTAAAGCGGTCGCGAACGTTTCAGTACTGAACATTTTGGACAGCCTTAATGAAAGCCAATGGGGTTCTTTTGATTTCTAAATTAGTTTTACGTTGTTCCCCAACATGATCGGACATGTTCCTCTAAAGCAACGGGAGATGATGTTTTGGGCTTGCGACCTTTCTCACGTGTACAGCAACACCTGCTGAATATTAATTGCTGATAATGAGGAAAAGCATACATGATCAATATTGTCACAAGGGGATGTGGGGAAAGTGTGCGACCTTTCTCCCGTGTACAGCAACACCTGCTGAATATTAAGTGCTTATAATGGGGGAAAAGGTCACGTGATCAGTACTGTCACATGGTGAGGTGGGGGTGGGGGCAATTTAGTATAGTCTTTATGGATATGATCGTGACATTTTTAGGGCATCTAAACCTTTTAAAATCAGCTAATTTATGGATTATGCTAATTGTCCCAGAACCCGCATATATTAGTGAGGAGGCAGGGGCCATCAATATGTTAATTAGTGAGGGGCGGGAGTCATTAATATACTAATTAGTAAGGGGGCGGGGGCCATTAATATGCAAGTGGTCCCAGAATCCGCGTTTCCATACTACTGGTGACGTTGACCACGTTGCGAGCAGTTTCGGTTGCTGCTGCATTGACTAAGAGAATGGGAAGAACTGAGGCAATTGATGCATGCCTTCGAGCGGTCGACTATAACCATTCGCGCGAAACAATCCTTGGCAAGGAAGTCCTGGCATCGTATTTGAACGTGATTCTGTTGGCATATCGAGCACCTGATGGATCCAGACTGAAGAGGGTTGTGGAAGCTGTGTCCCCGAACAGTGGAGTTTCCCGATGGTCTGGTTGTCTGGCGATGGTTGGTCGATTATATACATAAAGACTAACTGGGATGGCTGGTTTCCTACTCTCAATTAGGTCGATGCTGACCAATCGATTGTGAAGAAACACCTCCAGCATTGTGAAGGTGGGGATTTCCACGATGTTGCCCAGGGAATGCTCCCAGGCCTGTGTTGTGTTGATAGGCAGCTTTGTAAGTAAGTGATGTACCAACCAATAATCACAGGAATCAATGGCAATGTGTTGTCGTCTGAATTCACTGATATATACATTTGCCAAGTTTAACAAATTCCTAAGGTCCACCGCGATCTTCTTGGGCAGTGGCTCGATTCCGTACAGTGCATTCATATTGCACATGAACTGCAGTCGAGGGCTGTTGTATCGTTTTACCACAAGGTTCATTGCCGCTGAATAGTTGGTTTCTGTTATTGCCCTATGGTTTGTATCCTGGTCTCGTCCGTCCGGTAGAGCTTGCTTGAAGAAATGAAATTTTTGAATGTTTGAAAGAGACGGATTTTCATGTATGTACTAGCTGCGTAAAGCTGTCATAAAAAGATGGCCAATCCCCAAAATTTCATGAGAAGTGGGGTACGGGCAAGTTGGGCGTGTTGTTTATGGATTAGTCCCCTGACACTTGTATTGGTACTGGAAACTTGGTTTCGTATTCATCGGCGAATGAACAATAAATGTATGTTTGTATGTTTGATCAAAATTGTCTTTAACAGCATCCGCAAAATATGGGTGCGAGCGTGGACATTGCTGTAAAATGAGCGCTTGATGAAAATGGTTTTGAAAGCTCGTTGAGCTTGCTGAGGCGAAACTCATAGTAGGATTTAGTTTACTTTATTTGACCTTCCTTTTAAGCATTTTTAATTAGTTGGGTCAACCTGGAAGATAAGTCCATCTGCATTGCGTACATGTCTGCAATAAGCTCGACCACAGCCAATGGTGCCGAACTCTGTTGTGCCAAATCACTACCATTACTTAAATTTTTACCCATTCTAACGTTTTTCCATTGCAATCTATTTTGAAATATTACGCACTAACACTCTCAAAACCCAACTCCCATGTTTTAGTCGTTCCGATCGTATGTTCCCCTCAAGGGCCAGCAAAATGTTGTGACGATTCGCACCCGATCGTCAAAGTTAAGCAAAAGTCTACTCTGGGGGTCTTACACACACTTTGTAATAAAAAACACAGAAAGATGTCGAACTTCACCAGTTGTATTCAGTTGTATACTTTCAATCTTTGACTTAATGCTACTTTTGGTTTTACAAATTAGGGAATATAAAAATCTCGGCTTTAAAAACGCGACCAGCTTCTACTTATATCTTCTTCGTCTTGTTGCGCTGCTAGCATTAGCAGCAGAATTCTAACATTCGCTGTTAAAAGGTGCTGTTGTCCACTGCTTCTCAGAGTGGCCAGATACAGCTGTCCAGCTTCTCCGAATCGCCAGAAACACCCGTTCAGTTACAGTTCTACTACTACTAAAAGTTTAATGCTTAGACGCGCTCTTTTCGATTTCTGTACGAAATATTAAAATTAAGGACTTACTAAGAGGACTTAATGAAGACAAAATTTTATACGTATCAGACACCTATCTTAAACTGCCAGTAACTTTGGACTCATTAAATCCATCTGCATTGAAGGCTGGCACCGTCTTATAGTTCCAGGAGTCCAAGAGTTAAGGGGAGAAGGATTCGCGTACTATAATTGACGAACTGGATGCTAATTTAAATACTCTTCAAGGCTTGTATGAAAGTTTAAACTCAAAATATTCAAAGACATTTCCTGGTTAAGATGTTGCAGTAAAGCATTGTTATGTCAATCATAGACTTTGCCAGCTGAAGCTGGCCGATGAAAAGATAGCTACTCAATCACACACTGCTGCAGCGGCTGCCCGCCGCTAATGGGCGCGTCATCCCCACCTCTTTTTACTGTGAATTGTGCTTTGACCCAAGGTTTAAATAAAAAGGAGGGAAACATTAACAAAAAATAAAAAGTTGCTGCTATTAATCCGATTGCTATGTTGAATTATGGGTTCACTAAACTAAAAGTAGATGCAAAATGTTAAACTTACACAAAACTACTTATACGCACAAAGCGCTCTTCGTCGTGATCCCCATATATTTCACTACGCTCTAAATAGGTCATAGGAATTTCGGTATCAAAGTTAACCGCAGTCACAAACATCTTAAACGTAAATAAATGTGATAGCTTAGAGCCTAGGCTCTTCACTATTTTAAATAGACTTTTACATTAAAAACATTTTCTCCAAGCTCTTTAGCCGGCAGAAAAATTTTGCTTCTAAGCTTATTGTATAAAAGAGTTGTATAAACAATTTAATCCTAAAACTTCAATAGTTCAAAGCCCTGGCTATTATCTAAAGAAATTTTTTAAGGCTTACAATCTAGTTGGTATTTTATTTTTTGGCTCCATAGGGCTGACAGATGCTCCGGTGGTCGGCGCTACGAAAGGGCCGAGAGATGCTTCGTCGGGTTGTGTTCTGATTGGTCGGTCGGGAACGTTCTACTCGGGTGGGGTTGATGCAACGGGATTGCTACTCCGCGTCGTTTCCGGGTCGGGAGCGTGACTTCTAGGGGAAACTCCCTGAGCTGGGCTGACAAACAAATTACACCGGACTCAGAGATCTTGACCGGGCCAAGGCTTGTTACTACTAACCAAACTGGGCGTCAGTGACCCTTTCTAGGTCGTGAGTCGGTCCACATCCGCACTCGACAGGAACCACCAACAAGAACAGAAGTCAGAACACTTACCCTTAGATGTTGCTCGATCAATCGCCAAAACACGAGTGACCGGTCTGGAGCCGTGGCTCTTTTTATACAGCCCCTAGTTAGTGGCTAGTGTGACCAGCTCAGGGTGCTCAAGATTGCGTGCTTATGTTTGTTTTGTTTTTATGTTTTATTGTTTCTTGTGACGGCCCGCCGCTTGGATCGATTAGGGATGTGTTGCTCTTATCCTGGTGTAGTGTTGGTGCTGTCGTCGGAGTACGCTGAGGAGCCTGTCTGGCCACTGGTGCTGTCCGCGCTCTCTTCGCCGGTCCTGCTGTTTGATGTACGACAACAGGACAACCCGTCTTCGTCTTGCCTCCAGCCTCTGCAACGTGGCCCGGTACTTTGCCGCTAAGTTTTGTAGTTTTTTCTCCATCTGTAATGCCGGTATTTGTTGTTTTTCCGCGCTAGCTCTCCTGTTTCCTTCATACGTTTCCATCGGTCTGTGATCTCTTCAATTATTCCTGAGCCTGACGTGATCTCATTACACAGGCTTCTGGGGAGCCGTATTTCCTGTCCATATAGTGGGTAAGCGGGGCTGTACCCCGTTTGATTCTGACCTACTGCTGTTTAATGCTAGCGTTATTTTCGGGCGCCACTGTAACGACATTCAACACTCATTCCTATCGGCTGCTTACGAGATTTCACTAACACCTAGGTTTCACCTTATGTGGCGCTTGTGAAATTTTTAAAGCAGCAATTATGCTGTATGAGTATATCTCTATCTCTCTTGCACTATATTGAGTTTGCTAATTGTTTTTTATGGTTTGGTTATAACTTTTTAATGAATGGTCCGATTTGAATTATTTTTTGCATGTTGATGGGTATTAATAATAAGAACAAAACCTCATTAGGACAAAACTGTAAAATATAAAACTCTAAAGGTCTTTAAAGACATTAATTCCTGAGATAATAAAATTGAAAACATTAACAAGCCTTGTTCAGCACCAAAATATTTTGAAGTACAATTAAAAGAGTTCATTGTAAAAATTTCGCACATATAAATCAGCTAGTTAAAGTTATTTGAGTTAGTTAGCTTAAAGTATACGTTCAAATCCCAGACAAATCCCAGTAAATGTCGTAAGCATTTGTCTCGTTCTAACCCTGTAATAAAAGAGCCAAACAATATTGTGATGAAAAAGAAATTAGTTGTAGCGAAGAAGTCATTCGTCAAATGTATTACACTTATTTTTGCACGTCTGGAATTTATATCAACTGAGAAAAAATAAAAGAAGAAATTCAACTACGTCGCATAATTGGGCCGTGTCTATTTTGATTTCACGCATTTAACTTTTTAGTAATTTTTGTGATTTTTATAAACGAATATCGTCATTCACAAAATATAAGCAAAATAAAGTAAAACAAAACATATCTAAACAATTTTACGTACTTGGTCAAAATAGCTAGCCTTTCGCCTGGGCTTACAGGGTTGCTAACAATTTATCTTGTTATGTTCCATTGCTAAAATTAATTCAGTTCTTATTTTATCTCTTCGCGACGCACAACGCTGGAAATTTAAAAAAAAAATTAAAAATTATATAAAAAATACCACAGGAAAAAAAAACATCTGCATTTGGGGCAAAGTTATAGCCGTGATCAAAAAATCATCTTGATCGGATCAACGGTGTACATTTTCATTCCCGTTGGTCGTAGAGTAAAGGGGTATACTAAAGGGTGGCCCACGAAATATTTGCGTTTTAAAATCCCTATATAAAAACGAGTGTATATTAAAAAAATTTTTTTTTATTGGATAGCCTCAACATTGCGGCTTATGTATGAAACACCACTTCGTTCATATGACTGCCTCGGTTGGCTTTACAGTAGCCCATTCGGTCGACCCAATTTTTAAGCACATTATCGACGGTATGGCCCTCAATGGCCCTGATGGCGACTTCAATCTTGTGTCTCTGGGTGGTTGACGTAACACTTATTCTTACGGCACCCCACAAAAAATACTCCAACGGGGTCAAATCGCAGCTGCGAGGCGGCCAGTTGACATCGCCGTTTCGGCTGATTATGCGATTTTCGAACGTACCGCTCAAGAGATCGATTGTGACGTTGGCTGTGTGGCACGTAGCGCCGTCCTGCTGGATCCTTATGTCGTATATGTCTTTCTCTTCCATTCGGGGAAAGAAGAAGTCTTCCAACATGCCGCGATATGGGACACCATTAACGGTTACGGCGGCTTACTCCTAGTTTTCAAAGAAAAACGGCCCAGTGATGCCACCCGACCACATACCGCACCAAACAGTCACTCGTTGTGGATGCATTGGCTTCTCCAAGACAACGTGTGGATTTTTCTGAACCCCAAATGCGACTGTTTTGCTTATTAACATAACCACCGAGGTGGAAATGGACCTCATCAGAAAACAGGACTTTTCGTCAAAAATGGTTATCTTCGACCAAGCGCTCCTGAGCCCATTCCGCGAACCGAAATCGCATTGGATGGTCATGCGGCTTAAGATGCTGAACCAACTGAATCTTATATGTCCTTAGACGGAGGTCTTTGGCTAAAATCCGATGCAGGGAAGTGCGCGAAATGTCCAACTCTTGAGCACGGTGTCGAGTTGACGTCGACGGATTGTCATTGACACATTCGGCCACCGCAGCGATATTTTCGACCGACCCAACTGGACGAGCGCGTAAACGATCCAGTCTCACGCACACGCTTCACAAAACTATCCACAAACTGCCTGGAAGGCTCTTTTTTTTTCCGAATTTTGAACGCAATTTTCTTGGTTTCGGTTGAAGACCCTTTACTTCGGAAGAAAGTTTTCAATATTTCCCAATTTTCTTCGAGCGTAAACTTAAACATTTCGTAAACCACAAACCTTCTACTAAATATCTGACACATTGACAATGACATTCGAAATGTCAAAGTCAAAATTATCGATAGTTCAAAAAGCAAACACCAGATGGGCCTCCAGATGAGTGCTCCCAGCATACTTAGCTGAGTTACGGGTATCTTCTCTCTTTTTTTTAGTTTTTTCCTCAAATTTTTTTTAATTTTAAATTTAAAAGTGAAAATAAATAACATTTAAGCTGTAGGGCCGGTAACAATAAATACCCCAGGTTATTAGGCTACTTGTATTTTTACTCAAAATACGCCTCGATGCTCCGTTCGAAATTACAATTACAAAAACAAAATTAGAGGACTTTCCGAAATTTTAATGTTTGTCATATCTTGGTTTTAGTATCTTGAACTAAATTTTACTGTGTTTAGCGGATTTTTGGCGGGAAATAATATAAAGACAGGTTTAAAGGCTTATAGCTTATAAACGACTAAAGATACGGACTATATGCTTAATACCGTTAAAAAGCTACTGTTGGGGCGGGGTGGCTTGATCGTTGAAAATAGGTGAAGCCCCAAGATCGAACGGTACGCATAAAAACACGGGGGTACTTTGGGGTTTTTACGCGACGGGCGACACTTGGAAGTGAGAACTGCTTAAGCCTAACTTAACTTAAGCGCTAAAGAGCAGAGCGCAGACTTAGGGGAGAGAAGGAGAGGGAGAGCGAACGGCAGTGCGAGTACGCGAGATGTAGACAGTACGCGAGAAAACCTCGGTGTCGATAGGAGTCAGCCGACAGCCATACGACGTGGAATTTTGGGACGGAGTTACTGGAGCTTGAGGTATTTGGGAGGAGCCTTTTTGGATTTGTTCCATCAGCTGCGCGGCAAATATTTCTTAAGTGGAGTACGTTTGGTAATACTTGGACTTTAGTATGGATTTCGTGTCTGCGGCGCTCTTGCCTGCAGCTATAATGCAGGAATTGAATTGCCACAAGGAATTGAAGGGATCTCGTCGGATTTTACAGGCGGATAACGTTGGGGTAGGAGCACCTGGAGCGTTCACAGTGGCCTCAAACGTTAAATAATTTAGAACTTTAATTCAGAAGTAAGGAAACGGATTGGAATTAAATTGGAATTTAGGAACCAATTAAGATTGTAAATATATACGGTCACACTGGCGGATAGGCATTGTCAATAAGTGTTTATTATATCGGATGGTCGGACTTATGTACAGAATTACGGACTTTAATATTTTATGTTTGGATGGAACATTTATTGTGAGCTCTTGACCCACTGTCCTCTGGCGAAAATATCGATATGCGTATGTATGTACACTGTACATATGTACATATGTGGGGTTATGTTTGTAGGTCGGTGCGTTTGTTTGTCACCTGCACAACTAAATTGCAAACGATTTCCTGGAGTAAATTTGTGGATACGATCAATACGATTTAGCGTCGCTTGTGAACGGTTGTGTTTACTCTTGTGCTCTGAATTTTTGTCTATTCTGTGATTTTTTGCGAGTGTTTTGTGTTTGTTTATTAACAAAGCTTAGTCTAACCGCTGGGTTAGTGTGTTTAGTGTTTTTTACTAGATCTCCCAGTGATTATAGTTATTTTAACATTTATATTAGATTTGTTTAATCTCCTAGCTTTGTTAGTGTAATTCTTATACTCACTAAACTTGCTAAAACTCTTTGATTCTCACTCTCTCTCCCGCTCTATATTACAACTGTAACTTAAACTCTCTCTGAACCTGCCAAATTTCTGGTAGACTTTTGGTGTGCTATTCTCTTGTCTCTCTCTCTCTCTCTTGCTTGCTTTACATTGTAACTGTTCCTGCGTAAAGCTCAATCGATAGAAGATTTTTTCTCTCGTGCTCTCTTACATTTAAATTATTACGCGATCTCGCGCTCTTATTTTTTTTCGTGTTTTGTGCCTTTGTGGTTTTGGAATTTGATCCCAGTGCCAAATTTACTCGAGGTATTTTTCATATATTATTTTATTTTATTTAATTTCCTTAAAATGGCTCTTGTCTGCTCTAAGAAAACTTTTAATCTTTCGTCTTCAACTAAAGACCCTTTTATTTTCTGCTGGCTCTGCGAGTCGATAATGCACGTTAAATGCGCAGGATTTACTGGTAGAGTCAAAGACTTTATTGATCAGAATTCTGGACTCATGTGGTCATGTGGATCCTGCAAGGAAATGGTTGTTGAGATGAGCGGCTTTATGAAGCAGACTCGAGACAGCCTTTTGAATCTTTCTGGTGCTTTTAAACAGCTCAATGATGGGTTCAATTCCGTTTGTGCCCAATTTAATAATAAAAAATTACTAACTGAGTCGCCTAAACGTAAAAAAACCAGCTTAGCGGCAGTTAATACGGTCACGGTATCCACCCCAAATCCGAACTTGGTGGTAAGTGAACCTACTGCGCCTATGGATACAGCTGTTTTAGGTGAAGTCACTGCTTCTCGAAGTCGGGTGGTAAATAAACCTTCAGTGCCGGCTACGGTGCCGACCGTACCTATAGGTGCAGAAGTTACCGTTTCTGGCTCTCAGCTTAGTGAGGTGCAATCTGCTGCTGGGGGACGTAAGAAATTATCAGTTGTTCCACAAAGAAAACAATTATTTGTTTCGAGATTCACCCCAGATACCACATCTGAGGATGTTTTGGAATTTGTTCGTGAAAAATTCCCATCCGAGAATATTTCAGTGGAACAATTTAAATTTTCATATGCTCGTAGTATATCGTCGTTTAAAATATTTGCTCCGCCTGATGTGTTTAAGGTACTACTTTCTGAAAGCTTTTGGCTTAATGATGATTTAGTAATAAAAGAATTTGTTCCCAATAAACCGAGAACAAATATCAGACCTTCCACGGCGCCAAATAACTAAAAAGTTTATTTTTGGCCTATCAAAATGTTAGGGGACTAAATATGAAGCTACCCAAGCTTTATGCTGACTCCTCTGCATTTACTGCTGATATTTTGGCTTTTACGGAAACTTGGCTGAAACCAGAGATATCTGACAATGAAGTTCTGTCAAACAATTTTAATGCCTATAGGACCGATCGCTCCTCACGTAGGGGAGGCGGTGTGCTGATTGCCGTTAGCACTAGCCTAACATCCGAGAGAATTCACTCTGATACTCCTAATGAAATTGAATTTGTTAGTGTGAAAGTTTCCTTGCAATCATTCTCAATATTTGTTACATGTTCCTATATTCCACCTGGTTTTGATTTAATAATTTATGAGCACCACCTGTCTGCGATAAAATCTGTTCTATCCCTTCTTTCTAACAGTGACCTTTTGATTGTTTTGGGTGACTTTAATCTCCCTGATATTTCTTGGTCTCCTCCTACTGACTCACTAGTCGCTATACCTTTATCCGCCAATGATTTTGTTGATGGTCTTCTAGAATTATCGTTACAGCAAGTAAGCTTTATACGGAATTCATTAAATAGACAACTAGATCTTGTGTTTGTTTCAGACCCGTCTGAAGTCACGGTATCTAGAATTGACGCTCTTGTTGTACCTGAAGACCGATATCATCCAACAATGGAATTGACAATCTGCCTCCCATGCGTTGATACCCTCTCTCCTTTAGTTTCTCAAACTAAAGTGAGATGTTTCCGAAAATGTAACTTTAAAAAACTTAACGACATGATTTCTCAATATAATTGGACAGAATTGTACAATTGTATGGATATTGAAAGCGCCACTGAACACTTCTATATAGTGTTAAATACCTTTTTTAATGAATGCGTTCCTGATAGGTTTCCTTCAAAGACAAACAGGCCACCTTGGTTTACCAATGCGCTTCAAAGACTTAAAAATCTTAAGACAAACACTTATAAAAAGAATAAGAAATCGGGTAAGCCATCCGATTTTTCGAAATATGTGGTGGCTCGATCAGATTTTAATGTTCTCAATAGTCATTGTTATTCTATGTATTTAAGTCGATGTAAATTTGAATTTTCAAATGATCCGAAGCAGTTTTATAACTTTGTCAATGCCAAGCGTAAGTCGTCAGCATTGCCTTCATCGGTACGTTTTAACTCAATGGAGGCATCGACGGATTCTGAAATTGCTGATTTATTTGCCGAGTTTTTCCAAACTACTTATAGTTCGGCTGCTTGGTCAAATTCTAACTACCCTAATCCCTTAAATAAGGCAAATTGTATCTTTACCCCTGAAATTACGGAAATTTCTCTCGTAAGAGACTTAGAAAAAACAACGCCAACTTATTCTCCCGGTCCTGATGGACTCCCCGGGTGTGTGCTTAAGTTTTGTGCGTCAACCATATGTAAACCGATTCTTAAACTTTTTAATTTGTCTATTTCATCGTCAGTTTTTCGTACTA
The DNA here is from genome assembly GCF_043229965.1 of Drosophila suzukii. Lineage (NCBI taxonomy): Eukaryota > Metazoa > Arthropoda > Insecta > Diptera > Drosophilidae > Drosophila > Drosophila suzukii. The sequence goes on along the minus strand of NW_027255927.1, from coordinate 3,267,846 downwards.
TCTGGAAGGACTCTTTTATCATTCCACTTCACAAAAAGGGTGCGAAGGCGGATGCCAGAATTACAGAGGTATTTCTAAATTGTCGGCAATTCCTAAAGCATTTGAACGTATTATTACTTCTTATTTGCAACATTTATGTTCCTCGCTAATATCACCGTGTCAGCATGGTTTTGTTAAGCGAAGATCGACCACCACCAACCTTCTGGAATTGTCATCTATTGTAATAAATGGATTTAAGAATAAAATGCAGACTGACGTTATATACACTGATTTTAGTAAGGCCTTTGACTCTGTCAACCACTCTCTTCTCTTATTCAAATTAAATCAGCTTGGGTTTCCATGTAATCTATTAACTTGGATTTCAAGTTATTTGAATGGTAGGACTCAGAGGGTTATATTCAAGAACGCTGCCTCAAAACTGATCTATGTGACATCTGGAGTGCCTCAGGGTAGTCATTTGGGCCCTTTGCTGTTTACTTTGTTTATTAACGATCTTCCCTCTATCATAACACACTCTCGTGTACTAATGTATGCTGATGATGTTAAGCTTTGTTTATCACATAATGATATAGCGTCGGGTTTCAACTTACAGTCAGATATTGATTGTTTTTAGGGATGGTGTGAGTATAACCTTTTAAATTTGAACTGCCTTAAATGCAACGTTATGACTTTTCATAGAGGTACTCCTACTTTTGTTAGTTACTCTCTTCAAAATACGCCACTCGACCGTATATATTCAGTTAATGACTTAGGCGTTCTTCTGGACCCAAAACTTAAATTTGACTGCCACATAATGTCCACTGTCAGCAAGGCCATGAGTGTTCTTGGGTTTATAAAGCGTTGGTCAAAAGAATTTGATGACCCTTATACAACCAAATTATTATTTACCTCCCTTGTCCGTCCTATTTTGGAATATTGTTCTTCGGTTTGGAGTCCACAATATCAAGTGCATATTGACCGTATTGAGTCAGTACAAAAAAAATTTCTTCTTTTTGCCCTTCGTAGTTTGAACTGGGATCAAAACATAAGGCTACCTTCCTATCAGAGTAGATTACTATTGCTTAATTTACCTACCCTTGCAAATCGTAGAACAATGCTTGGTACTATTTTTATACAAAATCTTATAAGAGGTGATATTGATTCTGTAGAACTTGTAAACCGCCTAACTTTCAATGTTCCTGTTAGACTAACACGAAATTATTATCCCCTAAATTTGCCACGATGTACATCTAATTTTTGCCTGCACGAGCCCTTTCGCGTTCTATGTAATAATTATAACAACCTTTATCATTTAATTTGCACTTCAACTTCTATCCCGGTATTAAAAACTAATATTTTAACTCATTTGCTTCATTCTTAGATGCTTCTTTTATTTTCATTTGTGTCCCGTCTCTATTTGTTTTTTGTATCTTCCTCGCGAACTCGTATTTTTTGCCCAAATTGATAAAAGGGCCCCGCGCGTAACAAGCACGTGCTTGGTGTCGTTGGGCCACTTGTTTGTACTGCTCGTAGTGCATCAACGTACATCATATATATATATATTGTAACTTTGTTTTTAATTTTAGAAAAAATTTAGCCGTATTTGTAGGTCGAGAAAAGTAGTTGGAGTGGCCTGTATAAGAAAGAGTACGTAGAGTGGACTGTATTAGAATATGTATGTAAATATACACACGCAGCTGGAACACAGTAAAAAATAAAGAGTGCTAATCTTAAGGAAAAATTTTATGATCGGGAATTTTTTACTGTGGCTGAGTTATAATTTACACACAATTGAAATTGAAAATGTATTTGAGAAATATTTTTGTTGATTAGTAGCACTGAAATATATACTGGAATTGTTTAAAGTGTACAATTGTGGGCAAAGGAAACTGGAATATAGTCGGGTACAAATAACGGAATGGTAATATATTTATTCAATGCCGTTGTGTCGGATTAATCACTTTTGGATTTAGACAATATATCATACAAAAAGTTAGTCGAAAAAGGGTTCGAAAAAATTGGCTGTATGACCGGCAATTATAGTAGGTGGAACTTATCTGGAGCGGTTCAAGCCCGCTGGGACAAAATCAAAGGAAACTCCAGGAGAGGAAAATCCAAAGATTTTGAAATCCGGCTTGAAGGACCAAAATGCTGGGGCGGGGTGGCTTGATCGTTGAAAATAGGTGAAGCCCTAAGATCGAATGGTACGCATAAAAACACGGGGGTACTTTGGGGTTTTTACGCGACGGGCGTAGATGTTTATTTGTACACTTGGAAATGAGAACTGCTTAAGCTTAACTTAACTTAAGTCCTCCAGAGCAGAGCGCAGACTTAGGGGAGAGATGGAGAGGGAGAGCGGACGGCAGTGCGAGCGCGCGAGATGTAGACATCTGGATAAAAAAATGGAGCTTGAATTTCCCAAGTCTGACAACAGGAAAACAGCTGTAAGTACACACAGTTGCGATCATGAAAATAGTAGTGCATGCATCGTTTCACTTAAGTACCGCTATTTTTCTTTTCGGTTTAAAAAATTTTACATTTTTTGTTAGATAAGACTATATGGAGTAATAAGTATAGCCAATAGCAATTACGACTTGACTTCATTTTTATTATTTTTAGAAATCATGACAAATTTCGACCGCTCATTAAAATAGTAGTGCCAGCATTCGTTACTCCAAAAAAATTTTAAAACGCAAAGTTGTAACAAGCCATCTTTTTTATGATAAACTACGTTTTTATTATCATTCCAAAAAGTTTAAAACTATATAATTATTTTTCGTCGTTATCCTTTTTGGAGGGGCTATTGTTTATGATGTTTTAGATTAAATAAATCGATAAGTCTTGACCGATAGAGGTAAAATTAGGTTTATTTAAAAAATTGGGCCCTAAATACAAAACACTTTGTACCTATAAGTAGTAATTTGTGGAGATTCGTTGGAGTAAATACCGCCTTTCCGTATTTGCTTACGTTATTTTCATGTACAAAGGCTTGCATTTCATTTTTGAAATTTATTTTATTTTTTACAATTTGGTGTTACTAATGTTAATTTATGAAAATTTAAAAAGAAGTTATTATATAAGTTAGCAGGAAACCATGAAATTTTGTTCTTCAAAATTTTAACAATAATACCCGTTCGCTTAATGGTCTTATTTCCAACTTAGCTATCTATTTAGAAACATTTAAGAAATTGAAATTTTAAATATTACTTAGAAAAAACAACGCCAACTTATTCTCCCGGTCCTGATGGACTCCCCGGGTGTGTGCTTAAGTTTTGTGCGTCAACCATATGTAAACCGATTCTTAAACTTTTTAATTTGTCTATTTCATCGTCAGTTTTTCCTACTATCTGGAAGGACTCTTTTATCATTCCACTTCACAAAAAGGGTGCGAAGGCGGATGCCAGAATTACAGAGGTATTTCTAAATTGTCGGCAATTCCTAAAGCATTTGAACGTATTATTACTTCTCATTTGCAACATTTATGTTCCTCGCTAATATCACCGTGTCAGCATGGTTTTGTTAAGCGAAGATCGACCACCACCAACCTTCTGGAATTGTCATCTATTGTAATAAATGGATTTAAGAATAAAATGCAGACTGACGTTATATACACTGATTTTAGTAAGGCCTTTGACTCTGTCAACCACTCTCTTCTCTTATTCAAATTAAATCAGCTTGGGTTTCCATGTAATCTATTAACTTGGATTTCAAGTTATTTGAATGGTAGGACTCAGAGGGTTATATTCAAGAACGCTGCCTCAAAACTGATCTATGTGACATCTGGAGTGCCTCAGGGTAGTCATTTGGGCCCTTTGCTGTTTACTTTGTTTATTAACGATCTTCCCTCTATCATAACACACTCTCGTGTACTAATGTATGCTGATGATGTTAAGCTTTGTTTATCACATAATGATATAGCGTCGGGTTTCAACTTACAGTCAGATATTGATTGTTTTTAGGGATGGTGTGAGTATAACCTTTTAAATTTGAACTGCCTTAAATGCAACGTTATGACTTTTCATAGAGGTACTCCTACTTTTGTTAGTTACTCTCTTCAAAATACGCCACTCGACCGTATATATTCAGTTAATGACTTAGGCGTTCTTCTGGACCCAAAACTTAAATTTGACTGCCACATAATGTCCACTGTCAGCAAGGCCATGAGTGTTCTTGGGTTTATAAAGCGTTGGTCAAAAGAATTTGATGACCCTTATACAACCAAATTATTATTTACCTCCCTTGTCCGTCCTATTTTGGAATATTGTTCTTCGGTTTGGAGTCCACAATATCAAGTGCATATTGACCGTATTGAGTCGGTACAAAAAAAATTTCTTCTTTTTGCCCTTCGTAGTTTGAACTGGGATCAAAACATAAGGCTACCTTCCTATCAGAGTAGATTACTATTGCTTAATTTACCTACCCTTGCAAATCGTAGAACAATGCTTGGTACTATTTTTATGCAAAATCTTATAAGAGGTGATATTGATTCTGTAGAACTTGTAAACCGCCTAACTTTCAATGTTCCTGTTAGACTAACACGAAATTATTATCCCCTAAATTTGCCACGATGTACATCTAATTTTTGCCTGCACGAGCCCTTTCGCGTTCTATGTAATAATTATAACAACCTTTATCATTTAATTTGCACTTCAAATTCTATCCCGGTATTAAAAACTAATATTTTAACTCATTTGCTTTATTCTTAGATGCTTCTTTTATTTTCATTTGTGTCCCGTCTCTATTTGTTTTTTGTATCTTCCTCGCGAACTCGTATTTTTTGCCCAAATTGATAAAAGGGCCCCGCGCGTAACAAGCACGTGCTTGGTGTCGTTGGGCCACTTGTTTGTACTGCTCGTAGTGCATCAACGTCCATCATATATATATATTGTAACTTTGTTTTTAATTTTAGAAAAAATTTAGCCGTATTTGTAGGTCGAGAAAAGTAGTTGGAGTGGACTGTATAAGAAAGAGTACGTAGAGTGGACTGTATTAGAATATGTATGTAAATATACACACGCAGCTGGAACACAGGAAAAAATAAAGAGTGCTAATCTTAAGGAAAAATTTTATGATCGGGAATTTTTTACTGTGGCTGAGTTATAATTTACACACAATTGAAATTGAAAATGTATTTGAGAAATATTTTTGTTGATTAGTAGCACTGAAATATATACTGGAATTGTTTAAAGTGTACAATTGTGGGCAAAGGAAACTGGAATATAGTCGGGTACAAATAACGGAATGGTAATATATTTATTCAATGCCGTTGTGTCGGATTAATCACTTTTGGATTTAGACAATATATCATACAAAAAGTTAGTCGAAAAAAGGTTCGAAAAAATTGGCTGTATGACCGGCAATTATAGTAGGTGGAACTTATCTGGAGCGGTTCAAGCCCGCTGGGACAAAATCAAAGGAAACTCCAGGAGAGGAAAATCCAAAGATTTTGAAATCCGGCTTGAAGGACCAAAATGCTGGGGCGGGGTGGCTTGATCGTTGAAAATAGGTGAAGCCCTAAGATCGAATGGTACGCATAAAAACACGGGGGTACTTTGGGGTTTTTACGCGACGGGCGTAGATGTTTATTTGTACACTTGGAAATGAGAACTGCTTAAGCCTAACTTAACTTAAGTCCTCCAGAGCAGAGCGCAGACTTAGGGGAGAGATGGAGAGGGAGAGCGGACGGCAGTGCGAGCGCGCGAGATGTAGACATCTGGATAAAAAAATGGAGCTTGAATTTCCCAAGTCTGACAACAGGAAAACAGCTGTAAGTACACACAGTTGCGATCATGAAAATAGTAGTGCATGCATCGTTTCACTTAAGTACCGCTATTTTTCTTTTCGGTTTAAAAAATTTTACATTTTTTGTTAGATAAGACTATATGGAGTAATAAGTATAGCCAATAGCAATTACGACTTGACTTCATTTTTATTATTTTTAGAAATCATGACAAATTTCGACCGCTCATTAAAATAGTAGTGCCAGCATTCGTTACTCCAAAAAAATGTTAAAACGCAAAGTTGTAACAAGCCATCTTTTTATGATAAACTACGTTTTTATTATCATTCCAAAAAGTTTAAAACTATATAATTATTTTTCGTCGTTATCCTTTTTGGAGGGGCTATTGTTTATGATGTTTTAGATTAAATAAATCGATAAGTCTTGACCGATAGAGGTAAAATTAGGTTTATTTAAAAAATTGGGCCCTAAATACAAAACACTTTGTACCTATAAGTAGTAATTTGTGGAGATTCGTTGGAGTAAATACCGCCTTTCCGTATTGGCTTACGTTATTTTCATGTACAAAGGCTTGCATTTCATTTTTGAAATTTATTTTATTTTTTACAATTTGGTGTTACTAATGTTAATTTATGAAAATTTAAAAAGAAGTTATTATATAAGTTAGCAGGAAACCATGAAATTTTGTTCTTCAAAATTTTAACAATAATACCCGTTTGCTTAATGGTCTTATTTCCAACTTAGCTATCTATTTAGAAACATTTAAGAAATTGAGTTTTTAAATATTACTTAGAAAAAACAACGCCAACTTATTCTCCCGGTCCTGATGGACTCCCCGGGTGTGTGCTTAAGTTTTGTGCGTCAACCATATGTAAACCGATTCTTAAACTTTTTAATTTGTCTATTTCATCGTCAGTTTTTCCTACTATCTGGAAGGACTCTTTTATCATTCCACTTCACAAAAAGGGTGCGAAGGCGGATGCCCAGAATTACAGAGGTATTTCTAAATTGTCGGCAATTCCTAAAGCATTTGAACGTATTATTACTTCTCATTTGCAACATTTATGTTCCTCGCTAATATCACCGTGTCAGCATGGTTTTGTTAAGCGAAGATCGACCACCACCAACCTTCTGGAATTGTCATCTATTGTAATAAATGGATTTAAGAATAAAATGCAGACTGACGTTATATACACTGATTTTAGTAAGGCCTTTGACTCTGTCAACCACTCTCTTCTCTTATTCAAATTAAATCAGCTTGGGTTTCCATGTAATCTATTAACTTGGATTTCAAGTTATTTGAATGGTAGGACTCAGAGGGTTATATTCAAGAACGCTGCCTCAAAACTGATCTATGTGACATCTGGAGTGCCTCAGGGTAGTCATTTGGGCCCTTTGCTGTTTACTTTGTTTATTAACGATCTTCCCTCTATCATAACACACTCTCGTGTACTAATGTATGCTGATGATGTTAAGCTTTGTTTATCACATAATGATATAGCGTCGGGTTTCAACTTACAGTCAGATATTGATTGTTTTTAGGGATGGTGTGAGTATAACCTTTTAAATTTGAACTGCCTTAAATGCAACGTTATGACTTTTCATAGAGGTACTCCTACTTTTGTTAGTTACTCTCTTCAAAATACGCCACTCGACCGTATATATTCAGTTAATGACTTAGGCGTTCTTCTGGACCCAAAACTTAAATTTGACTGCCACATAATGTCCACTGTCAGCAAGGCCATGAGTGTTCTTGGGTTTATAAAGCGTTGGTCAAAAGAATTTGATGACCCTTATACAACCAAATTATTATTTACCTCCCTTGTCCGTCCTATTTTGGAATATTGTTCTTCGGTTTGGAGTCCACAATATCAAGTGCATATTGACCGTATTGAGTCAGTACAAAAAAAATTTCTTCTTTTTGCCCTTCGTAGTTTGAACTGGGATCAAAACATAAGGCTACCTTCCTATCAGAGTAGATTACTATTGCTTAATTTACCTACCCTTGCAAATCGTAGAACAATGCTTGGTACTATTTTTATGCAAAATCTTATAAGAGGTGATATTGATTCTGTAGAAATTGTAAACCGCCTAACTTTCAATGTTCCTGTTAGACTAACACGAAATTATTATCCCCTAAATTTGCCACGATGTACATCTAATTTTTGTCTGCACGAGCCCTTTCGCGTTCTATGTAATAATTATAACAACCTTTATCATTTAATTTGCACTTCAACTTCTATCCCGGTATTAAAAACTAATATTTTAACTCATTTGCTTCATTCTTAGATGCTTCTTTTATTTTCATTTGTGTCCCGTCTCTATTTGTTTTTTGTATCTTCCTCGCGAACTCGTATTTTTTGCCCAAATTGATAAAAGGGCCCCGCGCGTAACAAGCACGTGCTTGGTGTCGTTGGGCCACTTGTTTGTACTGCTCGTAGTGCATCAACGTCCATCATATATATATATTGTAACTTTGTTTTTAATTTTAGAAAAAATTTAGCCGTATTTGTAGGTCGAGAAAAGTAGTTGGAGTGGACTGTATAAGAAAGAGTACGTAGAGTGGACTGTATTAGAATATGTATGTAAATATACACACGCAGCTGGAACACAGTAAAAAATAAAGAGTGCTAATCTTAAGGAAAAATTTTATGATCGGGAATTTTTTACTGTGGCTGAGTTATAATTTACACACAATTGAAATTGAAAATGTATTTGAGAAATATTTTTGTTGAATAGTAGAACTGAAATATATACTGGAATTGTTTAAAGTGTACAATTGTGGGCAAAGGAAACTGGAATATAGTCGGGTACAAATAACGGAATGGTAATATATTTATTCAATGCCGTTGTGTCGGATTAATCACTTTTGGATTTAGACAATATATCATACAAAAAGTTAGTCGAAAAAGGGTTCGAAAAAATTGGCTGTATGACCGGCAATTATAGTAGGTGGAACTTATCTGGAGCGGTTCAAGCCCGCTGGGACAAAATCAAAGGAAACTCCAGGAGAGGAAAATCCAAAGATTTTGAAATCCGGCTTGAAGGACCAAAATGTTGGGGCGGGGTGGCTTGATCGTTGAAAATAGGTGAAGCCCTAAGATCGAATGGTACGCATAAAAACACGGGGGTACTTTGGGGTTTTTACGCGACGGGCGTAGATATTTATTTGTACACTTGGAAATGAGAACTGCTTAAGCCTAACTTAACTTAAGTCCTCCAGAGCAGAGCGCAGACTTAGGGGAGAGATGGAGAGGGAGAGCGGACGGCAGTGCGAGCGCGCGAGATGTAGACATCTGGATAAAAAAATGGAGCTTGAATTTCCCAAGTCTGACAACAGGAAAACAGCTGTAAGTACACACAGTTGCGATCATGAAAATAGTAGTGCATGCATCGTTTCACTTAAGTACCGCTATTTTTCTTTTCGGTTTAAAAAATTTTACATTTTTTGTTAGATAAGACTATATGGAGTAATAAGTATAGCCAATAGCAATTACGACTTGACTTCATTTTTATTATTTTTAGAAATCATGACAAATTTCGACCGCTCATTAAAATAGTAGTGCCAGCATTCGTTACTCCAAAAAAATGTTAAAACGCAAAGTTGTAACAAGCCATCTTTTTTATGATAAACTACGTTTTTATTATCATTCCAAAAAGTTTAAAACTATATAAGTATTTTTCGTCGTTATCCTTTTTGGAGGGGCTATTGTTTATGATGTTTTAGATTAAATAAATCGATAAGTCTTGACCGATAGAGGTAAAATTAGGTTTATTTAAAAAATTGGGCCCTAAATACAAAACACTTTGTACCTATAAGTAGTAATTTGTGGAGATTCGTTGGAGTAAATACCGCCTTTCCGTATTGGCTTACGTTATTTTCATGTACAAAGGCTTGCATTTCATTTTTGAAATTTATTTTATTTTTTACAATTTGGTGTTACTAATGTTAATTTATGAAAATTTAAAAAGAAGTTATTATATAAGTTAGCAGGAAACCATGAAATTTTGTTCTTCAAAATTTTAACAATAATACCCGTTTGCTTAATGGTCTTATTTCCAACTTAGCTATCTATTTAGAAACATTTAAGAAATTGAGTTTTTAAATATTACTTAGAAAAAACAACGCCAACTTATTCTCCCGGTCCTGATGGACTCCCCGGGTGTGTGCTTAAGTTTTGTGCGTCAACCATATGTAAACCGATTCTTAAACTTTTTAATTTGTCTATTTCATCGTCAGTTTTTCCTACTATCTGGAAGGACTCTTTTATCATTCCACTTCACAAAAAGGGTGCGAAGGCGGATGCCCAGAATTACAGAGGTATTTCTAAATTGTCGGCAATTCCTAAAGCATTTGAACGTATTATTACTTCTCATTTGCAACATTTATGTTCCTCGCTAATATCACCGTGTCAGCATGGTTTTGTTAAGCGAAGATCGACCACCACCAACCTTCTGGAATTGTCATCTATTGTAATAAATGGATTTAAGAATAAAATGCAGACTGACGTTATATACACTGATTTTAGTAAGGCCTTTGACTCTGTCAACCACTCTCTTCTCTTATTCAAATTAAATCAGCTTGGGTTTCCATGTAATCTATTAACTTGGATTTCAAGTTATTTGAATGGTAGGACTCAGAGGGTTATATTCAAGAACGCTGCCTTAAAACTGATCTATGTGACATCTGGAGTGCCTCAGGGTAGTCATTTGGGCCCTTTGATGTTTACTTTGTTTATTAACGATCTTCCCTCTATCATAACACACTCTCGTGTACTAATGTATGCTGATGATGTTAAGCTTTGTTTATCACATAATGATATAGCGTCGGGTTTCAACTTACAGTCAGATATTGATTGTTTTTAGGGATGGTGTGAGTATAACCTTTTAAATTTGAACTGCCTTAAATGCAACGTTATGACTTTTCATAGAGGTACTCCTACTTTTGTTAGTTACTCTCTTCAAAATACGCCACTCGACCGTATATATTCAGTTAATGACTTAGGCGTTCTTCTGGACCCAAAACTTAAATTTGACTGCCACATAATGTCCACTGTCAGCAAGGCCATGAGTGTTCTTGGGTTTATAAAGCGTTGGTCAAAAGAATTTGATGACCCTTATACAACCAAATTATTATTTACCTCCCTTGTCCGTCCTATTTTGGAATATTGTTCTTCGGTTTGGAGTCCACAATATCAAGTGCATATTGACCGTATTGAGTCGCTACAAAAAAAATTTCTTCTTTTTGCCCTTCGTAGTTTGAACTGGGATCAAAACATAAGGCTACCTTCCTATCAGAGTAGATTACTATTGCTTAATTTACCTACCCTTGCAAATCGTAGAACAATGCTTGGTACTATTTTTATGCAAAATCTTATAAGAGGTGATATTGATTCTGTAGAACTTGTAAACCGCCTAACTTTCAATGTTCCTGTTAGACTAACACGAAATTATTATCCCCTAAATTTGCCACGATGTACATCTAATTTTTGTCTGCACGAGCCCTTTCGCGTTCTATGTAATAATTATAACAACCTTTATCATTTAATTTGCACTTCAACTTCTATCCCGGTATTAAAAACTAATATTTTAACTCATTTGCTTCATTCTTAGATGCTTCTTTTATTTTCATTTGTGTCCCGTCTCTATTTGTTTTTTGTATCTTCCTCGCGAACTCGTATTTTTTGCCCAAATTGATAAAAGGGCCCCGCGCGTAACAAGCACGTGCTTGGTGTCGTTGGGCCACTTGTTTGTACTGCTCGTAGTGCATCAACGTCCATCATATATATATATTGTAACTTTGTTTTTAATTTTAGAAAAAATTTAGCCGTATTTGTAGGTCGAGAAAAGTAGTTGGAGTGGACTGTATAAGAAAGAGTACGTAGAGTGGACTGTATTAGAATATGTATGTAAATATACACACGCAGCTGGAACACAGTAAAAAATAAAGAGTGCTAATCTTAAGGAAAAATTTTATGATCGGGAATTTTTTACTGTGGCTGAGTTATAATTTACACACAATTGAAATTGAAAATGTATTTGAGAAATATTTTTGTTGAATAGTAGAACTGAAATATATACTGGAATTGTTTAAAGTGTACAATTGTGGGCAAAGGAAACTGGAATATAGTCGGGTACAAATAACGGAATGGTAATATATTTATTCAATGCCGTTGTGTCGGATTAATCACTTTTGGATTTAGACAATATATCATACAAAAAGTTAGTCGAAAAAGGGTTCGAAAAAATTGGCTGTATGACCGGCAATTATAGTAGGTGGAACTTATCTGGAGCGGTTCAAGCCCGCTGGGACAAAATCAAAGGAAACTCCAGGAGAGGAAAATCCAAAGATTTTGAAATCCGGCTTGAAGGACCAAAATGTTGGGGCGGGGTGGCTTGATCGTTGAAAATAGGTGAAGCCCTAAGATCGAATGGTACGCATAAAAACACGGGGATACTTTGGGTTTTTACGCGACGGGCGTAGATGTTTATTTGTACACTTGGAAATGAGAACTGCTTAAGCCTAACTTAACTTAAGTCCTCCAGAGCAGAGCGCAGACTTAGGGGAGAGATGGAGAGGGAGAGCGGACGGCAGTGCGAGCGCGCGAGATGTAGACATCTGGATAAAAAAATGGAGCTTGAATTTCCCAAGTCTGACAACAGGAAAACAGCTGTGAGTACACACAGTTGCGATCATGAAAATAGTAGTGCATGCATCGTTTCACTTAAGTACCGCTATTTTTCTTTTCGGTTTAAAAAATTTTACATTTTTTGTTAGATAAGACTATATGGAGTAATAAGTATAGCCAATAGCAATTACGACTTGACTTCATTTTTATTATTTTTAGAAATCATGACAAATTTCGACCGCTCATTAAAATAGTAGTGCCAGCATTCGTTACTCCAAAAAAATGTTAAAACGCAAAGTTGTAACAAGCCATCTTTTTTATGATAAACTACGTTTTTATTATCATTCCAAAAAGTTTAAAACTATATAATTATTTTTCGTCGTTATCCTTTTTGGAGGGGCTATTGTTTATGATGTTTTAGATTAAACAAATCGATAAGTCTTGACCGATAGAGGTAAAATTAGGTTTATTTAAAAAATTGGGCCCTAAATACAAAACATTTTGTACCTATAAGTAGTAATTTGTGGAGATTCGTTGGAGTAAATACCGCCTTTCCGTATTTGCTTACGTTATTTTCATGTACAAAGGCTTGCATTTCATTTTTGAAATTTATTTTATTTTTTACAATTTGGTGTTACTAATGTTAATTTATGAAAATTTAAAAAGAAGTTATTATATAAGTTAGCAGGAAACCATGAAATTTTGTTCTTCAAAATTTTAACAATAATACCCGTTCGCTTAATGGTCTTATTTCCAACTTAGCTATCTATTTAGAAACATTTAAGAAATTGAGTTTTTAAATATTACTTAGAAAAAACAACGCCAACTTATTCTCCCGGTCCTGATGGACTCCCCGGGTGTGTGCTTAAGTTTTGTGCGTCAACCATATGTAAAACGATTCTTAAACTTTTTAATTTGTCTATTTCATCGTCAGTTTTTCCTACTATCTGGAAGGACTCTTTTATCATTCCACTTCACAAAAAGGGTGCGAAGGCGGATGCCCAGAATTACAGAGGTATTTCTAAATTATCGGCAATTCCTAAAGCATTTGAACGTATTATTACTTCTCATTTGCAACATTTATGTTCCTCGCTAATATCACCGTGTCAGCATGGTTTTGTTAAGCGAAGATCGACCACCACCAACCTTCTGGAATTGTCATCTATTGTAATAAATGGATTTAAGAATAAAATGCAGACTGACGTTATATACACTGATTTTAGTAAGGCCTTTGACTCTGTCAACCACTCTCTTCTCTTATTCAAATTAAATCAGCTTGGGTTTCCATGTAATCTATTAACTTGGATTTCAAGTTTTTTGAATGGTAGGACTCAGAGGGTTATATTCAAGAACGCTGCCTCAAAACTGATCTATGTGACATCTGGAGTGCCTCAGGGTAGTCATTTGGGCCCTTTGATGTTTACTTTGTTTATTAACGATCTTCCCTCTATCATAACACACTCTCGTGTACTAATGTATGCTGATGATGTTAAGCTTTGTTTATCACATAATGATATAGCGTCGGGTTTCAACTTACAGTCAGATATTGATTGTTTTTAGGGATGGTGTGAGTATAACCTTTTAAATTTGAACTGCCTTAAATGCAACGTTATGACTTTTCATAGAGGTACTCCTACTTTTGTTAGTTACTCTCTTCAAAATACATATTCAGTTAATGACTTAGGCGTTCTTCTGGACCCAAAACTTAAATTTGACTGCCACATAATGTCCACTGTCAGCAAGGCCATGAGTGTTCTTGGGTTTATAAAGCGTTGGTCAAAAGAATTTGATGACCCTTATACAACCAAATTATTATTTACCTCCCTTGTCCGTCCTATTTTGGAATATTGTTCTTCGGTTTGGAGTCCACAATATCAAGTGCATATTGACCGTATTGAGTCGCTACAAAAAAATTTCTTCTTTTTGCCCTTCGTAGTTTGAACTGGGATCAAAACATAAGGCTACCTTCCTATCAGAGTAGATTACTATTGCTTAATTTACCTACCCTTGCAAATCGTAGAACAATGCTTGGTACTATTTTTATGCAAAATCTTATAAGAGGTGATATTGATTCTGTAGAACTTGTAAACCGCCTAACTTTCAATGTTCCTGTTAGACTAACACGAAATTATTATCCCCAAAATTTGCCACGATGTACATCTAATTTTTGTCTGCACGAGCCCTTTCGCGTTCTATGTAATAATTATAACAACCTTTATCATTTAATTTGCACTTCAACTTCTATCCCGGTATTAAAAACTAATATTTTAACTCATTTGCTTCATTCTTAGATGCTTCTTTTATTTTCATTTGTGTCCCGTCTCTATTTGTTTTTTGTATCTTCCTCGCGAACTCGTATTTTTTGCCCAAATTGATAAAAGGGCCCCGCGCGTAACAAGCACGTGCTTGGTGTCGTTGGGCCACTTGTTTGTACTGCTCGTAGTGCATCAACGTCCATCATATATATATATTGTAACTTTGTTTTTAATTTTAGAAAAAATTTAGCCGTATTTGTAGGTCGAGAAAAGTAGTTGGAGTGGACTGTATAAGAAAGAGTACGTAGAGTGGACTGTATTAGAATATGTATGTAAATCAGTGGTCGGCAGCGGCCTATCTAGTGAGCATAGGGAAGTGTTCTGCCCATCCTCTGCTCTCTCACGTATAACGTACATGTTCGAGTGATTTCGGCATGGGTCTTCGGGTCATTTTTTCTCAACTTCGGCGCGCTTTTTTGTTGCTGCGGCAGAGGATCTCAGTGCAAAGCAGAGAAACGTCTCGCTTCAGCACGCTGCGCGCAAACTTCGTGTTTGTTACACTCACACTAATGTAAGGCAAACTTGTGATGGTATGTGTGTGCCGACCACTGATGTAAATATACACACGCAGCTGGAACACAGTAAAAAATAAAGAGTGCTAATCTTAAGGAAAAATTTTATGATCGGGAATTTTTTACTGTGGCTGAGTTATAATTTACACACAATTGAAATTGAAAATGTATTTGAGAAATATTTTTGTTGAATAGTAGAACTGAAATATATACTGGAATTGTTTAAAGTGTACAATTGTGGGCAAAGGAAACTGGAATATAGTCGGGTACAAATAACGGAATGGTAATATATTTATTCAATGCCGTTGTGTCGGATTAATCACTTTTGGATTTAGACAATATATCATACAAAAAGTTAGTCGAAAAAGGGTTCGAAAAAATTGGCTGTATGACCGGCAATTATAGTAGGTGGAACTTATCTGGAGCGGTTCAAGCCCGCTGGGACAAAATCAAAGGAAACTCCAGGAGAGGAAAATCCAAAGATTTTGAAATCCGGCTTGAAGGACCAAAATGTTGGGGCGGGGTGGCTTGATCGTTGAAAATAGGTGAAGCCCTAAGATCGAATGGTACGCATAAAAACACGGGGGTACTTTGGGGTTTTTACGCGACGGGCGTAGATGTTTATTTGTACACTTGGAAATGAGAACTGCTTAAGCCTAACTTAACTTAAGTCCTCCAGAGCAGAGCGCAGACTTAGGGGAGAGATGGAGAGGGAGAGCGGACGGCAGTGCGAGCGCGCGAGATGTAGACATCTGGATAAAAAAATGGAGCTTGAATTTCCCAAGTCTGACAACAGGAAAACAGCTGTAAGTACACACAGTTGCGATCATGAAAATAGTAGTGCATGCATCGTTTCACTTAAGTACCGCTATTTTTCTTTTCGGTTTAAAAAATTTTACATTTTTTGTTAGATAAGACTATATGGAGTAATAAGTATAGCCAATAGCAATTACGACTTGACTTCATTTTTATTATTTTTAGAAATCATGACAAATTTCGACTGCTCATTAAAATAGTAGTGCCAGCATTCGTTACTCCAAAAAAATGTTAAAACGCAAAGTTGTAACAAGCCATCTTTTTTATGATAAACTACGTTTTTATTATCATTCCAAAAAGTTTAAAACTATATAAGTATTTTTCGTCGTTATCCTTTTTGGAGGGGCTATTGTTTATGATGTTTTAGATTAAACAAATCGATAAGTCTTGACCGATAGAGGTAAAATTAGGTTTATTTAAAAAATTGGGCCCTAAATACAAAACACTTTGTACCTATAAGTAGTAATTTGTGGAGATTCGTTGGAGTAAATACCGCCTTTCCGTATTGGCTTACGTTATTTTCATGTACAAAGGCTTGCATTTCATTTTTGAAATTTATTTTATTTTTTACAATTTGGTGTTACTAATGTTAATTTATGAAAATTTAAAAAGAAGTTATTATATAAGTTAGCAGGAAACCATGAAATTTTGTTCTTCAAAATTTTAACAATAATACCCGTTTGCTTAATGGTCTTATTTCCAACTTAGCTATCTATTTAGAAACATTTAAGAAATTGAGTTTTTAAATATTACTTAGAAAAAACAACGCCAACTTATTCTCCCGGTCCTGATGGACTCCCCGGGTGTGTGCTTAAGTTTTGTGCGTCAACCATATGTAAACCGATTCTTAAACTTTTTAATTTGTCTATTTCATCGTCAGTTTTTCCTACTATCTGGAAGGACTCTTTTATCATTCCACTTCACAAAAAGGGTGCGAAGGCGGATGCCCAGAATTACAGAGGTATTTCTAAATTGTCGGCAATTCCTAAAGCATTTGAACGTATTATTACTTCTCATTTGCAACATTTATGTTCCTCGCTAATATCACCGTGTCAGCATGGTTTTGTTAAGCGAAGATCGACCACCACCAACCTTCTGGAATTGTCATCTATTGTAATAAATGGATTTAAGAATAAAATGCAGACTGACGTTATATACACTGATTTTAGTAAGGCCTTTGACTCTGTCAACCACTCTCTTCTCTTATTCAAATTAAATCAGCTTGGGTTTCCATGTAATCTATTAACTTGGATTTCAAGTTATTTGAATGGTAGGACTCAGAGGGTTATATTCAAGAACGCTGCCTCAAAACTGATCTATGTGACATCTGGAGTGCCTCAGGGTAGTCATTTGGGCCCTTTGATGTTTACTTTGTTTATTAACGATCTTCCCTCTATCATAACACACTCTCGTGTACTAATGTATGCTGATGATGTTAAGCTTTGTTTATCACATAATGATATAGCGTCGGGTTTCAACTTACAGTCAGATATTGATTGTTTTTAGGGATGGTGTGAGTATAACCTTTTAAATTTGAACTGCCTTAAATGCAACGTTATGACTTTTCATAGAGGTACTCCTACTTTTGTTAGTTACTCTCTTCAAAATACATATTCAGTTAATGACTTAGGCGTTCTTCTGGACCCAAAACTTAAATTTGACTGCCACATAATGTCCACTGTCAGCAAGGCCATGAGTGTTCTTGGGTTTATAAAGCGTTGGTCAAAAGAATTTGATGACCCTTATACAACCAAATTATTATTTACCTCCCTTGTCCGTCCTATTTTGGAATATTGTTCTTCGGTTTGGAGTCCACAATATCAAGTGCATATTGACCGTATTGAGTCGCTACAAAAAAATTTCTTCTTTTTGCCCTTCGTAGTTTGAACTGGGATCAAAACATAAGGCTACCTTCCTATCAGAGTAGATTACTATTGCTTAATTTACCTACCCTTGCAAATCGTAGAACAATGCTTGGTACTATTTTTATGCAAAATCTTATAAGAGGTGATATTGATTCTGTAGAACTTGTAAACCGCCTAACTTTCAATGTTCCTGTTAGACTAACACGAAATTATTATCCCCAAAATTTGCCACGATGTACATCTAATTTTTGTCTGCACGAGCCCTTTCGCGTTCTATGTAATAATTATAACAACCTTTATCATTTAATTTGCACTTCAACTTCTATCCCGGTATTAAAAACTAATATTTTAACTCATTTGCTTCATTCTTAGATGCTTCTTTTATTTTCATTTGTGTCCCGTCTCTATTTGTTTTTTGTATCTTCCTCGCGAACTCGTATTTTTTGCCCAAATTGATAAAAGGGCCCCGCGCGTAACAAGCACGTGCTTGGTGTCGTTGGGCCACTTGTTTGTACTGCTCGTAGTGCATCAACGTCCATCATATATATATATTGTAACTTTGTTTTTAATTTTAGAAAAAATTTAGCCGTATTTGTAGGTCGAGAAAAGTAGTTGGAGTGGACTGTATAAGAAAGAGTACGTAGAGTGGACTGTATTAGAATATGTATGTAAATATACACACGCAGCTGGAACACAGTAAAAAATAAAGAGTGCTAATCTTAAGGAAAAATTTTATGATCGGGAATTTTTTACTGTGGCTGAGTTATAATTTACACACAATTGAAATTGAAAATGTATTTGAGAAATATTTTTGTTGAATAGTAGAACTGAAATATATACTGGAATTGTTTAAAGTGTACAATTGTGGGCAAAGGAAACTGGAATATAGTCGGGTACAAATAACGGAATGGTAATATATTTATTCAATGCCGTTGTGTCGGATTAATCACTTTTGGATTTAGACAATATATCATACAAAAAGTTAGTCGAAAAAGGGTTCGAAAAAATTGGCTGTATGACCGGCAATTATAGTAGGTGGAACTTATCTGGAGCGGTTCAAGCCCGCTGGGACAAAATCAAAGGAAACTCCAGGAGAGGAAAATCCAAAGATTTTGAAATCCGGCTTGAAGGACCAAAATGTTGGGGCGGGGTGGCTTGATCGTTGAAAATAGGTGAAGCCCTAAGATCGAATGGTACGCATAAAAACACGGGGGTACTTTGGGGTTTTTACGCGACGGGCGTAGATGTTTATTTGTACACTTGGAAATGAGAACTGCTTAAGCCTAACTTAACTTAAGTCCTCCAGAGCAGAGCGCAGACTTAGGGGAGAGATGGAGAGGGAGAGCGGACGGCAGTGCGAGCGCGCGAGATGTAGACATCTGGATAAAAAAATGGAGCTTGAATTTCCCAAGTCTGACAACAGGAAAACAGCTGTAAGTACACACAGTTGCGATCATGAAAATAGTAGTGCATGCATCGTTTCACTTAAGTACCGCTATTTTTCTTTTCGGTTTAAAAAATTTTACATTTTTTGTTAGATAAGACTATATGGAGTAATAAGTATAGCCAATAGCAATTACGACTTGACTTCATTTTTATTATTTTTAGAAATCATGACAAATTTCGACTGCTCATTAAAATAGTAGTGCCAGCATTCGTTACTCCAAAAAAATGTTAAAACGCAAAGTTGTAACAAGCCATCTTTTTTATGATAAACTACGTTTTTATTATCATTCCAAAAAGTTTAAAACTATATAAGTATTTTTCGTCGTTATCCTTTTTGGAGGGGCTATTGTTTATGATGTTTTAGATTAAATAAATCGATAAGTCTTGACCGATAGAGGTAAAATTAGGTTTATTTAAAAAATTGGGCCCTAAATACAAAACACTTTGTACCTATAAGTAGTAATTTGTGGAGATTCGTTGGAGTAAATACCGCCTTTCCGTATTGGCTTACGTTATTTTCATGTACAAAGGCTTGCATTTCATTTTTGAAATTTATTTTATTTTTTACAATTTGGTGTTACTAATGTTAATTTATGAAAATTTAAAAAGAAGTTATTATATAAGTTAGCAGGAAACCATGAAATTTTGTTCTTCAAAATTTTAACAATAATACCCGTTTGCTTAATGGTCTTATTTCCAACTTAGCTATCTATTTAGAAACATTTAAGAAATTGAGTTTTTAAATATTACTTAGAAAAAACAACGCCAACTTATTCTCCCGGTCCTGATGGACTCCCCGGGTGTGTGCTTAAGTTTTGTGCGTCAACCATATGTAAACCGATTCTTAAACTTTTTAATTTGTCTATTTCATCGTCAGTTTTTCCTACTATCTGGAAGGACTCTTTTATCATTCCACTTCACAAAAAGGGTGCGAAGGCGGATGCCCAGAATTACAGAGGTATTTCTAAATTGTCGGCAATTCCTAAAGCATTTGAACGTATTATTACTTCTCATTTGCAACATTTATGTTCCTCGCTAATATCACCGTGTCAGCATGGTTTTGTTAAGCGAAGATCGACCACCACCAACCTTCTGGAATTGTCATCTATTGTAATAAATGGATTTAAGAATAAAATGCAGACTGACGTTATATACACTGATTTTAGTAAGGCCTTTGACTCTGTCAACCACTCTCTTCTCTTATTCAAATTAAATCAGCTTGGGTTTCCATGTAATCTATTAACTTGGATTTCAAGTTATTTGAATGGTAGGACTCAGAGGGTTATATTCAAGAACGCTGCCTCAAAACTGATCTATGTGACATCTGGAGTGCCTCAGGGTAGTCATTTGGGCCCTTTGATGTTTACTTTGTTTATTAACGATCTTCCCTCTATCATAACACACTCTCGTGTACTAATGTATGCTGATGATGTTAAGCTTTGTTTATCACATAATGATATAGCGTCGGGTTTCAACTTACAGTCAGATATTGATTGTTTTTAGGGATGGTGTGAGTATAACCTTTTAAATTTGAACTGCCTTAAATGCAACGTTATGACTTTTCATAGAGGTACTCCTACTTTTGTTAGTTACTCTCTTCAAAATACATATTCAGTTAATGACTTAGGCGTTCTTCTGGACCCAAAACTTAAATTTGACTGCCACATAATGTCCACTGTCAGCAAGGCCATGAGTGTTCTTGGGTTTATAAAGCGTTGGTCAAAAGAATTTGATGACCCTTATACAACCAAATTATTATTTACCTCCCTTGTCCGTCCTATTTTGGAATATTGTTCTTCGGTTTGGAGTCCACAATATCAAGTGCATATTGACCGTATTGAGTCGGTACAAAAAAAATTTCTTCTTTTTGCCCTTCGTAGTTTGAACTGGGATCAAAACATAAGGCTACCTTCCTATCAGAGTAGATTACTATTGCTTAATTTACCTACCCTTGCAAATCGTAGAACAATGCTTGGTACTATTTTTATGCAAAATCTTATAAGAGGTGATATTGATTCTGTAGAACTTGTAAACCGCCTAACTTTCAATGTTCCTGTTAGACTAACACGAAATTATTATCCCCTAAATTTGCCACGATGTACATCTAATTTTTGCCTGCACGAGCCCTTTCGCGTTCTATGTAATAATTATAACAACCTTTATCATTTAATTTGCACTTCAAATTCTATCCCGGTATTAAAAACTAATATTTTAACTCATTTGCTTCATTCTTAGATGCTTCTTTTATTTTCATTTGTGTCCCGTCTCTATTTGTTTTTTGTATCTTCCTCGCGAACTCGTATTTTTTGCCCAAATTGATAAAAGGGCCCCGCGCGTAACAAGCACGTGCTTGGTGTCGTTGGGCCACTTGTTTGTACTGCTCGTAGTGCATCAACGTCCATCATATATATATATATTGTAACTTTGTTTTTAATTTTAGAAAAAATTTAGCCGTATTTGTAGGTCGAGAAAAGTAGTTGGAGTGGCCTGTATAAGAAAGAGTACGTAGAGTGGACTGTATTAGAATATGTATGTAAATATACACACGCAGCTGGAACACAGTAAAAAATAAAGAGTGCTAATCTTAAGGAAAAATTTTATGATCGGGAATTTTTTACTGTGGCTGAGTTATAATTTACACACAATTGAAATTGAAAATGTATTTGAGAAATATTTTTGTTGATTAGTAGCACTGAAATATATACTGGAATTGTTTAAAGTGTACAATTGTGGGCAAAGGAAACTGGAATATAGTCGGGTACAAATAACGGAATGGTAATATATTTATTCAATGCCGTTGTGTCGGATTAATCACTTTTGGATTTAGACAATATATCATACAAAAAGTTAGTCGAAAAAGGGTTCGAAAAAATTGGCTGTATGACCGGCAATTATAGTAGGTGGAACTTATCTGGAGCGGTTCAAGCCCGCTGGGACAAAATCAAAGGAAACTCCAGGAGAGGAAAATCCAAAGATTTTGAAATCCGGCTTGAAGGACCAAAATGTTGGGGCGGGGTGGCTTGATCGTTGAAAATAGGTGAAGCCCTAAGATCGAATGGTACGCATAAAAACACGGGGGTACTTTGGGGTTTTTACGCGACGGGCGTAGATGTTTATTTGTACACTTGGAAATGAGAACTGCTTAAGCCTAACTTAACTTAAGTCCTCCAGAGCAGAGCGCAGACTTAGGGGAGAGATGGAGAGGGAGAGCGGACGGCAGTGCGAGCGCGCGAGATGTAGACATCTGGATAAAAAAATGGAGCTTGAATTTCCCAAGTCTGACAACAGGAAAACAGCTGTAAGTACACACAGTTGCGATCATGAAAATAGTAGTGCATGCATCGTTTCACTTAAGTACCGCTATTTTTCTTTTCGGTTTAAAAAATTTTACATTTTTTGTTAGATAAGACTATATGGAGTAATAAGTATAGCCAATAGCAATTACGACTTGACTTCATTTTTATTATTTTTAGAAATCATGACAAATTTCGACTGCTCATTAAAATAGTAGTGCCAGCATTCGTTACTCCAAAAAAATGTTAAAACGCAAAGTTGTAACAAGCCATCTTTTTTATGATAAACTACGTTTTTATTATCATTCCAAAAAGTTTAAAACTATATAAGTATTTTTCGTCGTTATCCTTTTTGGAGGGGCTATTGTTTATGATGTTTTAGATTAAATAAATCGATAAGTCTTGACCGATAGAGGTAAAATTAGGTTTATTTAAAAAATTGGGCCCTAAATACAAAACACTTTGTACCTATAAGTAGTAATTTGTGGAGATTCGTTGGAGTAAATACCGCCTTTCCGTATTGGCTTACGTTATTTTCATGTACAAAGGCTTGCATTTCATTTTTGAAATTTATTTTATTTTTTACAATTTGGTGTTACTAATGTTAATTTATGAAAATTTAAAAAGAAGTTATTATATAAGTTAGCAGGAAACCATGAAATTTTGTTCTTCAAAATTTTAACAATAATACCCGTTTGCTTAATGGTCTTATTTCCAACTTAGCTATCTATTTAGAAACATTTAAGAAATTGAGTTTTTAAATATTACTTAGAAAAAACAACGCCAACTTATTCTCCCGGTCCTGATGGACTCCCCGGGTGTGTGCTTAAGTTTTGTGCGTCAACCATATGTAAACCGATTCTTAAACTTTTTAATTTGTCTATTTCATCGTCAGTTTTTCCTACTATCTGGAAGGACTCTTTTATCATTCCACTTCACAAAAAGGGTGCGAAGGCGGATGCCCAGAATTACAGAGGTATTTCTAAATTGTCGGCAATTCCTAAAGCATTTGAACGTATTATTACTTCTCATTTGCAACATTTATGTTCCTCGCTAATATCACCGTGTCAGCATGGTTTTGTTAAGCGAAGATCGACCACCACCAACCTTCTGGAATTGTCATCTATTGTAATAAATGGATTTAAGAATAAAATGCAGACTGACGTTATATACACTGATTTTAGTAAGGCCTTTGACTCTGTCAACCACTCTCTTCTCTTATTCAAATTAAATCAGCTTGGGTTTCCATGTAATCTATTAACTTGGATTTCAAGTTATTTGAATGGTAGGACTCAGAGGGTTATATTCAAGAACGCTGCCTCAAAACTGATCTATGTGACATCTGGAGTGCCTCAGGGTAGTCATTTGGGCCCTTTGATGTTTACTTTGTTTATTAACGATCTTCCCTCTATCATAACACACTCTCGTGTACTAATGTATGCTGATGATGTTAAGCTTTGTTTATCACATAATGATATAGCGTCGGGTTTCAACTTACAGTCAGATATTGATTGTTTTTAGGGATGGTGTGAGTATAACCTTTTAAATTTGAACTGCCTTAAATGCAACGTTATGACTTTTCATAGAGGTACTCCTACTTTTGTTAGTTACTCTCTTCAAAATACATATTCAGTTAATGACTTAGGCGTTCTTCTGGACCCAAAACTTAAATTTGACTGCCACATAATGTCCACTGTCAGCAAGGCCATGAGTGTTCTTGGGTTTATAAAGCGTTGGTCAAAAGAATTTGATGACCCTTATACAACCAAATTATTATTTACCTCCCTTGTCCGTCCTATTTTGGAATATTGTTCTTCGGTTTGGAGTCCACAATATCAAGTGCATATTGACCGTATTGAGTCGGTACAAAAAAAATTTCTTCTTTTTGCCCTTCGTAGTTTGAACTGGGATCAAAACATAAGGCTACCTTCCTATCAGAGTAGATTACTATTGCTTAATTTACCTACCCTTGCAAATCGTAGAACAATGCTTGGTACTATTTTTATGCAAAATCTTATAAGAGGTGATATTGATTCTGTAGAACTTGTAAACCGCCTAACTTTCAATGTTCCTGTTAGACTAACACGAAATTATTATCCCCAAAATTTGCCACGATGTACATCTAATTTTTGTCTGCACGAGCCCTTTCGCGTTCTATGTAATAATTATAACAACCTTTATCATTTAATTTGCACTTCAACTTCTATCCCGGTATTAAAAACTAATATTTTAACTCATTTGCTTCATTCTTAGATGCTTCTTTTATTTTCATTTGTGTCCCGTCTCTATTTGTTTTTTGTATCTTCCTCGCGAACTCGTATTTTTTGTCCAAATTGATAAAAGGGCCCCGCGCGTAACAAGCACGTGCTTGGTGTCGTTGGGCCACTTGTTTGTACTGCTCGTAGTGCATCAACGTCCATCATATATATATATATTGTAACTTTGTTTTTAATTTTAGAAAAAATTTAGCCGTATTTGTAGGTCGAGAAAAGTAGTTGGAGTGGCCTGTATAAGAAAGAGTACGTAGAGTGGACTGTATTAGAATATGTATGTAAATATACACACGCAGCTGGAACACAGTAAAAAATAAAGAGTGCTAATCTTAAGGAAAAATTTTATGATCGGGAATTTTTTACTGTGGCTGAGTTATAATTTACACACAATTGAAATTGAAAATGTATTTGAGAAATATTTTTGTTGATTAGTAGCACTGAAATATATACTGGAATTGTTTAAAGTGTACAATTGTGGGCAAAGGAAACTGGAATATAGTCGGGTACAAATAACGGAATGGTAATATATTTATTCAATGCCGTTGTGTCGGATTAATCACTTTTGGATTTAGACAATATATCATACAAAAAGTTAGTCGAAAAAGGGTTCGAAAAAATTGGCTGTATGACCGGCAATTATAGTAGGTGGAACTTATCTGGAGCGGTTCAAGCCCGCTGGGACAAAATCAAAGGAAACTCCAGGAGAGGAAAATCCAAAGATTTTGAAATCCGGCTTGAAGGACCAAAATGTTGGGGCGGGGTGGCTTGATCGTTGAAAATAGGTGAAGCCCTAAGATCGAATGGTACGCATAAAAACACGGGGGTACTTTGGGGTTTTTACGCGACGGGCGTAGATGTTTATT
Source organism: Drosophila suzukii (assembly GCF_043229965.1). Lineage (NCBI taxonomy): Eukaryota > Metazoa > Arthropoda > Insecta > Diptera > Drosophilidae > Drosophila > Drosophila suzukii. The sequence continues at coordinate 3,242,115 of NW_027255927.1, read as the reverse complement.
TGTACACTTGGAAATGAGAACTGCTTAAGCCTAACTTAACTTAAGTCCTCCAGAGCAGAGCGCAGACTTAGGGGAGAGATGGAGAGGGAGAGCGGACGGCAGTGCGAGCGCGCGAGATGTAGACATCTGGATAAAAAAATGGAGCTTGAATTTCCCAAGTCTGACAACAGGAAAACAGCTGTAAGTACACACAGTTGCGATCATGAAAATAGTAGTGCATGCATCGTTTCACTTAAGTACCGCTATTTTTCTTTTCGGTTTAAAAAATTTTACATTTTTTGTTAGATAAGACTATATGGAGTAATAAGTATAGCCAATAGCAATTACGACTTGACTTCATTTTTATTATTTTTAGAAATCATGACAAATTTCGACTGCTCATTAAAATAGTAGTGCCAGCATTCGTTACTCCAAAAAAATGTTAAAACGCAAAGTTGTAACAAGCCATCTTTTTTATGATAAACTACGTTTTTATTATCATTCCAAAAAGTTTAAAACTATATAATTATTTTTCGTCGTTATCCTTTTTGGAGGGGCTATTGTTTATGATGTTTTAGATTAAACAAATCGATAAGTCTTGACCGATAGAGGTAAAATTAGGTTTATTTAAAAAATTGGGCCCTAAATACAAAACATTTTGTACCTATAAGTAGTAATTTGTGGAGATTCGTTGGAGTAAATACCGCCTTTCCGTATTTGCTTACGTTATTTTCATGTACAAAGGCTTGCATTTCATTTTTGAAATTTATTTTATTTTTTACAATTTGGTGTTACTAATGTTAATTTATGAAAATTTAAAAAGAAGTTATTATATAAGTTAGCAGGAAACCATGAAATTTTGTTCTTCAAAATTTTAACAATAATACCCGTTCGCTTAATGGTCTTATTTCCAACTTAGCTATCTATTTAGAAACATTTAAGAAATTGAGTTTTTAAATATTACTTAGAAAAAACAACGCCAACTTATTCTCCCGGTCCTGATGGACTCCCCGGGTGTGTGCTTAAGTTTTGTGCGTCAACCATATGTAAAACGATTCTTAAACTTTTTAATTTGTCTATTTCATCGTCAGTTTTTCCTACTATCTGGAAGGACTCTTTTATCATTCCACTTCACAAAAAGGGTGCGAAGGCGGATGCCCAGAATTACAGAGGTATTTCTAAATTATCGGCAATTCCTAAAGCATTTGAACGTATTATTACTTCTCATTTGCAACATTTATGTTCCTCGCTAATATCACCGTGTCAGCATGGTTTTGTTAAGCGAAGATCGACCACCACCAACCTTCTGGAATTGTCATCTATTGTAATAAATGGATTTAAGAATAAAATGCAGACTGACGTTATATACACTGATTTTAGTAAGGCCTTTGACTCTGTCAACCACTCTCTTCTCTTATTCAAATTAAATCAGCTTGGGTTTCCATGTAATCTATTAACTTGGATTTCAAGTTTTTTGAATGGTAGGACTCAGAGGGTTATATTCAAGAACGCTGCCTCAAAACTGATCTATGTGACATCTGGAGTGCCTCAGGGTAGTCATTTGGGCCCTTTGATGTTTACTTTGTTTATTAACGATCTTCCCTCTATCATAACACACTCTCGTGTACTAATGTATGCTGATGATGTTAAGCTTTGTTTATCACATAATGATATAGCGTCGGGTTTCAACTTACAGTCAGATATTGATTGTTTTTAGGGATGGTGTGAGTATAACCTTTTAAATTTGAACTGCCTTAAATGCAACGTTATGACTTTTCATAGAGGTACTCCTACTTTTGTTAGTTACTCTCTTCAAAATACGCCACTCGACCGTATATATTCAGTTAATGACTTAGGCGTTCTTCTGGACCCAAAACTTAAATTTGACTGCCACATAATGTCCACTGTCAGCAAGGCCATGAGTGTTCTTGGGTTTATAAAGCGTTGGTCAAAAGAATTTGATGACCCTTATACAAACAAATTATTATTTACCTCCCTTGTCCGTCCTATTTTGGAATATTGTTCTTCGGTTTGGAGTCCACAATATCAAGTGCATATTGACCGTATTGAGTCGCTACAAAAAAAATTTCTTCTTTTTGCCCTTCGTAGTTTGAACTGGGATCAAAACATAAGGCTACCTTCCTATCAGAGTAGATTACTATTGCTTAATTTACCTACCCTTGCAAATCGTAGAACAATGCTTGGTACTATTTTTATGCAAAATCTTATAAGAGGTGATATTGATTCTGTAGAACTTGTAAACCGCCTAACTTTCAATGTTCCTGTTAGACTAACACGAAATTATTATCCCCTAAATTTGCCACGATGTACATCTAATTTTTGTCTGCACGAGCCCTTTCGCGTTCTATGTAATAATTATAACAACCTTTATCATTTAATTTGCACTTCAACTTCTATCCCGGTATTAAAAACTAATATTTTAACTCATTTGCTTCATTCTTAGATGCTTCTTTTATTTTCATTTGTGTCCCGTCTCTATTTGTTTTTTGTATCTTCCTCGCGAACTCGTATTTTTTGCCCAAATTGATAAAAGGGCCCCGCGCGTAACAAGCACGTGCTTGGTGTCGTTGGGCCACTTGTTTGTACTGCTCGTAGTGCATCAACGTCCATCATATATATATATTGTAACTTTGTTTTTAATTTTAGAAAAAATTTAGCCGTATTTGTAGGTCGAGAAAAGTAGTTGGAGTGGACTGTATAAGAAAGAGTACGTAGAGTGGACTGTATTAGAATATGTATGTAAATATACACACGCAGCTGGAACACAGGAAAAAATAAAGAGTGCTAATCTTAAGGAAAAATTTTATGATCGGGAATTTTTTACTGTGGCTGAGTTATAATTTACACACAATTGAAATTGAAAATGTATTTGAGAAATATTTTTGTTGAATAGTAGAACTGAAATATATACTGGAATTGTTTAAAGTGTACAATTGTGGGCAAAGGAAACTGGAATATAGTCGGGTACAAATAACGGAATGGTAATATATTTATTCAATGCCGTTGTGTCGGATTAATCACTTTTGGATTTAGACAATATATCATACAAAAAGTTAGTCGAAAAAGGGTTCGAAAAAATTGGCTGTATGACCGGCAATTATAGTAGGTGGAACTTATCTGGAGCGGTTCAAGCCCGCTGGGACAAAATCAAAGGAAACTCCAGGAGAGGAAAATCCAAAGATTTTGAAATCCGGCTTGAAGGACCAAAATGTTGGGGCGGGGTGGCTTGATCGTTGAAAATAGGTGAAGCCCTAAGATCGAATGGTACGCATAAAAACACGGGGGTACTTTGGGGTTTTTACGCGACGGGCGTAGATGTTTATTTGTACACTTGGAAATGAGAACTTAACTTAACTTAAGTCCTCCAGAGCAGAGCGCAGACTTAGGGGAGAGATGGAGAGGGAGAGCGGACGGCAGTGCGAGCGCGCGAGATGTAGACATCTGGATAAAAAAATGGAGCTTGAATTTCCCAAGTCTGACAACAGGAAAACAGCTGTAAGTACACACAGTTGCGATCATGAAAATAGTAGTGCATGCATCGTTTCACTTAAGTACCGCTATTTTTCTTTTCGGTTTAAAAAATTTTACATTTTTTGTTAGATAAGACTATATGGAGTAATAAGTATAGCCAATAGCAATTACGACTTGACTTCATTTTTATTATTTTTAGAAATCATGACAAATTTCGACTGCTCATTAAAATAGTAGTGCCAGCATTCGTTACTCCAAAAAAATGTTAAAACGCAAAGTTGTAACAAGCCATCTTTTTTATGATAAACTACGTTTTTATTATCATTCCAAAAAGTTTAAAACTATATAAGTATTTTTCGTCGTTATCCTTTTTGGAGGGGCTATTGTTTATGATGTTTTAGATTAAATAAATCGATAAGTCTTGACCGATAGAGGTAAAATTAGGTTTATTTAAAAAATTGGGCCCTAAATACAAAACACTTTGTACCTATAAGTAGTAATTTGTGGAGATTCGTTGGAGTAAATACCGCCTTTCCGTATTGGCTTACGTTATTTTCATGTACAAAGGCTTGCATTTCATTTTTGAAATTTATTTTATTTTTTACAATTTGGTGTTACTAATGTTAATTTATGAAAATTTAAAAAGAAGTTATTATATAAGTTAGCAGGAAACCATGAAATTTTGTTCTTCAAAATTTTAACAATAATACCCGTTTGCTTAATGGTCTTATTTCCAACTTAGCTATCTATTTAGAAACATTTAAGAAATTGAGTTTTTAAATATTACTTAGAAAAAACAACGCCAACTTATTCTCCCGGTCCTGATGGACTCCCCGGGTGTGTGCTTAAGTTTTGTGCGTCAACCATATGTAAACCGATTCTTAAACTTTTTAATTTGTCTATTTCATCGTCAGTTTTTCCTACTATCTGGAAGGACTCTTTTATCATTCCACTTCACAAAAAGGGTGCGAAGGCGGATGCCCAGAATTACAGAGGTATTTCTAAATTGTCGGCAATTCCTAAAGCATTTGAACGTATTATTACTTCTCATTTGCAACATTTATGTTCCTCGCTAATATCACCGTGTCAGCATGGTTTTGTTAAGCGAAGATCGACCACCACCAACCTTCTGGAATTGTCATCTATTGTAATAAATGGATTTAAGAATAAAATGCAGACTGACGTTATATACACTGATTTTAGTAAGGCCTTTGACTCTGTCAACCACTCTCTTCTCTTATTCAAATTAAATCAGCTTGGGTTTCCATGTAATCTATTAACTTGGATTTCAAGTTATTTGAATGGTAGGACTCAGAGGGTTATATTCAAGAACGCTGCCTCAAAACTGATCTATGTGACATCTGGAGTGCCTCAGGGTAGTCATTTGGGCCCTTTGATGTTTACTTTGTTTATTAACGATCTTCCCTCTATCATAACACACTCTCGTGTACTAATGTATGCTGATGATGTTAAGCTTTGTTTATCACATAATGATATAGCGTCGGGTTTCAACTTACAGTCAGATATTGATTGTTTTTAGGGATGGTGTGAGTATAACCTTTTAAATTTGAACTGCCTTAAATGCAACGTTATGACTTTTCATAGAGGTACTCCTACTTTTGTTAGTTACTCTCTTCAAAATACATATTCAGTTAATGACTTAGGCGTTCTTCTGGACCCAAAACTTAAATTTGACTGCCACATAATGTCCACTGTCAGCAAGGCCATGAGTGTTCTTGGGTTTATAAAGCGTTGGTCAAAAGAATTTGATGACCCTTATACAAACAAATTATTATTTACCTCCCTTGTCCGTCCTATTTTGGAATATTGTTCTTCGGTTTGGAGTCCACAATATCAAGTGCATATTGACCGTATTGAGTCGCTACAAAAAAAATTTCTTCTTTTTGCCCTTCGTAGTTTGAACTGGGATCAAAACATAAGGCTACCTTCCTATCAGAGTAGATTACTATTGCTTAATTTACCTACCCTTGCAAATCGTAGAACAATGCTTGGTACTATTTTTATGCAAAATCTTATAAGAGGTGATATTGATTCTGTAGAACTTGTAAACCGCCTAACTTTCAATGTTCCTGTTAGACTAACACGAAATTATTATCCCCTAAATTTGCCACGATGTACATCTAATTTTTGTCTGCACGAGCCCTTTCGCGTTCTATGTAATAATTATAACAACCTTTATCATTTAATTTGCACTTCAACTTCTATCCCGGTATTAAAAACTAATATTTTAACTCATTTGCTTCATTCTTAGATGCTTCTTTTATTTTCATTTGTGTCCCGTCTCTATTTGTTTTTTGTATCTTCCTCGCGAACTCGTATTTTTTGCCCAAATTGATAAAAGGGCCCCGCGCGTAACAAGCACGTGCTTGGTGTCGTTGGGCCACTTGTTTGTACTGCTCGTAGTGCATCAACGTCCATCATATATATATATTGTAACTTTGTTTTTAATTTTAGAAAAAATTTAGCCGTATTTGTAGGTCGAGAAAAGTAGTTGGAGTGGACTGTATAAGAAAGAGTACGTAGAGTGGACTGTATTAGAATATGTATGTAAATATACACACGCAGCTGGAACACAGGAAAAAATAAAGAGTGCTAATCTTAAGGAAAAATTTTATGATCGGGAATTTTTTACTGTGGCTGAGTTATAATTTACACACAATTGAAATTGAAAATGTATTTGAGAAATATTTTTGTTGAATAGTAGAACTGAAATATATACTGGAATTGTTTAAAGTGTACAATTGTGGGCAAAGGAAACTGGAATATAGTCGGGTACAAATAACGGAATGGTAATATATTTATTCAATGCCGTTGTGTCGGATTAATCACTTTTGGATTTAGACAATATATCATACAAAAAGTTAGTCGAAAAAGGGTTCGAAAAAATTGGCTGTATGACCGGCAATTATAGTAGGTGGAACTTATCTGGAGCGGTTCAAGCCCGCTGGGACAAAATCAAAGGAAACTCCAGGAGAGGAAAATCCAAAGATTTTGAAATCCGGCTTGAAGGACCAAAATGTTGGGGCGGGGTGGCTTGATCGTTGAAAATAGGTGAAGCCCTAAGATCGAATGGTACGCATAAAAACACGGGGGTACTTTGGGGTTTTTACGCGACGGGCGTAGATGTTTATTTGTACACTTGGAAATGAGAACTTAACTTAACTTAAGTCCTCCAGAGCAGAGCGCAGACTTAGGGGAGAGATGGAGAGGGAGAGCGGACGGCAGTGCGAGCGCGCGAGATGTAGACATCTGGATAAAAAAATGGAGCTTGAATTTCCCAAGTCTGACAACAGGAAAACAGCTGTAAGTACACACAGTTGCGATCATGAAAATAGTAGTGCATGCATCGTTTCACTTAAGTACCGCTATTTTTCTTTTCGGTTTAAAAAATTTTACATTTTTTGTTAGATAAGACTATATGGAGTAATAAGTATAGCCAATAGCAATTACGACTTGACTTCATTTTTATTATTTTTAGAAATCATGACAAATTTCGACTGCTCATTAAAATAGTAGTGCCAGCATTCGTTACTCCAAAAAAATGTTAAAACGCAAAGTTGTAACAAGCCATCTTTTTTATGATAAACTACGTTTTTATTATCATTCCAAAAAGTTTAAAACTATATAAGTATTTTTCGTCGTTATCCTTTTTGGAGGGGCTATTGTTTATGATGTTTTAGATTAAATAAATCGATAAGTCTTGACCGATAGAGGTAAAATTAGGTTTATTTAAAAAATTGGGCCCTAAATACAAAACACTTTGTACCTATAAGTAGTAATTTGTGGAGATTCGTTGGAGTAAATACCGCCTTTCCGTATTGGCTTACGTTATTTTCATGTACAAAGGCTTGCATTTCATTTTTGAAATTTATTTTATTTTTTACAATTTGGTGTTACTAATGTTAATTTATGAAAATTTAAAAAGAAGTTATTATATAAGTTAGCAGGAAACCATGAAATTTTGTTCTTCAAAATTTTAACAATAATACCCGTTTGCTTAATGGTCTTATTTCCAACTTAGCTATCTATTTAGAAACATTTAAGAAATTGAGTTTTTAAATATTTGTAACAATAGGTTTTCGCCACTGCGGCTGCTTTTAATTGAAATTTGGCATAATTTTTAAAAATATGCATAATATTTTAAACCGAATACTGAATGCTATTTTTGCTGTATTCCTATACTGTATGTATAGTATAATCTAAATAAAAAAAATAAAAATACTTATTGTAGAACTTTTTAGTAAAAGGATGAGCGCCCTAGTATTTTCATGATCACAGCTGTAGCTACATTTCGAAAGACCGTAACTTCTGAACCGATAAATCAACAAACTTGTGATATGTGTAGTTAAAAGGGTTTTTTGAAATACTATTCACAGCTTTCTTATGTAATTTGTGTAAATACCACAGTTCAAAAGCAATAGAACTTATGAACTTGTACTGTAACGAACTGATTTTTGTGGTCTGCGGCTAGTTCAGTAGATTGTGTGTTTGTCTTACCAAATTTATATAGACGTGACCGACCACTAGCTCAGTGAGAAGCACAAAATTCACGGGTTCGTAGTGTGTTTATTACAAACGAGTTGGTAGTTCGGATGGCCTTGATATCGCCACTTGTGGCCTTTATTATCTCCGACGGTCCTGGTTGTCTCGATGACCTCTCGCCTCGTTGACTCGGTGCTAAAGTCCTGTAGCTCCCTGAAGAAGCTCCCTGAAGATGCTAGCTCGCTGCTCGTCCCTGACGCGTTGACTCAGCGACTGCTTATAACGACTCGGACTCGCGAGGGGGGTCAGCCGTGCCGGCTTAGGGAAGCGTCACCGTTCTCATACTAGGGTGAACAGACGCTGCGCTCTCTCTCCCTCTCTCTCTACTCCTTTTGACACACCACCGCCTGTCTTTTGCTCTGTCCCGGATGGTCCCACTGGGGTTTCTGCTCAGATCGCGCGGAAAGTCAAGGCTAAACGCCAGGAAGCTGCCTCGCGCTTCACTTCGCTTCTACGCCTAGTGTAAACGAAAGTTCCACCCTAGCCTCACCCTCTTTCGCACTGCTCCTAGCTGTGCTGGCTGCACGGCTGGACGTAGCGTGGCTTCTGGTACTCGGGGTTTCGGGCATACGCCGATCCGGGACTTCATGAGTCGAAACCGTAGGGCTCTCCTGGACAACTCCCCTCGAGACCGTACCGACCGACCGCTCTCCCTTCTGGCTCGTTATACTCGGGGTTCGGACACGACCTTCTGGGACTTCACCAATCAAGACCGTAGGGCTCTCCTGGACTACTCCGCTTGAGACCGTACAGAATCGACCGCTCTCTCTTTTCGGCTTATCGCGCCAGGACCTGCTCAGTTTCACTTGACGTACTGGGCCTACGCCGGGACACTCCAAAGTAGTGATTGGGACTACACGGGGTTTAGACAGGCTTCTCCCCGAGCTCACAATTTCTTGTCTCAGGCCTTCACCGCTCAAACTCTGACCGACTCTCCAGGCGTAACGCCGGGATTTAGTTGACAGGGATAAACGGATCACCTTGACCTAGCCGTTTGATGCCCTCTAGACCTCAGCTACCTGTGTCTCAATTCTGAGATTCTTGGTATTCCTATCCCGATCTTTCTCCTTGAAGGCTTCCATGGCGCTGCTTTTCGACGACTCGACTTTTTTTGGCTCCCTTGTAGTTTACTTGGTTGACTGACCGTTCATTTTGATATCTTGACTGATCTTGATGGTTTGACTCCTAAGGGATCGACTGATCCAGCTGCCAGCACTCTGCGGCCTTATATAGGGCCCCCGGGAACCGTCATTTCCCTTTTGCGCACGGCCCGCTGAATCTCTCCAGTACGGATCCAAAGTCCGTGGCTCCTGTTTGACCCACTTGTCCTTTACGCACCGTTTCCAACCGAAGTTCTGCATAATGCTGCCGTCCCGTTGGTGCATGTGGGACGCCTGTGTGCCGCTCCGCTGCCGAGATGTGGTACTTCTTCCTCCAGTCCAAAGTTCACGGCAAAGTCCAATGTCCGGTGGAGTTCCGTTATTCCCTTTTGCACACGGCACTCTCGCTCTGCCCGCCAAGTCTCCACTCTTTCATTCTCCGCACCTTTGTCTCCAAACTCTCTCATTTTCCATCCTTGGTCTCCAAACTCTCTTCTTCTCCACCCACTCCTCGCCGCGCCGTTACTACGCGAATTCGCCGCGTAGCTGGTAAGCGGCCGGCCATCTGTTGTTGCTGCTTCTAGGATTTGTGGGGAGTTATTCAACTCCTCACAGTACTTACTTGGTAATGATCTGATTGTGAAATTAAATGTCACTAAAAATGTCACGTAAAATGATTTATTGCCACCAAATTTGATATTATAACTTTTGTAAGTTGATCGCGCCGTCACTATTCTTTCACCTCATTAAGAGGTGTTTTTTGTCTGCTATTAATGATGAAAATATTTTTTTAATTCCCTTTTCACAAATAAAGTAAGTGGCCAGCTTCAGCGGTCTTATGGGCGTGAGAGCTGTTATGGCACTTTGCTCACACAAACTTGCGCTGACCAGGAATCTCTAAAATATACATGCTAAAGAAATCTGTAACTTTAAAAAGGAACGGTCGTGTTTTTTTCTACGCTCCTAATTTTTATTTGCTTTCATGGTTTGCTTTAGTCGCTTTAAATCAAAACTTGTTATATTCGGTCCCTTAGTTGATTAGACTAATTATTTCGTTTGTTTCGCAAGTGAATCTATTCTATTCTTGTGTACAATCTTAATAAATAAATTTACAATTTTTAGTTTACTGTTTTGTTTTTTGTTCCTGTGATTTCTATTGCTTTTCTTTGTCCATCGAAGCCACAGTGCTGTTTTGAGTTGTTGTTTCTGTATATGCATTAACTGTATTAAGCTCCCGCTTGCCCGCACACTCTCATTCTATCTCTTAACTTTGTTCCCCTAATATAAAGCTTAAGCGTGCATAGTTTGTGCTCTCCCCGTAATACAAAAATTCAGAATACTTTGTCTGCTCCATTAAAAAATGCCATCTATTTATCAGAGCTGACCAGTCAAAACTGACGTGTTGGCTTTGTGAAAAAATGGCTCATACCAAGTGTGCCGGTCGAACTAGTGATGACCATAACATACTATATTGTTGTGACCCTTGTATTGAGTTGCACACGAGATGAGGACGTTTATGCGCCAAACTAAAGGTGGCTTAAAGGGTGTGATTAATATCGTCGGCGTAGCCTTAAGCTATTAGATGAGCTACTGTTGGTAGGTAAGAAGAACACCACGCAACCGCTAGAGAGCAATCATCAGAGCTCCAGCACGGTCGCACAGCTGCGGTCGACATCAACAAATCCTCAAATATTGTTAAGATAAACAGCTAAAAAAGATTTGGGTCAATTGCAATCTGGATCGTCTGCAATTGACTCACCAATTCCTCCTTCCTTAAATAACCTGCCACCTTCAGTGAATATTTAACTTATACTTACACCGTATTCAAAAAACTTAAATCTAGCTTAACTCTTTCTAATCAGAATGCCAGAGGCTTGCATATTCTCTCTTTTGCATCTCACATTATTCTTTTTGCTGAGACCTGGCTAAAACCGAAGATCCTTAACTTCGAAATTTTTCCTGCACACCATTTATAGGCATGATTGACCATCCAAGCGAGGAGGTGGAGTCTTAATCGCCGTGGACTTTACCCTCACATCGGAAGACGTACTTGTTGAGGAATTCTGTAATTTTTAATTTATATGTGTAAGCCTATCGTTTCCTGGTTTTATATATATTACCTGTTCGTACATTCCTCCTGCATCTGAATTCCCGGAGTATTTAAACCATCTTTTCGCTCTACAGTCAGTTTCAAATAAGGTGACTATTAAAGAAATCGAATGTCTTATTTCCATTACCTCATCATGATTTCACTGAACTTAAGATCTCTACTCATCTTAAAATATGGATACTATAAATATTTTCTTGTGTTCCGTTATGCTATCCGTCAGTCTCCAACAAGCCACCTTGGTTCAGTAAAGAGCTGACGCACCTTAGAAATAAAAAGTCCAGACTTTATAGGAAATACATAGATACCGGTTATCAATCTATTTACTCTAGATACTTGAGTGCTCGGTCTAGTTTTACCGTGCTAAACTCTCTGCGTTACTAAAACTATTTAAATAGTTGTTAAGTCCAATTCTCTCAGAACCCGAAAAAGTTTTATAATTTTGTTAAAAATAAGTGTAAATCCACCAATTATCCTTGCCGACATAGTCTACGTTACCTCATTCTTCACAGTCTTATTCTTACACAGTATCCAAGACGGATTTAATATTCTGTCTGTATTCTTGATCTTCAACGTGTTAAGACCGTCTATTCACCTGGTCCCGATGGAATTCCTGGATGCGTGCTTAGATATTGCGCGAAGGCCTTAAGCAAGCCCCAACTCTAATTGTTTACCTTATATTTAGAATCTTCACAATTCCCCATATGGGGAAAAATAGTTTGTAATTCCTCTCCACAAGAAGGGTAGCAAGGAGAAAGCAAGTATCTCTAAATCAGTGGTCGGCACACACATACCATCACAAGTTTGCCTTGCATTAGTGTGAGTGTAACAAACACGAAGTTTGCGCGCGGCGTGCTGAAGCGAGACGTTTCTCTGCTTTGCACTGAGATCCTCTGCCGCAGCAACAAAAAAGCGAGCCGAAGTTGAGAAAAAAATGACCCGAAGACCCATGCCGAAGTCACACGAACATGTACGTTATACGTGAGCGAGCAGAGAATGGGCAGAACACTTCCCTATGCTCACTAGATAGGCCGCTGCCGACCACTGCTCTAAATTATCAGCCATCTCAAAGCTTTGAAAATATTATTACTCCCCATTTGCAGCACCTCTGTAGGTTAGTTATGTCTCCGTGTGGACGCGGGTTGATAAAACGTAAATCAACAACTACTAACCTTTTAGAGCTTACTTCATTTGTGAACAGGGTACTTAATAAATGTTTTTAAACAGACGTCATTTACACTGACTTTATTAAAACATTTGACTCTGTAAATCACGTTCTTCTGGTTAGAGAACTCGATTTATTATTGATCTTTTAAGATGGATCTTTAGGTATTTAAATTGCAAAAAACACAAAGTACTTTATAAAAATACTATTTCTTGCCTACTACACGTTACCTCAGATGGCCCACAAGGGAACCACCTGGGGCCGCTACTTTTTACTTTATTTATAAATGATCTATTCTTAGTTATAACTCATTCTCGTGTACCAATGTACGCAGATGATGTTAAATTATGCCTTCAGTGTGAGGTAATAACTTTTTGTCGTGTCAGTCCTCAATATCCAATATAACTGTAGTATACAATTTTAGTGTTGGACCCAGTTTTTAAAATTTCACCTTAAAAAATTGGAAACAAAAAACGCCAATATTTTTATACCCTTGCAAAGGGTATTATGATTCCAGGCAGAAGTTTGCAACGCAGTAAAAACGTTTCCGACCCCATAAAGTATACATATTCTTGATCAGCATCACTAGACGAGTCGATTTAGCCATGTCCGTCTGTCCGTCCGCTTATACGCAAACTATTCTCTCAGTTTTAAGGCTATCGGGCTGAAACTATCCCAAAAGTCTTATTTCTTTTGCAGGTAGTATATAAGTCGGAACCAGCAGGATCGGACAACTATATCTTATAGCTCCCATAGGAATAATCGAAAAAGAATATTTTTTTTTTTTATTTCTTTGGTGTTTTTTTCCACATATAAACTCCTACGCTTGGAAATAACATTTTTAATTAGTTCTGAGTCGAGTAATGGAGATATGCAAGCAGCAAAGCGAGATTGAAATGCGCCACCTACCCGTGATCTCAATATATGGTTATGTGGGCGGTAGACAGATCTAAGCGTTATGGGCGTTAGAGTGGGCGTGGCAATAGGTATTGACGAGACCAATACATTTCAGTGAAAACTTTTTATCTAGCATGAAAATTGTGGGCGCCACAGGTTTGGGCGGTTTGTGGGCGTGGCATATTCGCGTAACAAGCTTGCGCTGCGTTCAAGGCTACGAAATTTAAATCTGAGATCCCAATTCTCTATCTTTCATGGTTTGCAAAATATCCGCGCTCATATTTACGTTTTTTTGAAGTTTGTGGGCGTTAAAATGGGCGTGGCAAACTTTTTTTTTTGATAAATCTATAGGTATTGATGAGAACAATACATTTCAGTTAAAATTGGTATTCTAGCATCAAAACTGTAGGAGCCACAGTTTTGGGCGGTTTGTGGGCTGCACAGGAGTTTCTGGAATCTGCATGCCTAATTCGTTATTGTAGCTCTTATATTTTACGAGATCTTAGCGTTCATATGGACAGACGGACATGGCTAGATCGACTCGGATAGTGATCCTGATCAAGAATATTTATACTTTACGGGGTCGTAAACGCTTCCTTCTGTCTGTTACACACTTTCCGACGAATCTAGTACATCCTTTTACTCTGTTTTCTAGTTTTAATTGCATTCGGCTTACCGAAGTTACCTTTCTTTCATGTTATAATAATTATAATTGTTATATTCTTTTATAGGAACAACTGGTCATTATATTCCCCAAAAACAAATATCCTATGGTTGTCCTATATTATTGCAAAGCTAATGGATAGCGTTAAATATAAAAGTATCAATTCAAAGGTTCACAGACTGCACATTAACAAGCTAAAGGAACTGCAAAGCATTATACTGACATTTGAAAGCGCCGCACATTGCGCGAGACATATATTTAATTTGTGAGAAGCGAACAAAGAACATTCTTTTCCGTATGACGTTTAAGCTTATCTTGGAACACAACCTATCAAAGTACTCATGTATGGAGACGTCTTGTTGATGCTGACAGATAGACGAGAAACGGAGCAATAAATTTATTCACATTTGAAGAAGTAGAGAAACATTAGACTTCCTTTAAATAATCTTAACAAATACTAAAAAGTATAAAACATCAAAAAAATGCCTTGCAAAAAGTATTGCTTTATTGTGGATTGAGCAGTCCACTTGGAAGGCCAAACAGAAAATAAGAGCTGAAAATCGAAATGAGGGAAAAGTAAAGATTAGCGAGTTTCTAATCCCAATTGCAACATACACAATAAGAGAGAATGGGAAGACTCCTTTCATGTCCAGTTCTACCATTTAAATATCGAAGAATTTAAAGGCGTGCTGAATGACGTGCTACGAACGATGAAATCTCGGAAACTACAAGAGCTAGAATGTTAGGATTAAGAATGTAGATTCTATATGTTCTTGCTCAGCGCAAGTGTACTTCAGATGGGTGCCCACATTTGTGGCGCGCACATTTTTAAAGGTACAATTTAAAATATTTTTCATTTTTATATTATTTTGCTTGTCTATACCTACCGGAACCCGAATATTGTTCTAACCGTACTATTATTTAATAGGTAAACACATTACGCCCGTATCTAGAAAGAACTTCGTATGTGACGATACAAATACAATTTCTGAAACCATGTGTTCTTAACCTTTTTTGCCTCTAGCAGCTGAAATCACAAAGAGGCATATCTTAAACTTCCAAATATCAAGAATGTTTAAAAAAAATTAAAAAAAGTATACAAAAATAGTTTTAAATACTTTTATATTTTCAATAAAAGATAAAAAAGGGACAAATTTACAATTGGCAAATATTGAATATCTAAAAAAATGCCGGACAGCAAACTGTACCGGTAGTTATGTATCTAACACTAAATAAATTTGTCAACTATGAATAAAAAATCTATTTCTTAATTGTTTCAAATAGTGTATCATTTTCATTGAAAACTAGATTTATTCTCTTTTTTCTAAGGCCAAACATTCGTATCAAGAAATTTAGGAAAGAAGGATAGCTTGAATTGACTGAATTTCCGCGTAGTGTTGCTGGTATACATTAATATCAAACCAGGGCGGAACATAAGAGTAAGTAATAATAACAGTATGAGTATAGAGCATTATGATTTGTACTCATAAGCAACAAACTCAATAAGGGGAAATGAATTCGGAAGCTAGAAATGATTTTACGGAAATTGGAAATCGCATTTCAGGGCCATCTAATCGATCGCCACGAAAATGTGATAGTTTGGCGTGAAAGGCAATCACATCTGCACCAAAGGTAACAACTATCAACCTGTATTTTACTGAGTTTTCCAACTAAACTATAATAGTTTACAAAACAAAAATAATCTTTTAGTTTTTGGAATTGACATTGTTAGTGCTTAAGACACCGAAAACTGAGTCCAGTGGCCAGTGGCGCCAGTGTCCTTTTTTTTTTGCTAATAAATCAAATCTTTTGAGCAATGGATTTCGCATTACAGAAGTATATCTGCAAATCAGTGAAGCCAATATTTGTACTCAAATCGATTCAATGATAACTAATTTTTTTTAAACAAAACTTATTTTTGGCTTTATATACGTCCTTTTTTTGTTAAAGAGAAGATTAATCCAACTTGAGGTCATGTCGGCATGGACTTCAAAGAAGTCTTGGTGTTCGACATTATCCAAACACTCAAAATGGAGCGTTGATGCTTTGCTGTGTCATGTAGTAGCCAAATACCATCATCTGTAGTGAAATCTCTGTTGATCACCAGAGCGGTAAACTTCAAAGTTGATTAAGCACTTAGTGTAGTGTAGGACTTTTAGTTTGCCTGGATCTCTATCAGAGTTCCCGATGCAGATTATAAAAACTAATTAACATTTTTAGGCTTGCATGAAACAGCCATTCACGGCAAGTTTTCCGTCTTTGTCCAAAAATTGGCTTTATATACGATCTTTCTGTTTGTATACTTATACCTCTTGTGGGGCGGGGTGGCTTGATCGCTAAAAATAGATGAAGTCCCAAGAACGACGGGTACGCAAAAAACACGGCGGTACTTTGGGGTTTTTTATAATAAGAACTAGTTAACTTAACTTAAGTGCTCCAAAGCGGAGCGGAGACTTAAAGGTGAGATGGGGAGGGAGAGCGGACGGCAGTGCGAGCGCGCGAGATGTAGACATCTGGATAAAACTGCTGGTCGACACTGCCTCCTCAAACTAAACACCCTTTTGACGTAAAGATTCCCCCCACCCGTAGCAAGAACCTCAGGAATATGTTGGAAGTGAAGATCGGTCATCCGTACGTAGGAGAGTGTGGTGGCCCTTTCCACACTTGTGGCAGTGATGACCACTGCGGCAGGAGTCCTTGGAACGCACTATAGGCTGGCCACTTTTTGTGGCCAAAATTAATAACTTCAAAACGAAACCAAATATTATAGTTCAGTTTTTTATTTGGGTTTATAAATGAACAGAAAATAGGCGTGGCACGGCTTTTTTTTGGCAGAAATTTCTTGTTATATCATTAAAAATATTTTAAAAATATATAAGAAAATACTTACCCTAAAAACAAAAGTTAATATAAAGGTATATTTTTTGGATTTGGTTTTAAATTGATATATTGAACATATATGGATAAAAAAGGTGTGGCACCGCCCATTTTTTACATTTTATCGCCCTTACGCGTAGTCGCACTAGCTGAATTTATAAATAATTTAATATATCCAGCCGTGGATTTGTTAAATTTGAAGCTGCTTTTCTCTGAGCCCTTTCTCTTGACAACAAATAAGGCAATTGCCTTTCGATCTCCGCCTATTTATGCAAACCTCAGTGTGTTCTTTTAAAATGATTTAAATTTCTTTTGCAAGATATCCATTTGCGGGACAATCTATAACAAATAGCTTTGCTTTGTTTTTTTCAAAAAGTACTCATAAGCATCTGAACCAGCTATCAAAGATCTAAATCTGTCAAATGTTGCCTGCTCTATCTCTCCAGAACTCCAAATCCCAAACAATTCTGTATTGGCCTACCTGAGGTAGTGCCCTAGAAAGGTAAGTTGAGACGAAAGTGCGCAAAAGTGCACTTTAGGATTGCATTCATATGAACAAGAACTGAACAACCGACAACACAGTGTAAATAGTACGGTGAAACTCACTTTATATCTCTATTTAAATGATAGTTTTTATTTTTAATTTGTTCACGTAAAGCGACTATTAAAAACACTCTATTACAGGGACAACACAAACAAATCCAACTTGTGACGACCACAAACATATAGTACAAGCCGCTATCTTTCGACGCCATTACAACTTGTTTGACAAAAACTTAGTTTGGTGCCATATTTTTTATAATTTCAAACCGACTCTTTTTTTCGCTGTATAGCTTTCGTGCGCCCGTGACACCGAACAGTTGTTTTAACAGCCGATATTTTAACAGACTGTGACTCTGTTAAAATTTCTGTTACGAAACATTGAAGTTTGATGTTTTCCCAACACTATGACGTCATTAGATTTTAATATTAACGACTTTCGAAATATGTATTTTTGGCCACAAAAAGTGGTCAGCCAGCCTATAGTGGAATGATTGTGAGCCAAGCAATTGGAGCAGTACCTTCTGGAGCCGATTCCTGGGGGCTTAGCCGTAGAAAGTGGTGGCACTTCCGTAGAGGATGGATCTTTTGCCAGACTCGGCATTAGTAGGATTTAATACCTCGAGTACGTCTGCCATCCAAGGCGGGTATGGAAGCCAATATTCGGATGGAGTATTCTTAGGAGGTACTTTTTGTACGGAAACTTGCGCTGAATAGGACGAAAAGGTGTGTGGAACTGAGGCGGATACTGGCCTTGGAGGTCGGGTGGAATCGGCGGAGTAGTAGGACCGCTGTTTTGATGCAGCAATGTGTGATGCCGATCTTGGCAAGTGAGATAGTTGTGAGCGCTTGTGCAATCCCGGAATTGATGGCTGCTTGCAAAGCAATTGGAGCACAACTGCTTCCTTTGGATATAGGCTAGGCGATCGTCTACCGTCATTTCTAAGAAGCGTGGACATATACGCACGGGGTGGTTTTTCCTCTGACACAGATCGCAGCCTTTGGGTATCGGAACTAACCTTGTGTTGAAGGGATTTATTTTTGGAAATTCTGCCACTCGATTTGTGTCTTTGGACTGGACGTGTCGGAAGCTATCGACGGCCTCAAGAGTTCGATGGCGCTCCGTCAAATTGGAATCAAGCTCAAGCCTCGTAGGAAGTTCGGCTTTATATTGGATGGATTACTCCCATAAGAGAGCATGAGCTTTGGTAGTTTTGTCGAGCACATATAAACAAGAACATGGTCCCAATTCTCAATATTAACACCGGTAAATTTTAAGAAAGTTAAGCAACCTTGGAAAGTGCGTTAAAGTTGCTTTAAGGCTGCTCCCGACCCATTGCTAAAGATTGCACATTGAAAAGTGTTTTCAGGTGATTGTTACCCTGCGATCTCTGGGATCTCGAAACTATGAATGAGGTTCGCCACTTGTTTTTGAATTTAAGTGGAATAGTTTTTCAACGGGCGTTAGAATCGGATTGTCTATGTATTTTGCCGTGAAAAGGTCCCGGAATTTTGGGACGGTTACTGGAGCTTAAGGTACCTGGGAGGGACCTTTTTGGATTTGTTCCATTAACAATCCAATACTGAGATTTTAGTATGGATTTCGTGTCGCCTACAGCCACAATGCAGTCCTTGCCACAAGGAATTGAAGTGATCGCGACGGATTCTACAGGCGGATAAGGAGCACCTGGAGCGTCCGTAATGGCCTCAAAGTGGACCAGACTGTCAGCTGTGGTCATAAATCGGGTTAAATCGGTTTTTACTGATGTTGCCATGACGTAAAATAATTTAGAATTTTAATCCAGAAGTAAGGAGACGAACTAGAATCCAAATGAAATTTAGGAACCAATCAGGATTGTAAATATATGCGGTCACACTGGCGGATAGGTAGAGTCGATAAATATTAATTATTATGGCTGGTCGGACGTACGTAAAGAATTACGGACTTTTATTTTATTAGTTTGGTAGGAACATTTATTGTGAGCTCTTGACCCACTGCGCACTGGCGAAAATATCGATATACGTATGTATGTACACTGTACATATGTACATATGTGGGGTGCGAATAGCGGATTAACGTTGCGGGATTTGTAAAGACTTCGCTTCTGTTTGTTTGTCGGTGCGTTTGTTTGTCACCTCCACAACCAAGTTGCAGACGATTTGCTGGAGTACATTTGTGGATATCGTAACTTTAATTAATTTAGCCGTATTTGGAGGTCGAGAAAAGTAGTTGGAGTGGACTGTATTAGAAAGAGTAGTTAAGGTGGACTGTATTAAAATATTTATGTAAATATACACATGCACCTGGAACACATTTAAAAATTAAGAGTGCAAATCTTAAGGAAACATTTTATAATCGCAAATTTGTTACTGTGGCTAAGTAATATTTTATACACAATTGGAATTGAAAATATATTTGAGAAATATTTTTTAGTTGAATAGTAGCACTGAAGTATCTACTCGAATTGTTTAAAGTGTACAATTGTGGGCAAAGGAAACTGGAATGTTGTCTGGCACAAATAACGGTATTGAAATACATATATTCAATCCCGTTGGTTACTTCTAGCCTTGTTAGGACCAATTCGACTCTTCCCAAAAACAAATTGGAGTTTTATCGGTAAAAGCTCCTTACAACTTTTTCATGTGTGACCACGTTTAATACCGAATAACGATTGATCAAAACTTACCGCGGCAGATAAATGGAATTAACCCGTGAAAATTTTCGTGCAATCCTTTTTCTCAACTTTCGATGTGAATTATCACGACAAGGGGGCATCAATCAACTTAAATAGTTGTCTAGCACCATTCTATAGCACTGTAGAAATCAAAAACTGGACAAAGGTATGAAGGTCGACCGAAACAGTCTTGGACATTTGTCTCACTAGTATACATCCGATATTGCATAAACATCTGGCCGTAAAAATGGTTTCGTTCTGATTGGATCCCGCTCAATTTGACAATCGCTCAAGAAGGGGTTATTGGGGATTAATGCGAAGACTTTTTGATAAAATACAGTCGCGGTGTTTAGTAGAACGTTTGTAAGATCGTCACAAGTGACAAATCTTAAACCTATTCTTATGAGCTCAAAACAAAACTACAATCGACCAAATCCAACGAAGCACTTCGAAGCAAATGGTCCCCGGTTTCTTCGTTAAAAATGGTCATGTGGCGACTGTTTCATTTGAGCAACGTAATTCTACTATTTGTTTTGCCTGAAATCTTCGGAAAAATTCGATAAACGAAAAATAGAAAAAGGATCAAAGCACTATGACAGTGCGAGCTGTCACACATCAGCTCAAACCATCGTCAAGTCGCCGAATTGATGGGGCATCCGCCGCACAGCGCTGACTTGGCACCAAATGACTTCTTTTTATTCCCGCACATCAAAACAAAAATGCGTGGTCAACGGTTTTCGTCGCATGCTGTTGAAGCGTACAAAAACCATTGTTTGGAGGTGCTTCAATCGGAGTGGAAATAGTGCTTCGACAATTGGCTTGAGCGCATGCAAAAGTGTATAAATCTTGCTGGAGAATATCTTGAAAAATAATAATACCATAAAACCATAAGTAATCGCACTTTCATTATTAGGCCTTAAATATATAAAGCAACCCTCGTATCATATAGCTGCTACAGGAATGAACGGAAAATTAATGATAAAAACCGTTATATTTTTGTATTGGTAAACATATACGGTAGTAAATTATAATTAATCTCAATATTTCGGTAGCTATTTTCTAGTTTTCTAAAATTCGAAAAGCTCTGTATATATAATGGACACTCGGACGGACAGACGAACATGGCTAAACCCACTCGTCGAGTTATACATATACTTTATGGGTTCGGAAACGTCTCCTTCACTGCGTTGTAAGCTTCTGACTGAAATCCTTATATCCTCTGCATGGGTATAATAAATGTTTAGCAGGCGCAAAACACCAATTAGTTGTTTTTTTTTCGCGCAGGACTCCCAACTGAAGAAGGGGAGCTGCCGTGTGTCGTACGGCACGAATTCGCGAGATGATAGACGCGTAGAAAAATAAAGATATTGTTCGTGGAAAACAAGTAGGATCTAATTCTGTGCTAGAAAATGTTGTATTAATCGTTTTAAGCGAGGCAGAGAGTCAGATTTTGAGATAATAGGTAACGTCGGTTATAGTCAGAAAATAACACTCTGAAAGGTTCATGCAAGTTATATGACACATTATATAGTGGCACTTACCCAATTTACAAACAACTTTGAGCCGCATGTTATTCTCCAAATAACTCAGACTGACTCCGAGATAAACCAGTGGTCAGCTATTTTTTTCAACTACGCCGCCAAATTATTCCTACCCAGATAAGTTTGATAGACTCCGCATCAAACGGATACTGTAAACATCCAAGGCGATATTGTAAACACAAGAGCCCCAGAGCGAGCCCTGAAGTCCGCTTACGTAAACACAAGATCCTCAAAGCGATCCCTAAAGTCCGCTAACGCTAACACCAATTTGCGGCCGAATTTTAATTTCAAACTTAAATGGCCAATTGTGTCATCCTACTTTCCGACTCAATTTTGAGATTAATCTCTTAAGCTGAGGTTTGATTATTGATCATCCATTTTGGAGAATCGAATCGAGCAGTTGAAACGAATGAAAAGTAAAGAGCAGTGAACAAAAAATAAGTTCGACCTATAATATTGAAATAGTGAATAAGTGAAATTAAAATATAAAAATACAGTTTTTTCACAAATTTAATAGTGAGAAAGTTGTTTGGCGCCCAACGTGGACCGCATAACTAAAATTTTAAAACGAGGCTTTAAAACAAAAACTAAAAAAAATTTGTATGTGAAAAAAGGCCAAAAACCCGATAGAACCGACGAAAGTGAAAAAGTTTGTGTTGATCAAAACTAAAGTGGAAATAATAAATGTAATATTGTAATTCCCTTCAAACTTAAAAAACCAACAAAAATAAAAAAGTTTTTGTTGATCAAAAAAATTAAGGTGGAAACTAATTAATGAAATAATCCCCTTATATCTTCAAAAGAAGGACGACCCCAATAGGATCTTCAATCCCAAACCCCAAAAAGAGGATCATCAAGCAACAAGAAGACAAATAAAGAAGACGATTCGTGAGCGATAATATTTTTTTTTTATTGTTTTATAAGAATTTTGTATAACGGAAATAATAAAACAAAGTTTAAGAATTCATTTTTGATTTAGAACCTTCAACCAGCCAGAAGCATACAATAAAAGACCACATTAAATCCATTAAAAGAGGAGATTGTGAACCTGAGATCGCAGTTATCTCACAAAATAAAAAAGGTTGTAGATTTTCAGATTGAGATTATTGATCCCAATATTAAGTGCGACAAGTCTTATGACATCATCAAAACGGTTAGAGAATATAAAGGTGAGGAAGAAAAATATGTTAGTTGGAGAAAATCAGCTAAAATAGCTATGGGCCAATATGCCAGAGGCAGTAAAACGTTTTATTCCGCTTTATCAATAATAAGAAATAAAATAACGGGAATGGCAAATGATGCCTTAACCCATAGTAGTGCGGTGACAAACGTCCAATTCATGTTATAGAACAATGGATATTTATGGTATGTTTGATAGAAAATTATTATTATTAAATCTCTACGGTAGCTAGGGAGTAGCTTAATCAATAAAACTATTATGACTTATAGTAGGAATAAGCCAATACCACAAGAAATGAACAAACGCTTAGGAAGACAGCTCTCAGAGTTTTCTTTACCGGCCTTAACGGCCAAATTTCGGACACTATTTTCTCAATGAATCCACACGAAATGTAACCCAGAACACTCAGCAAGGTCAAACCCAATAAAAGGGTACCAACTGGAACTGTTAACCAACCGGCTAACAAGACGATGAGACTAAATAATATTGAGGACCATTTTTTAGACAAAAGTTAGGAGTAGCTTTACCCTACTTAATTAGAAATGACACGAAAAAAAAATTAAAAATATTAATTGACACTGGGGCAACCTCGTGTTATATAAGAACAGGAATTTATAAAAGTAAGAATGAGCTTCCAATATATAAAAGAGTATCCACAGTGAACGGATATTCAATAATTAAATATTATCACATGATAACTATTTTCGATACGCGATATACTTTTTATGAAATAGAAGGGCTAGACTCAGATTTACTAGTCGGGTAAAACCTGTTGAAAAAAATAGGAGCTGTAATTGATACAGCTAAGGGAGTTATTTTATATATTGGAAAAGAAGAAAAATTAAATTATAACAACGGAAACCTTTTTAACCAGCATTCTTCAACAGAAGAAAACACCACTATTCCATTAAAGGAATTTATATTAAAAAAAGAAAGGAAGTTAACTTCTGCAAGCCGAAGTTTTTATACTTTTGCAGTTATAATTGTTAAATTTAAAAAACAAAAAATGATATTCCCAACAGTATAAGATAATATGTCAAAAAACACCGTAGCTATAATTTGTTTCATATTATTTTCCCACCAAATTTCCGATCGTTCCTATGGCAGCTGTATGATATAGTCGTCCGATTTTAATCAAATTAAATTCGAAATTCAGAACTAATTAAAAAATTGTATTTCCTAGCGTTAAAAACACAGAAGCTATGTTTTGTTTCATATTATTTTCCCACTAATTTTTCGATCGTTCCTATGAAAGCTATATTATACAGTCGTCTGATTTTGATAAAATTAAATTCGAAATTTGGAACTAATTAAAAAATGTTATTTCCAAGCGTAGGAGGCTATATGTTAAAAAACACCGAAGCTATAATTTGTTTCATATTATTTTCCCACCAATTTTTCGATCGTTCCTATGGCAGCTATATGATATAGTCGTCCGATTTTGATAAAATTTAATCATCGCGAATTCGCATTTTTTGCGCAAATTAATAAAAGCGCTGCACGTAACAAGCACGTTATTGGTGTCGTTGAGCCACTTGTTTGTACTGCTCGTAGTGCATCAACGTCCATCATTAAAAAATATATGTCTAAGAATTTGTAAATACAAAACTAACTTATAGAAACTAAGATAAATATAAGTTGAAACCAATTGTAAGTTAACACAAGATCCAGGGTATCTTAAAATGTCAGGACGGCCGAATTGTAGCAGGACTACTACGTAGTATCATGTATGTATGTATATGTTATTATATTTTTTCCAGATCATTCTTGTACCTTATAAGAATAAGTGGTTGTGTTTGTACGATGCCTCTCACTGTTTTCTATCTCTCTCTCATTCTCATCGCTCTCACACTCTCCCAATGAGTCGGGGGTTGGTGCGGGTCGTGAGCTGCGAGTGAGAGCGGTTGAACGGCGACCGTGATCCTGAACAGACGGAGTTATAAAATAAAAGTAAAGACTGGATTTACAAATATATATCCGTGTTGGTGCTTAACTTGTTACGTGGGCATATTAGTGCCCGAGTCCTGACAAGGACTTGGGCCGAGGGAGAGGCGTCCGATGTTCAGGCACCATTTGCCGGCATAAGCTACGTCGTATTCGGGTCGTGGGATCTTGGTAAGCGTCTCTCCTCTCCAACATAACGAGAATAAATATTAAAAGTGCCTGGAAAAATAATAATAGTCATCAAGTTCGTCAGTCATCAGTCCACACTGCCCAACAAGCTTAGCTGTCGCTTGATCGCAATACGATCGGGCTGTGTTTTGGCCATATTCCCTCCCCTTCACACAATCGTGTGCCAATGGATCGTCGCGGGCCGCGCAATACGATCCCCTATTGTCAAGGCTGTCCGTCGAAAGTTATGTCATTGTTCTTGACCTACTTCACTCCTCGCGTCAGCACACCCCCGTTGTTAGAGTTCTAGCACACCATGGTTTTGAATTCTTTTTCACATTATAAATTTATTAAGTAATATATATCTGCGTCTGTTGATTAATCTAATTTAACTGACAATTATTCTGTTAGCGGAGAGTATCGAATTTATCACCTATGAAGGTGCACACATCAGCAAAATACTGAATATTCACGACTACAAACGTCGCTCATAGGGCTCTTGCAATTATCATACAACTACAAGGCTGATACTCGCCTCTGAAAAAGTTTATAGTAGTCTATAAAACTGTAGGATACTGCACGAATATATATGTATGTTTATAAGAAAGGAACCGTGTCCCGACAAACTTACCCCCTCTTTAAATCCTGGGCGATGAGATCTCGACGCTCCGGATCCTGGGCTTTGGGAAAATATTATATTGGATATATATATATAAATATACGTGCACCAAAATACGGGTGTTCTTAAGTATACCAATTCACTTAAACACAAAATATATATATATTATGCCACAGGCATGCGACTTCTTCAACGGCTGGTGGAGAGATTCGTCCTCTCTAATTGTTTATCATGATTCGCACTTTGTCTATTGATTCGGTTGGTTTAAATATATTTCAGTGCATGTTTGAATGCTTGATTTTCACTTGTTATCCAATTGTATTATTTGAGGATATTGGTCCTTGGTTATGCATGAGTTCACTTTAGCTTTGGTTGGCTCGATTAACACATTTATATTGTATCACTACTTACTCCGACGTATGCTATTGGTCGCTTCGCTCTGAACGAATTTCAGGAGCATGGAGATCACGGATACTGCGTCCACAAACATCGCAGTATGCCGGATGTCGTCCTTATTGTTGATCTTCTCCACGTTCTTTGATGGCAATAGCGGCGCTGGTTCGACACAAGATTATTTCGAGCTGCAATTGTGTTCTCCTCACAGACTGTTGGATATGGTGGCTGGTCCTGGTGGCAAAAGACTCCATGGACGACTGCCCCAGGGAAAGTCGTCTTTCCTCGAAGCTGCCGGCTTCCGTCAGCAAGACACCCAAATGGATTCTCTCCCTTTCTCTATTTGTCTAAGGTCTTTTATACCAGACTAGAGCTTATACTTGGCTGCGGGTATGGATCGGATAAACTAGGTGTTCCCACCTAGAATTACTGTTTCTTGATATCTGCTATCTTGGGAGTCAACGGCCGTCTGTTGCACTTTGCCAGCTACCGGAGTATGGTTACCAATAGGTTGATAGTGGCCGTTGTTCTGGCCACGCGACACCCGAGAATTGCCGAATTGCTTTTTCTTCTGCTTTACCAATATGAGTCTGGTTAGTCACATGCACCCCTCCCCCTGGCTATAGATTCGTCGTTGTTTCTCTATGTGAATCTTTCTATGTGGAGGGCGTACGTACCAAACTTCAGGGGGATATATTATACTTCTACAAGACCTTCTTTTTTGTTTTGTTATTTACTACTAAACTTTATCAAATTTTAAATATGTTATGGCAACCTACAGATTGCGAACAAACGTGTATGTTTTTATATATAAAATAATTTTATATTTATTTAAATTTTCTTTGGAATAAATTATTTTAAAAACAGCATATTGGACCCATCTGCACGAATAAGAAGTCCTTATGAACTAAAAAGCGATCTGGAGTAATCGAAGTGAAGTGATCCTTTAATGCGTAACTAGTCCTTATTGAGAGCTTTTTAATAAGATAAATAAAGTAAGGTGTAACAGTAAACTACAAAAAGGCTGCTAGCTGCAAAAAAATTGAAAATTCCCTGAAATGCGAATAAATGCGATCGTGCTCGACTATCCCATTCACACAAAAAACAACAATATTTTGTATATCCACTCTGCAAGCCGGTTAGCATGTTGATCATTTATACTTATCATACTGGATGCATCATACTCAGGATGCTTTTAAGAACAGAGTAGGTTTCTTTAAAGTGGGGTCCATACGCCACTGGAATTGACGGTCCTAACTGGTATTATGCAAAAGCAGGGCTTTTAAACAGCTTTTAAATGCATCGATAAAAAGTCGCCACTCCTTGCTAATATGTTCATAGTTAATTTTTTCAAAAAGATTCTTGATATTATGACAGTAAACAAGTCCGTCGACGTTTTCGGTGAAGACATCTTCAAAAATCGAATGTCTTACGATATGTTGATATTTTGACTTTCGTTTCCAGTGCTTAAGCCTTGACGCTAAAAGTCCTCCTTTTTTAAGATAAATCCAGATCCTGTATTAAATTATTAAGAGTCTGTTGGATAATAAGTATGGGAGTCGTATGCTTCTAGCAGTCGTCCTTACGGGCGTGGCCCATAAAGCATACGAAAGTATAGGCAGGAAAATGTAATACATACATTTTCCTCAATTAATTACAACACTTAATACGAATGCGGTAGGCATAAAACGCAAGTGAGTGGTATGGACGGTGAGAAGGAAAAAACCAGGGCTGGTATGTCAGCCCAAACGTCGATGGAAAGTACGACTGCTACCATTGGCGGTCATCTCAGTGGAAATGCTACTGACACGACTGCGAATGCACACCACAACGTGTGGGGAAGCTCCGACATCAACGACAGAGGTGAGTCACTCTTAGACTTTATTCTATCTACCAACTTATATATAGCAAACGTGGAGTACTCTGTCTTTGACAGAGTACTTTGGTCTCTGAATGGAGAGTCCTAAAAACACCATCCTTCTCAGACCATAGGTATATTCAGTTCAGGTATGTTTATAAAAGAACTCCAAAGGTAACTGTCTATAGAAACCCCCGGAACACGGGCTGGGAAAAGTGGCGTAGTAAAATCCGTGAAAGACATAAAAAAATGCTTAGAGACCCTGTCCAAGGAATTACTGAATGCGTATCACACATAATGCCCGACATGAAGAACTTGGAAGAAGATCTTGGTGGTATCAGACACCATCACTCAAAAGAAATAACCTCCAAGAATACTTCGAAATCGCCAAAAAGGCAGACGATGAGCTGCTTTCGAAGCAACCTACCATACAGAGTCAGCTAAATGCGACGACGGACAGTGGAATGAGGGCAGTAACAGCACTCATGCATTCGCACTTCCCAGGATGTACGGATCCTAGACGCCCCGAACGATCTAATAACACCTAGGAAAATAAACTGAGTCACAGACTCCTTTGCGGGCTATAAGGCACCAGGACTAGATGGAATATTTGCAGCCATGTTACAGATGACTACGGAAAGGATCACCCCATGGCTTTATGAAATATACTCGGCACGTCTAAGCGGGAAAGTGCAGTCACGCAAGCTCCAAGGATTATAGGCCGATAAGCCTTGCCTCTTTCTTACTCAAAACACTAGAAAAGCTGTTTGATCTACACATCAGGAAGGATGTAGGAAGACTTATGTCATCCAACCAGCACGCCTACACCAAAGGGAAATCTGTGGAAACACGACTGCACTCGCTAGTAATAGCCGTTGAGATAGCCCTACACATTAAGGAATATGTGCTTGGAGTATTCGTAGAGATATCCGGAGCATTCAACATTGTCAAAACGGATGGTATAATGGATCGCCCAGAAGCGACCAACACGGACCCCGCAATAAGCCTCTGGATGATAAACTTGCTTAGCTGCAGGCGGATACATTCGGAGTGGGGCCTAATCAAGAGATTCGAGAGGAGAGCCCCAAAAATAACAGCCTATGCGGACGACATAGGCATAATTATTAAGGGAGTCTGTCCATCGACCCTCAGCTCTATAATGGAATCAACATTCAGGGAGGTGGGACTCAGTATCAATGCGGATAAGACGGGCCTCATCCTCTTTACTAAGAGATACAAGGTACCGAAATCGACCCCCCGAAAATTGACGCAACCAGACTGACCCCGAAAAAACAGGTCAAATACCTTTTCACAGCTGGTATGAAGACCCAATGTAGTGGAAAGAGTGAAAAAGACCACCGTGACGCTATATGCATCCAAGAAGACGCTTAGCAGCACATGGGGCCTGTCACCTGCTCTGATGCACTGGGTCTACATCTCGGCGGTGCGTCCGACCCTGCTGTATGAAGCCTTAGTGTGGTGGCAAGCCACTAAAAAGACGACCTACAGCGAGCTTGTGGCGAGAACCCAGCTGCACTGGTCTGCATAACGGGGGCGCTGAGGTCAACCCCAACTAAAGCTCTAGAAACGATCCTCGGAATCAACCCCATAGATATCCACGCTCAACTGACTGCAGGAAAGGCAGTACAACGTCTAGTTGCACCAGGTAACATGACGACGCAAAGTTTTGGGCATAGTTTAATCGGCCGAAGCATGATCGCGATGGGTGCCGCGTTTGCTCACTCCGGACAACAAACGCAACCGTGAGACCACTTCAGAGCAGTGTTTGACCCTGTTTAGGCGCAACCCGAAGGAGTTTCTGCGTCTTTTCGTGACCGTCGGCGAAACATGGATCCACTGGTACACACCAGATACCAAGGAACAGTCGAAACAGTGGACTTCACCCGGCCAACCTGCTCCGAGGAAAACTGTCCCATCGGCCGGAAAGTTGATGGCCACCGTTTTTTGGGACTCACAAGGTGTGATCAACATCGACTACCTGAAGAAGGGCAATACAGTCACAGGGCTGTACCATGCCGAATTATTGGACCGATTCGCCGCCGAGTTGCAGAAAATACGGCCCCATTTGGCGAAGGAAAAAGTGCTCTTCCATCATGACAACGCAAAGGCCAAATATGTCGAATTGGGCTACGACCTGCTACCACATGCACCATATTCTCCAGATTTGGACCCGTGTGATTTCTATTTGTTTCCAAACTTGAAAAAGTCACTCGCTGGACAGAAATTTGCGTCGAATGAGAAGGTCGTCGCCGCCACAGAGGCCTTTTTTGCAGACCTCGTGAAAACGTATTTTTCAGACGGGTTAAAGAAGTTAAAGCACCGCTGGTCAAGTGCATCGACCTAAGAGGAGATTATGTTGAGAAAAAAATCGCCACTTTTCCAAAATTTTCGGACCACCCTCGTATTATGACTTATAGTAGGAATAAACCAATCAGAGTTTTCATTACTGGCCTTAACGGCCAAATTTCGGACACTATTTTCTCAATGAATCCACCTGACTTACCAAATGCATTGGTAATAGTTCTGACTTAGAAAGTAACAACACGAGGGCTCATTTCGCAAATAGTTTCTCAACTTCTCAGAGAAAATATAACGAGCAAAACTCGGGTGGAAATGGACAAACACACTTAAACCACAATCCAAGACAACAAAACAATAATTATAACAACCAGAGGAACAATAATAATTTAAGGTTTAGCCAAATAAACCAGAGCCAATGGATATAGACGAGTCTATTCAGGTTCAGAATAGGGCCAATAACGGTTATAACCAATGTTATAAAAATTATCAAAACAACAAGTGGGATCAAACTAAAAGAAATGTAACCCAGAACACTCAGCAAGGTCAAACCCAATAAAAGGGTACCAACTGGAACTGTTAACCCACCGGCTAACAAGACGATGAGTCTAAATAATATTGAGGACCATTTTTTAGACAAAAGTTAGGAGTAGCTTTACCATACTTAATTAGAAATGACACAAAAAAAAATTGAAAATAATAATTGACACTGGGGCAACCTCGTGTTATATAAAAACAGGAATTTATAAAAATAAAAATGAGCTTCCAATATATAAAATAGTATCCACAGTGAACGGATATTACATAATTAAATATTATCACATGATAACTATTTTCGATTCGCGATATACATTTTATGAAATAGAACGGCTAGACTCAGATTTACTAGTCGGCTATAACCTGTTGAAAAAAATAGGAGCTGTAATTGATATAGCTAGGGGAGTTATTCAATATAATGGAAAATAAGAAAAATTAAATTATAATAACGAAAACATTTTGAACCAACATTCTTTAACAGAAGAAAACACCACTCTTCCATTAAAGGAATTTATATTAAAACAAGAAAGGAAGTTAACTTCGGCAAGCCGAAGTTTTTATACCCTTGCAATTATAATTAATAAATTTAAAAAACAAAAGAATAATATTCCCAACAGTATAACATAATATGTCAAAAACACCGTAGCTATAATTTGTTTCATATTATTTTCCCACCAATTTTCCGATCGTTCCTATGGCAGCTGTATGATATAGTCGTCCGATTTTGATAAAATTAAATTCGAAATTCAGAACTAATTAAAAAATTTTATTTCAAAGCTTAGGTGGTTATATGTTAAAAACACAGAAGGTATGTTTTGTTTTATATTATTTTCCCACCAATTTTCCGATCGTTCCTATGGCAGCTATGTTATACAGTCGTCCGATTTTGATAAAATTAAATTCGAAATTTAGAACTAATTAAAAAATGTTATTTCCAAGCGTAGGAGGCTATATGTTAAAAAACACCGAAGCTATAATTTGTTTCATATTATTTTCCCACCAATTTTTCGATCGTTCCTATGGCAGCTATATGATATAGTCGTCCGATTTTGATAAAATTTAATCATCGCGAATTCGCATTTTTTGCGCAAATTGATAAAAGGGCTGAACGTAACAAGCACGTTATTGGTGTCGTTGAGCCACTTGTTTGTACTGCTCGTAGTGCATCAACGTCCATCATTAAAAAATATATGTCTAAGAATTTGTAAATACAAAACTAACTTATAGAAATTAATATAAATATAAGTTGAAACCAATTGTAAATTAACACAAGATCAGGGGATCTTAAAATGTCAGGACGGCCGAATTGTAGCAGGATTACTACGTATTAGCATGTATGTATGTATATGTTATTATATTTTTTCCAGATCATTCTTGTACCTTATAAGAACAAGTGGTTGTGTTTGTTCGATGCCTCTAACTGTTTTCTATCTCTCTCTCATTCTCATCGCTCTCACACTCTCCCAATGAGTCGGGGGTTGGTGCAGATCGTGAGCTGCGAGTGAGAGCAGTTGAATGCCGACCGTGATCCTGAACAGACGGAGTTGTAAAATAAAAGTAAAGACTGGAACTGCATATATATATCCGTGTTGGTGTTTAACTTCAGGGGGATACATTATACTCCTACAAAACCTTCTTTTTCGTTTTATTATTTACTACTAAACTTTATCAAATTTTAAATATGTCATGGCAACCTACAGATTGCGAACAAACGTGTATGTTTTTATATATAAAATAATTTTATATTTATTTAAATTTTCTTTGGAATAAATTATTTTAAAAACAGCATATTGGACCCATCTGCACGAATAAGAAGTCCTTATGAACTAAAAAGCGATCTGGAGTAATCGAAGTGAAGTGATCCTTAAATGCGTAACTAGTCCTTATTGAGAGCTTTTTAATAAGATAAATAAAATAAGGTATAACAGTAAACTACAAGAAGGCTGCTAGCTCCAAAGGATTTGAAAATTCCCTGAAATGCGAATAAATGCGTGCTCGATTATCCCATTCACACAAAAAACAACAATATTTGGTATATCCACTCTGCAAGCCGGTTAGCAACGCAACGAATTTCAGATCTGCGCATATTGATCATTTATACTTATCATACTGGATCAAACTCAGGACGCTTTTAAGAACAGAGTAGGTTTCTTTAAAGTGGGGTCCATACGCCACTGGAATTGATGGTCCTAACTGGTATTATGCAAAAGCACGGGTTTTAAACAGCTTTTTGATGCATCGATAAAAAGTCGCCACTCCTTGCTAATATGTTCATAGTGATTTTTTTCAAAAAGATTCTTGATATTATGACAGTAAACAAGTCCGTCGACGTTTTCGGTGAAGACATCTTCAAAAATCGAATGTTTTACGATATGTTGATATTTTGACTTTCGTTTCCAGTGCTTAAGCCTTGACGCTAAAAGTCCTCCTTTTTTTAAGATAAATCCAGATCCCGTATTAAATTATTAAGAGTCTGTTGGATAATAAGTATGGGAGTCGTGTGCTTCTAGCAGTCGTCCTTACGGGCGTGGCCCGTAAAGCTATACGAAAGTATAGGCAGGCAAATGTAATACATATATTTTCCTCAATTAATTACAACAATTAACACGAATGGTATGGACGGTGAGAAGGAAAAAGCCAGGGCTGGGATGTAAGCCCAAACGTCGATGGGAAGTACGACTGCTACCATTTGCGGTCATCTAAGTGGAAATGCTACTGACACGTCTGCGAATGCACACAACAACGTGTGGGGAAGCTCCGACATCAACGACAGAGGTGAGTCACTCTTAGACTTTATTCTATCTACCAACTTATACATAGCAAACGTGGAGGCGGAACACACCTTCGTAGGTCCTACCTCGTCAAACGTGCTAAATATAATGCTCGTAAAGAGACAGATTACTTTGGTCTCTGAATGGAGAGTCCTAAAAACACCATCCTTCTCAGACCATAGGAATATTCAGTTCAGGTATGTTTTGAAAAGTACTCCAAAGGTAACTGTCTATAGAAACCCCCGGAACACGGGCTGGGAAAAGTTTACAAGGACAGTTACCTCGAAACTCGCGACTAGCCCGGGCGTAGTAAAATCCGTGAAAGACATAAAAAAGTCCTTAGAGACCCTGTCCAAGGAATTACTGGATGCGTATCACGCATAACGCCCGACATCAAGAACAAGGAAGAAGAGCTTGGTGGAATCAGAAACTGTCACTCAAAAGAAATAACCTTCACGAATACTTCGAAATCAACAAAAAGGCAGACGATGAGCTGCTTTCGAAACAACCTACCATACAGAGTCAGATAAATGCGACGACGGACAGTGGACTGAGGGAAGTAACAGCACTCATGCAATCGCATTTCCCAGGATGTACGGATGTCCTAGACGCCCCGAACGATCTAATGACACCTTGGAAAATAATCTGAGCCATAGACTCCTTTGCGAGCTAGATGGAATATTTGCAGCCATGTTACAGGCTACCACGAAAAGGATCAACCCATGCTATATGAAATATACTCGGTATGTCTAAGCACGGGCTATATTCCAATCCAATGGAGGACCTCTCGGATTGCCTTCCCCCCAAAAGCGGGAAAGTGCAGTCACGCAAGCCCCAAGGATTATAGGCCGATAAACCTTACCTCTTTCTTACTCAAAACACTGGAAAAGCTGTTTGATCTACACAACAGGAAGGATGTAGGAAGACTCATGTCGTTCAACCAGCACGCCTACATCTGTGGAAACGCGACTACACTCGCTAGTAATAACCGTTGAGAGAGCCCTACACATTAAGGAATACTTGCTTGGAGTATTCGTAGAGATATCCGGAGCATTCAACAATGTCAATACGTATGCTATAATGTATCGCCCAGAAGCAACCAACACGCACCCCGCAATAAGCCTCTGGATAATAAACTTGCTTAGATGCAGGCGGCTACATTCGGAGGTGGGCACAGAGGCACACCACAAGGTGAGGTCCTCTCGCCTCTCCTTTGGAATTTAGTGGTCGACATCCTAATCAAGAGATTCGAGAGGAGAGCCCCAAAAATAACAGCCTATGCGGACGACATAGGCATCGACCCTCAGCTCCATAATGGAATCAACATTCAGGGAAGTATGTGAGTGGACCGAAAAGGTGGGACTCAGTATCAATGCGGACAAGACGGACCTCATTCTCTTTACACCCCCCGAAAATTGACGCAACCAGGCTGACCCCGAAAACACTTGTCAAATACCTCGGCACAGCTGGTATGGAGACCCAATGTAGTGGAAAGGGTGAAAAAGACCAAAAAGACTATCCAAGAAGATACTTAGCAGCAAATGGGGCCTGTCACCTGCTATGATGCACTGGGTCTACATCTCGGCGGTGCGTCCGACTCTGCTGTATGAAGCCTTAGTGTGGTGGCAAGCCACTAAAAAAACGACCTACAGCGAGCTTATGGCGAGAACACAGCTGCAGGCACTGGTCTGCATAACCGGGGCGCTGAGGTCAACCCCAACTAAAGCTCTAGAAACGATCCTCGGAATCGACCCCATAGATATCCACGCTCAACTGACTGCAGAAAAGGCAGCACAATGTCTAGTTGCATCAGGCAACATGACGACGAAAAGTTGTGCATAGTTTAATCGGCTGAAGCATGATCAACAAAACGGACTATGTTTGTGCCTAACCAAAGTAGACACTTCTGGGTCACACCGCAGGACAAGGGGGTAATGAGTACTTGTCGCTGGCACGGGAACGCTTTGATGGCAGGACGATCGCGTCGCGGCAATGGTAATGATGGTTACTGCGATGCCGGACCACAGGCGATGCTGGAGTTGCGCTGAAGGTGAGCTAACGTGGTTAGCTGCTAGTTGAGATAGTGTATTACGAGCCCTATTCCCAGATGTAGGAAGTAGAACCGCGGAGTTATGAGGTGTGTTGACCCGTTGGCCCTTGTAATGATACCTTGGCGGTCGCGAGCAGAGTATATCCTCTAGGGTTGTCGTAGCCTGCAATGGTTACTGCGCCGGCCACTGGATTGCTAGTCGGTCCTTGGTGTAACAGTGAATGATGCCGTTGCTGGCAGACTCGACAAGTGGTCGGTGATCCACAGTTTTCAACCTTATGAGCTGTAGACAAACTATTTGTGCATGCTCCTACTCGAATAGCGGCTTGGCGCCGTGCTTTGTGGTCCATTTTCTGGAAACGGCTACATGCTCTAAAATGATGTGGTCCTAGTTGACAAATCTTACAGCTCTCTTCGTTGTTAACTGACTGATGGCGGAATGTTTCTTTAGGTTGAGCGCCTATCGTCTCCAGCATGAAAGCGTGCCGCTCAATAAACGTCAGTACACTCCCTAACGTTGGAATTTCCGTTGGTGCATCCGCTGAATTCTCCAGAGCAGCTAGAGACTGCTGGTCTAGTTTTCTTCTGATAAGAAAACACGGGATTGGATCCCAGGATTTTGTGCTGACATCGAAGTTTTTAAGAGTACTCATTGAGTTTTTTATAGTGTCATGTAAGGCCCTTAGTTGGCGCGAGGAGCCGTCTATAGGCTTATGGTCAATAATTTTTGCTATGGCGGCGAATACTAGTATTTTTCCGTTCTGGTACCTGGCCTTCAAACGCAACCAGGTGTCGTCATAGCCACCCTGTGAGAAGGCTGTGTCTGTCAAAACGTTCCTCGATTCACCACGAAGCGAACTCTGTGGAATATGTAGTTTTTGACTAACCGAATACGGTTTATTATGTACCAATTCCACAAAGAGATCATGGAACCGTGGGCAGTCTAGATACTCGCCGTTGAACTCCGGAATGCTAATTGGCGGAAGTGCCAAGTTTAGGCTCATTGGCGCGTCGTTTTCTCGAAGCAGGTTCATTTTGTATTCCTCGTATAATGTACGGAACTGAGCTAGCTCTGCTTCTGCCAGAGCTGCGACCCCAGGTGTGCTACCTAATTCGTCGTGGGCTTGCCTCAGTAACGCCCAGTGGAGATCCAGGTGCCTTTGTAGGGCTGAGGTGACGGTTGGGGCGTTCGAGGCTAATGTTAATGATGACACCAATTCGTTGCATCTTCTCTGCAACTGTCGGATCACCGTGTCAATTGCGGAATCTCCTTTGACTTGATCTCTTGTTGTGATCTTGATGTTGGCCGAAGTTCGTCTGGGGGCCTTCGGAAGCCCGCTTCCAGTCGGCATGTTGTCCAGAAAGATATTCTTATATTTTTCGACCAGCTCCTTAAGTGCTACTAGTCGTGAAGAGTACTCCCTTCCATTGGGTAATGCCGCTTGCTGGGCTTCTTGGAATAATAGCCGTCTCGGTGGCGTCGGTCGGCAGAATCCTTGCCATAATTCTTAATGAGCTGTTGGATTTTCCCTTGCAGCTCGATTTGGGTGTCTAGTAATCGATTGTGTAAATCGATTCTTGTGTGACTTGTTTACTCTATGTATGAGGTAGACATATTGTGTCTTGGAAATAAAGAATCCTGTGAAGCTGGATGAAGCTGACGTTCCTTTGACGCTGGAAGAAGAAGCGTATCCTGTGAAGCTGGATGAAGCTGTGAGTCCTGTGAAGCTGGATTAAGCTGAGTATCCCGTGAAAATGGATGAAGCTGACGTTCCTGTGACGCTGGAAGAAGAAGCGTATCCTGTAAAGCTGGATGATGCTGAAGTTCCTGCGACGCTGGAAGAAGAAGCGTATCCTGTGAAGCTGAATTAAGCTGAAGTTCCTGTGACGCTGGAAGAAGAAGCGTATCCTGTGAAGCTGGATTAAGCTGAGTTCCTGTGACGCTGGAAGAAGAAGCGAATCCTGTGAAGCTGGATAAAGCTGACGATCCTGTGACGCTGGAAGACGAAGCGTGTCCTGTGAAGCTGGATTAAGCTGACGATCCTGTGACGCTAAATGACAAAGAGTGTCCTGTGAAGCTGTATGAGCTATGGTTTCCAGGGCGGGTGGATGTGGTGAACTTAACGGGTCTTCTCACCAGTCAGAGGTTCAGCCTTTGGTGGGAAGGGGGTTGCTTGAGTGTGATCCTTTGTTAGTAAAGGATCACGTCGGGGTCACCAATGTTTGTGCCTAACCGAAGTAGACACTTCTGGGTCACACCGCAGGACAAGGGGGTAATGAGCACTTGTCGCTGGCACGGGGACGCTTTGATGGCAGGACGATCACGTCGCGGCAATGGTAAT
Organism: Drosophila suzukii; assembly: GCF_043229965.1. Classification (NCBI taxonomy): domain Eukaryota; kingdom Metazoa; phylum Arthropoda; class Insecta; order Diptera; family Drosophilidae; genus Drosophila; species Drosophila suzukii. Next base: position 3,204,334 of record NW_027255927.1, on the reverse strand, counting down.
GATGGTAACTGCGATTCCGGACCACAGGTGAAGCTGGAGCTGCGCTGAGGGTGAGCTAACGTGGTTAGCTGCTAGTTGAGATAGTGTATTACGAGCCCTATTCCCAGATGTATGAAGTAGAACCGCGGAGTTATGAGGTGTGTTGATAACTGATTTTTTCTTCATTTGATACCTGCTTATATACTACTTGGAGCACGGAAGCTTAGTGTAATGATTAGTGAAACAAGCTATATTCTAAAGTAGGTCAGGGAATTATGATTATGGTGCAGTTGGCTCAGTGTGCCGTTGAGTCGGTGAGACGGTGAGTTAGTGAGACATATAATATGCTGATCAGCAATTCTCATATGCAGTGGGTGCTACTGAAGGCCTGGTACTGACACTGCAACATGTGCTGACTGCATTGGCGGGTCAGTGAGCCGTTGAGTCGGTGAGACGGTGAGTTAGTCTGCAGTGAGTGCTACTGAGCGCCTGGTACTGTTCCCAACTTGGCTACTGATGGTTTGTTGGGTGTGGTCATGTTGAGTATCTTTGGGTACGAACAGACTACATGATCCCCAGATCCTGCCCGGAGTGTAGAACAACCTCGCTCATGGGCCCAGACGAGTGATAAGGGGATCGGGACCAGACTCAACACCTCAACATATACACAGACGGCTCCAGGAAGGAAGGGGGAGTTGGAACGGCTGTCTCATAAGCTACTCAGCGACTGCTGTATATTCCAGGCAGAAACTCTGTGCCATAAGAAAGGCGGCAACTTGTTCGTAAACAGCCAAGCGGCGATAAGACCCAAGCCGTCGTCAACGGTCAGTTTCAAAAATGTAATGGCGAGCAGAGAGGCACTAGATAGCCTCAGCACGACGAAGTCAGTGCGGATCTATTAAGTTCCCAGCCACCAGGGCATAAATGGCAACGAGGCAGCTGACGTTCTTGCAAAGGAGGGCGTAGAGCTGACGAACGAAAGAACGGACAACGTGCCTATCTCCCTCCGATCGCTACAAAGCGCCTTGGAGAAACAGGCGGACACGCGAGCAAAAAGCAGGTGGAAGAATACCAAGACTGCCGAATCTCAAGAATTATATGCAAAGAGCGCAACGATAAACTCAGCCACTACGTACTGCATCTACCACGGAAAGACTGCAGACTGTTAGTGGGAAACCTCACAGGCCACTGTCTGGCAGCATCACACGGAACCACACTCGGAATACTCAACAGGCGCGCCTGAAGGAAAAGCGATGAATCGGGGGCTATTGAAATCCTGAAACATCTCATCTGCAATTGCCCGGCACTCTCACGAGCAAGAAGAAGATAACTAGGTGCCCCAGTACTGGCATCACTAAGAGACGCCTCCAGCAGGAAACCAGGCGAACTTCTCACAAAATAAAAAAGGTTGTAGATTTTCAGATTGAGATTATTGATCCCAATATTAAGTGCGACACGTCTTACGAGATCATAAAAACGGTTTGAGAATATAAAGGTGAGGAAGAAAAATATGTTAGTTGGAGAAAATCAGCTAAAATAGCAATGGGGCAATATGCCAGAGGCAGTAAAACGTTTTATTCTGCTTTATCAATAATAAGAAATAAAATAACGGGAATGGCAAATGATGCCTTAACCCATAATGGTGCGGTGACAAACGTCCAATTCATGTTATAGAGCAATGGATATTTATGGTATGTTTGATAGAAAATTATTATTATTAAATCTCTACGGTAGCTAGGGAGTAGCTTAATCAATAAAACTATTATGACTTATAGTAGGAATAAGCCAATACCACAAGAAATGAACAAACGCTTAGGAAGACAGCTCTCAGAGTTTTCTTTACCGGCCTTAACGGCCAAATTTCGGACACTATTTTCTCAATGAATCCACACGAAATGTAACCCAGAACACTCAGCAAGGTCAAACCCAATAAAAGGGTACCAACTGGAACTGTTAACCAACCGGCTAACAAGACGATGAGACTAAATAATATTGAGGACCATTTTTTAGACAAAAGTTAGGAGTAGCTTTACCCTACTTAATTAGAAATGACACGAAAAAAAAATTAAAAATATTAATTGACACTGGGGCAACCTCGTGTTATATAAGAACAGGAATTTATAAAAGTAAGAATGAGCTTCCAATATATAAAAGAGTATCCACAGTGAACGGATATTCAATAATTAAATATTATCACATGATAACTATTTTCGATACGCGATATACTTTTTATGAAATAGAAGGGCTAGACTCAGATTTACTAGTCGGGTAAAACCTGTTGAAAAAAATAGGAGCTGTAATTGATACAGCTAAGGGAGTTATTTTATATATTGGAAAAGAAGAAAAATTAAATTATAACAACGGAAACCTTTTTAACCAGCATTCTTCAACAGAAGAAAACACCACTATTCCATTAAAGGAATTTATATTAAAAAAAGAAAGGAAGTTAACTTCTGCGAGCCGAAGTTTTTATACTTTTGCAGTTATAATTGTTAAATTTAAAAAACAAAAAATGATATTCCCAACAGTATAAGATAATATGTCAAAAAACACCGTAGCTATAATTTGTTTCATATTATTTTCCCACCAAATTTCCGATCGTTCCTATGGCAGCTGTATGATATAGTCGTCCGATTTTAATCAAATTAAATTCGAAATTCAGAACTAATTAAAAAATTTTATTTCCTAGCGTTAAAAACACATTAGCTATGTTTTGTTTCATATTATTTTCCCACTAATTTTTCGATCGTTCCTATGAAAGCTATATTATACAGTCGTCCGATTTTGATAAAATTAAATTCGAAATTTAGAACTAATTAAAAAATGTTATTTCCAAGCGTAGGAGGTTATATGTTAAAAAACACCGAAGCTATAATTTTTTTCATATTATTTTCCCACCAATTTTACGATCGTTCCTATGGCAGCTATATGATATAGTCGTCCGATTTTGATAAAATTAAATCATCGCGAATTCGCATTTTTTGCGCTTTGATAAAAGCGCCGCACGTAACAAGCACGTTATTGGTGTCGTTGACCCACTTGTTTGAACTGCTCGTAGTGCATCAACGTCCATCATTGAAAAATATATGTCTCTAAGAATTCGTAAATACAAATCTAACTTATAGAAACTAAGATAAATATAAGTTGAAACCAATTGTAAATTAACACAAGATCAGGGGATCTTAAAATGTCAGGACGCTCGAATTGTAGCAGGATTACTACGTATCAGCATGTATGTATGTATATGGGCAAATCCGAAAAATGGTCAACCAGGACCAAAACCAAAAAATCTTCAAAATCATCGAATTTTTTGCGTATTTTCACAAATTAATCGCTATACTTTCATAATTCCAAACCAAAGCATATTTCATTTGTGTTGCTGAAGAAATTTCGCTGAAAACTGAAAATATTAACTTTTTGTCATTTTTAGCTACTTTTAAAGGCAACTTTATGATTAATTATTTCGCAAGGAAAACATTTGATTTGTTTGGACCTTTTCTAGCAAATCTGTTTATTGCAATCTAATAAGGAGATAAAAATCCAAAGAGGTCAAAAAAAGTTTCAATTAACTGTTAAAAAAACAACATGGAAAAATCGTACGTTCGCGACCCGTACGTTCGCGACCGCTACTTAATTCAATAAAAAAAAAAAAACAAATGAACATATTTCCTTGGGAACAGACTCGAATGATAGCTACATGAATCCATTATAAAAGTAAAGTTATTGCTTTAGAATATTCCGTAACAATTCGCAGATATTTGCATTTTACTAAAGTAAGCCAAAGTCGACTTCCATTTTGTGTACGTTCGCGACCGCATGATTTTTGCCAATATTATGAAAACGATAGCTATCGAATGCTATCGATTAGCAAAAAAAAATTCAGAAAAGATTTTGTTTCATTTTTTTATTTGCACTAAGTCGGTACGAACGTACGTTCGCGACCCCTGGGAATGCCCATACCTTATTATATTTTTTCCAGATCATTCTTGTGCCTTATAAGAATAAGTGGTTGTGTTTGTACGATGCCTCTCACTGTTTTCTTCCTTTCTCTCATTCTCATCGCTCTCACACTCTCGTGATCGTGAGCTGCTCGGATCGTGAGCTGCTGAGAGCAGTTGAACGCCGACCGTGATCCTGAACAGACTGAGTTATAAAATAAAAGTAAAGACTGGAACTACATATATATATCCGTGTTGGTGTTTAACTTCAGGGGGCTACATTATACTTCTACAAAACCTTCTTTTTTGTTTTATTATTTACTACTAAACTTTATCAAATTTTAAATATGTCATGGCAACCTACAGATTGCAAACAAACGTGTATGTTTTTATATATAAAATAAATTTATATTTATTTAAATCTTCTTCGGAATAAATTATTTTAAAAACAGCATATTGGACCCATCTGCACGAATAAGAAGTCCTTATGAACTAAAAAGCGATCTGGAGTAATCGAAGTGAAGTGAACCTTTAATGCCTGACTAGTCCTTATTGAGAACTTTTTAATAAGATAAATAAAATAAGGTATAACAGTAAACTACAAACTACTACATCTACCACGGAAAGACTGCAGACTGTTAGTGGGAAACCTCACAGGCCACTGTCTGGCAGCATCACACTGAACCACACTCGGAATACTCAACAGCCGCGCCTGCAGGAAAAGCGATGAATCGGGGGCTATTGGAACGCTGAAACATCTCATCTGCAATTGCCCGGCACTCTCACGAGCATGAAGAAGATAACTAGGTGCCCAAGTACTGGCATCACTAAGAGACGCCTCCAGCAGGAAACCAGGCGAACTTCTCACAAAATAAAAAAGGTTGTAGATTTTCAGATTGAGATTATTGATCCCAATATTAAGTGCGACACGTCTTATGAGATCATAAAAACGGTTTGGGAATATAAAGGTGAGGAAGAAAAATATGTTAGTAGGAGAAAATCAGCTAAAATAGCAATGGGGCAATATGCCAGAGGCAGTAAAACGTTTTATTCTGCTTTATCAATAATAAGAAATAAAATAACGGGAATGGCAAATGATGCCTTAACCCATAATGGTGCGGTGACAAACGTCCAATTCATGTTATAGAACAATGGATATTTATGGTATGTTTGATAGAATGATCACATGATAATTTTTTTCGATACGCGATATACTTTTTATGAAATAGAAGGGCTAGACTCAGATTTACTAGTCGGCTATAACCTGTTAAAAAAATTGGAGCTGTAATTGATACAGCTAAGGGAGTTATTAAATATAATGGAAAAGAAGAAAAATTAAATTATAACAACGGAAACATTTTGAACCAGCATTCTTTAACAGAAGAAAACACCACTCTTCCATTAAAGGAATTTATATTAAAACAAGAAAGGATGTTAACTTCGGCAAGCCGAAGTTTTTATACCCTTGCAGTTATTATTATTAAATTTAAAAAACAAAAAATGATGTTCCCAACAGTATAACATAATATGTCAAAAAACACCGTTACTATAATTTGTTTCATGTTATTTTCCCACCAATTTTCCGATCGTTCCTATGGCAGCTGTATGATATAGTCGTCCGATTTTAATCAAATTAAATTCGAAATTCAGAACTAATTAAAAAATTTTATTTCCTAGCGTTAAAAACACATTAGCTATGTTTTGTTTCATATTATTTTCCCACTAATTTTTCGATCGTTCCTATGAAAGCTATATTATACAGTCGTCCGATTTTGATAAAATTAAATTCGAAATTTAGAACTAATTAAAAAATTTTATTTCCAAGCGTAGGTTGTTTTATGTTAAAAACGCAGAAGCTATGTTTTGTTTCATATTATTTTCCCACCAATTTTCCGATCGTTCCTATCGCAGCAATATTATACAGTCGTCCGATTTTGATAAAATTAAATTCGAAACTTAGAACTAATTAAAAAATGTTATTTCCAAGCGTAGGAGGTTATATGTTAAAAAACACCGAAGCTATAATTTGTTTCATATTATTTTCCCACCAATTTTACGATCGTTCCTATGGCAGCTATATGATATAGTCGTCCGATTTTGATAAAATTAAATCATCGCGAATTCGCATTTTTTGCGCTTTGATAAAAGCGCCGCACGTAACAAGCACGTTATTGGTGTCGTTGACCCACTTGTTTGAACTGCTCGTAGTGCATCAACGTCCATCATTGAAAAATATATATCTCTAAGAATTCGTAAATACAAAACTAACTTATAGAAATTAAGATAAATATAAGTTGAAATCAATTGTAAATTAACACAAGATCAGGGGATCTTAAAATGTCAGGACGGCCGAATTGTAGCAGGATTACTACGTAGTATCATGTATGTATGTGTATGTTATTATACTTTTTCCAGATCATTATTGTACCCTATAAGAATAAGTGGTTGTGTTTGTACGATGCCTCTCACTGTTTTCTATCTCTCTCTCATTCTCATCGCTCTCACACTCTCCCAATGAGTCGGGGGTTGGTGCGGATCGTGAGCTGCGAGTGAGAGCGGTTGAACGGCGACCGTGATCCTGAACAGACGGAGTTGTAAAATAAAAGTAAAGACTGGAACTGCATATATATATCCGTGTTGGTGTTTAACTTCAGGGGGATACATTATACTCCTACAAAACCTTCTTTTTCGTTTTATTATTTACTACTAAACTTTATCATATAATATAATTTTAAATATGTCATGGCAACCTACAGATTGTGAACAAACGTGTATGTTTTTATATATGAAATAATTTTATATTTATTTAAATTTTCTTTGGAATAAATTATTTTAAAAACAGCATATTGGACCCATCTGCACGAATAAGAAGTCCTTATGAACTAAAAAGCGATCTGGAGTAATCGAAGTGAAGTGATCCTTTAATGCGTAACTAGTCCTTATTGAGAGCTTTTTAATAAGATAAATAAAATAAGGTATAACAGTAAACTACAAGAAGGCTGCTAGCTCCAAAGGATTTGAAAATTCCCTGAAATGCGAATAAATGCGATCGTGCTCGATTATCCCATTCACACAAAAAACTACAATATTTGGTATATCCACTCTGCAAGCCGGTTAGCAACGCAACGAATTTCAGATCTGCGCATATTGATCATTTATACTTATCATACTGGATCAAACTCAGGACGCTTTTAAGAACAGAGTAGGTTTCTTTAAAGTGGGGTCCATACGCCACTGGAATTGATGGTCTTAACTGGTATTATGCAAAAGCACGGCTTTTAAACAGCTTTTTGATGCATCGATAAAAAGGCGCCACTCCTTGCTAATATGTTCATAGTTAATTTATTCAAAAAGATTCTTGATATTATGACAGTAAACAAGTCCGTCGACGTTTTCGGTAAAGACATCTTCAAAAACCGAATGTTTTACGATATGCTGATATTTTGACTTCCATTTTCAGTGCTTAATGTAGTATGTCCACATATTGAATGCACACTGTACTCAGTGTTTCGCTTTAAAATTATTACATATACATTGTAGCACTTGGCCACAATAAGTAAGCCACAAATACAAGTCACAAATAGTTCTTCAAGGGCCCGGTAATATGATCGCCGTTTGGTGCACTGGGGCTGGGCTGGGACTGGACTGGGCCACTGAAAAATACTGAGTGAGTAGAGATGGAGTTATGGCTAAACGCAGGGGCGTGAAGCATAAAATAAACAAAAGAATAGCGCACGTAAAGTGGCTAATATTTAAGAAACAACCACCACCCCCCTGGGCAACTGCACAAAAACTACAAGATGAAATTGATTTTTTAAAATCAAGTATCGAGCAAAAAAAGGCACTAACTTCAGCTCACTCAACCATAAAAGTTATAAATACAAAAATAACACCTCCTATCCCGAAGCCTCTCCCCAAAGGAGAGAAAGCGTGCCCGAAGGACTGCCCAGGACCGCTGGAAAGCCCCCACTGCGAAATGACCTGCGGAGAAAATCCGAAAGAAAAAACCTGTGCGACGACCGGCACCGGTACCGCCTGAGCCCAGAGGCCCCTGACAGCAGCAGCAGAAATTACAAGTGAGGGGGGCAAGCCAAAATCCCTACGCCGTCGATGGAGCATCAGCGTGCCAACCCCGGCGACGCCCAGTAAAGCTATACGAACAAATAGGCAGAGAACTGTAATTTTTTTCTAAATAAAAAAGAAATCAAAACAAAAACTTAAAAAATTAAACAAAAAGAAGAAAGACCTAAAAATAAAAAATAAATTACTAATGAAAAGTAATAGTATAAGTAAATTCGATCAAAGTAATGAGATAAGTTATATAAACACAATGGGATTGATCGACACGAAAACAGTGGACTCCACTGGAAACGTGATTAATAAAATAGAATCGACAAATATCGATCCCCATTTAACAAATATATTGTTATTGATAATTGTCATAATTTTGTGCGGATAGATAAGATTTAAATGCATACGAACAACATTATAATAATTATAACAAAAATATATATTCGAAGATCTTGAAATAAATATATATAAATTGAAAACAAAACTTTTTCAAAATAATGGTCTAAGTAATGAGGACTTCATTTATTGTCTAAGAAACATAATTTCTGAATAATGAAATTAATAAAATAAAAGCTAAAGATAATAAATAAAAATTTAAAAAAAAAACATGATCGTAAAAGAACACAAAAAAAAGAGAACTTGATTTGGAGAAGAGAGAATAGGACATTTTTGATAAATCAAAAGACAACAGAGCCCCTGTAATTTGCTATGCAAATAGATGGATAGGTACAAATGAAAAATAGGTGAACAATAAACACAAACGCCAACAAATGCCAACAAATAAAGCGATAAGGGAAACCTTGAGAAAGGACCCCGAATTTTCTGAGCGTCACCAATGTCAATCAATGAACTCGAAAATGAATACATTGAAAGATATAACCAACAATTTTCACCATTGATCCATTGCACTGCAACACAAAAAGGAATTATTCTGAGTACAGTACCAAATTGTAAAATTTTTTCGGAAGTAAATAAAGATCCGTTTCTTGGTAATGTAATAGTGATAAAAGCACAATGGAATGGAAAGAAATAAAGGATAGGCTGACAGAAGTAAAAAATACGTTTGGCAAATCCTTTAAACGCCTAAATCAAAACAGAAATATACAAGAAGGCACCATAAACAAACACGCTAAAATACTAGTAGAATGCTTTAATGAAGCACGAACGCTAGTACATAATAACAGAGAAAAACTAAACCAGTCACACTGGTCATATGCCTCAAAATTATTCCTACGGATAAGATCCAATCTTATTTATGTCAAAGAAAAATACGATTTGGATATATCTATTCCCACTGTTCTTAATACCCCACTGACGGCTGAACCTAGTCAACAACTAGAGTCAGATACCGATACTACTGAAAAAATAGATTCAGAAAAAGAAGAAAATATTGACGAGAAAAATATAAATGATTTAACATACCAGCCGTAATCACATTACCTGAGGCAAAAGTAGAAAATTGGTTAGAATCTGAATCTAATTGTAGTACTGTTGAGGATAAACCAGTCATGGCACCGGAACGGGAGGAAATGGCTTTCACACCAATTGAATTCCTAAAATTAGCCTCATCACTCATAGCAGAGTTTGATGGTAAGGCAGAAAATTTAAAAAGTTTCTTAGATTTCTTAAATTTGGTAAACTTCCTGAAGGAGTCACATGAAGCTTTAGCAGTTAATCTAATCAAGACTAAGCTAAAAGGCCATGCACGAAACTTAATAGACAATGAGAATTCAACCTCAGAAATAATAGAGAAACTAAAAAATAAAGTTAAAGGAGAATCAGTAGATGTAATTTCGGCAAAACTATTGAATATCCAACAGAGACAGAAAACAGTAAATCAATACGTTCAAGAAGTAGAGAAATTGGTAAACGCACTAGAAGGAGCCTACATAAATGACGGAATGTCCACAGAATTAGCCACTCAGTACAGCAAAACACATGCCGCCAAAGCAACGACCAAAAACTGTACAATCGATAAGATTAAACTTATCATGGAGGCTGGCATATTCAACACATTGAATAAAATTCGTAAACAGTTGTACGGATGCAACAGGCCAATCGAACACGGTCCTGTTTTACAGTAGAAGTAACCGTGGAAATTACCGCGGAAGAGGTAATTTAGCATTGCAAATACCATAGCATCCCCTGAAAATGCATTTATTAGACTACTTAACACAACAAATACAGATAAAGTAGTCAGCATTAATAAATTAAATTATGAATCACTATCGAACTACGACGTAGTTCAATCAAGCAAAGAAAATAGATAAAAGCCTGTATTATCTCAACTTTCCAAAAATTTTCCCCCACAATTCCGGACACAACTGTCAACCCTATGCACACAATATAGCGATGTATTCGGATTGGAAACCGAATCGTTAAGTACAAATAATTTTTATAAACAAAAGCTGAGATTGAAGGATGAAGAACCGGTTTATATCAAAAACTACAGAAGTCCTCACAGTCAAAAAAACGAAATTAAAGCCCAGGTGCAAAAATTAATAAAAGATAAAAGTGTGGCACCATCTGTATCTGCATATAACAGCCCACTCTCATTAGTTCCGAAAAAGTCGATCCATGGCTCAGATAAGAAGAAATGGCCATTTGTAATTGACTATCGTCAGACCAATTAAAAACTATTGTCTGATAAGTTCCCTCTAGCTAGAACTGATGACATTTTAGACCAACTAGTAGAGATATATACATATATAAAGATATAACGTCCTTCTCGACAAGCATTGGTTCGTATCGCTTCACGCGATTACCATTCGGCTTAAAAATACCGCCAAACTCTTTTCAGAGAATGATGACTATAGCATTCTCTGGACTAGATCCTTCTCAAGCATTCCTTTACATAGATGATCTAATAGTCATTGGTTTTTCCGAAAAACATATGCTTAAAAACTTATCAGATGTTTTTGAGAAATGTAGGAAATTCAACCTGAAAAATGTTCATTTATTTATTTTATTATTTATTAATGCATGAAGTCACTTTTCTAGGACATAAAGGCACTGATAAAGGAATCTTGCCCGACGACAAAAAATACGACGTCATAAAAAATTATCCAGTCCCACACAATGCGGACAGCGCAAGAATTTTTGTTGCATTCTGCAATTATTACAGACGTTTTGTTAAAAACTTTGCCGACTATTCTCGTCACATAACTAAGTTATGCAATCTTAAATCGGCTTTAATAGAACCAACATTGTTACAATACCCAGATTTCAGTAAAGAATTTTACATAATAACAGTTGCTAGTAAGAAAGCTTGTGGAGCAGTTTTAACTCAAAACAAAAATGGACTTCAACTCCCAGTTGCATACGCATCAAGATCGTTTACAAAGGGTGAAAGTAACAAAAGTATAACGGAACAAGAACTTACAGCAATTCATTTGGCAATAACACACTTTAGACCTTACATATGTGGTAGACACTTCACTTTCAGAACACAGACCACTTTCGTACCTATTTTCCATGATAAATCCGAGTTCCAAACTCACGCGAATAAGGCTTGAATTAGAAGAGTTCGACTTCACTGTAGAGTATCTAAAGGGTAAAGATAATTACGTAGCAGATGCGTTATCGAGAATAACCATCGAAGAGCTAAAAAACACTACCAGAAATATAAATAAAGTCACTACAAGATATCAAAGTAGACAGAAATCCTGCGCAGGAGAAAAAGAAATAGAGTAGCCAGGCAATCTATAGAAAAAGCATCAAAGCCCAACGTATACGGAGTCATCAATAATGACGAAGTACGTAAAGTAGTGACCTTGAACGTAGATAATATGACCTGTTTTTTCAAACATGGAAAACAAATTACTGCAAGATATAATGTTAGCTATTTATTTACCAATGGAATTCTTGACAGTTCTTCCAAAAGCTTGAAATGCAAGGCGATATATATAAAATCAGCCAACTAAAAGTGGCACCGTGGGAAAATATCTTTCAACAAGTTTCAATAGATGATTTAAAAAAAATGGGCAAGAAGACACTGAAATCATTGAGAGTAGCGCTACGCAACCCGGTGACCGTAATATATACTGATAAAGAAAAAGAAGCTATACTGTCTACATTTCACAACGACCCAGTACAAGGAGGTCTCACTGGCATAACTAAAACCTTGGCCAAGGTCAAAAGATATTATTATTGGAAAGGTATGACCCGATATATTACTTAGTACATAAGAAAATATCAAAAATGCCAAAAATCAAAAGTGACAACACATACAAAGACTCCTATGACAATCACAGGCATTCCAATAAATGCTTTCAACAGAGTGATAGTAGACACAATTGGTCCACTACCAAAATCAGATAATGGTAACGAACACTCAGTCACAGTTATATGTGATCTAACAAAATATTTATTTGCCATTCCAATTGCCAATAAAAGTGCAAATACTGTCTCAAAAGCTATTCTCGAATCTTTTATATTAAGGTACGGTCCAATGAAGACGTTTGTTTGTGCCTAACCGAAGTAGACACTTCCGGGTCACACCGCAGGACAAGGGGGTAATGAGCACTGGCCGCTAGCATGGGGACGCTTTGCTGGCAGGACGATCGCGTCGCGGCAATGGTAACGATGGTTACTGCGATGCCGGACCACAGGCGATGCGGAACTGCACCTAGGTTGAGCTAACCTAGGTTAGCTGCTAGTGGAGATAGTGTATTACGAGCCCTATTCCCAGAGGTATGAAGTAGAACCGCGGAGTTATGAGATGCGTTGATAACTGATTTATTCTTCATTTGATACCTGCTTATATACTACATGGAACACGAAAGCTTAGTGTAATGATTAGTGAAACAAGCTATAATCTAAAGTAGGTCAGGGAATTATGAATATGGTGCAGTTGGCTCGGCTAAAAGTGCAACATGTGCTGATTGCATTGGCGCGTCAGTGTGCCGTTGGGTCGGTGAATTAGTGAGACATATAATATGCTGATCAGCAATTCTCATCTGCAGTGAGTGCTACTGAGCGCCTGGTACTGTTCCCAACTTGGTTTCTGCTTGATTTGTGGGGTGTGGTCAATTTGAGTACCTTTGGGTACGAACAACGTTCATTTCGGACATGGGAACCGAATATAAAAATTCAATCATAAATATTCAAATATTCAAAAATTAAAAATATAACATCTAGAGCACACCACCACCAGACAGTTGGAACAGTAGAAAGAAGTCACAGAACATTTAACGAATACATACGCTCATACGTATCGATTGATAAAAATGATTGGGACGTATGGTTATAATATTTTGTATACTGCTTCAACTCTACACCCTCAATGGCACATGGTTACTGTCCAGATGAGTTAGTTTTTGGCAAAACATCGAATTTGCAAACACAATTTAATACCATAAAAAACATAGAGCCTTTATATAACATAGATGATTATGCTAGAGAGAGGAAATGATTAGAAATAGCACATAAAAGAGCTAGAATTATGATAGAGGAAACTAAGAGGAAAAACAAAGAATTTTTTGACAATACGGCTAATGAATGACATAGATATATCTATAGGAGATAAAGTTTTATTTAAAAATGAAACAGGACATAAGCTAGATTCTAGGACATCAAACAATAAAAATAAGAAGCAAACAGTACATAAAGTTAGACTTAAAAATTTTATTTTATATTTAACAAATGTTTCAAGTATGGCCATACATAGCAGTAAAATCATAATTACACAAAAAAAAACACTAGAAATAAAAATGCATAAATTTATATATATATATTCCTATATACATACATCTATACCTAAGCATTGAACGCTGCTCTGCCGGCGTCTAAGGCGTCGCAGCTACACTCTCAGTAGCTGTACAAAAAATTGTAATAGAGTTAAGAATTCATTGAATAAAGAGAACTCTAACTAAAAGGTTGGCGTACAATCTTAATTGGGACAACATATTACAATTGGGACAATAGCCATCACATTAAGCCTTGACGCTAAAAGTCCTCCTTCTTTTAAGATAAATCCAGATCCCGTATTAAATTATTTAGAGTCTGTTGTTTAATAAGTGTGGGAGTAGTGTGCTTATAGCAGTCGCCCCCTCGGGCGTAGCCCGTAAAGCTATACGAAAGTATAGGCAGGCAAATGTAATACATATATTTTGCTCAATTAATTACAACAATTAATACGAATGCGGTAGGCATAAAGCGCAAGTGGGTGGTATGGACGGTGAGAAGGAAAAAACCAGGGCTGGGATGTCAGCCCAAACGTCGATTGGAAGTTCGACTGCTACCATCGGCGGTCATCTCAGTGGTAATGCTACTGACACGTCTGCGAACGCACACCACAACGTGTGGGGGATCTCCGACATCAACGACAGATGACTTTAGACTTTATTCTATCTACCAACTTATATATAGCAAACGTCAAACGTTCTAGATATAACGCTCGTAAAGGGACAGAGTACTTTTCTCTCTGAATGAAGAGTCCTAAAAACACCATCTTTCTCAGACCATAGGTATATTCAGTTCAGGTATGTTTTTAAAAGTACTCCAAAGGTAACTGTCTATAGAAGCCCCCGGAACACGAACTGGGAAAAGTTTACAAGGACAGTTACCTCGAAACTCGCGACTAGCCCGGGCGTAGTAAAATCCGTGAAAGACATAAAAAAGTCCTTAGAGACCCTGTCCAAGGACTTACTGAATGCGTATCACGTATAATGCGCGAAGCAACCTTTCGAAGCAACCTTCCATATAGAGTCAGCTAAATGCGACTGAGGGCAGTAACAGCACTCATGCAATCGCATTTCCCAGGATGTACGGATGTCCTAGACGCCCCGAACGATCTAATAACACCTAGAAAAATAAACTGAGCCATAGACTCCTTTGCGGACTAGATGGAATATTTGCAGCCATGTTACAGGTGACCACGGAAAGGATCACCCCATGGCTATATGAAATATACTCGGCATGTCTAAGCACGGGCTATATCCCAATCCAATGGAGGTCCTCTTGAATTGCCTTTCTCCCAAAAGCCTTACCTCTTTCTTACTCAAAACACTAGAAAAGCTGTTTGATCTGCACATCAGGAATTCGGCCAAAGAGCTAGTGGGATGGCTCGGAGGGCGCCGAGCTGAAGGCTACCGAACGGGTCCCAGGTTGCGGATAGCGAGCGCACTGATTCTTCAGGGTAGCTACGAATAAGCGTGGAAGTTGGATACGGCCCGGCTACTGCCGAGCCCCCAACACGAAGCGATAATAAGTAGCCCCGGACAGTCAGCGGGTATCTGCGCCGTAGCAGTACCGACGTCGCGCTGGTGCTGCCGCCTCCGACAAATAGCTCACACATACCCCCTTCCCACACTCTTTGAACCTACCTCTTCCCTACCCACACAACTCATCTCACCCCGGGCTGGACTGAGGTGTCATTCGAACCGTGCCGAGAGTCAATCTGGCTGGGAGCACGAGTTATCAAAAAGCTCAGTCTCAAACGGTGAGCTCAGGCAAGTGGCGACCGCTTGTTCTAAGTCAGCCTTACCCGGGTACAGCGGATCTCTGCCCGGGTGGACCTGTCCCTTCTCCGCAGCGCGTGGGAATAATTATAGAGAACTTTACATATAACAACAAAAAAAAAAGAAATGAACAACAAAAAAGAGCCCGACACTCTGAAAAAGTCGGAAGTCGCAACCAACGACGACAAGAAGAGCAAGATCACGGCTCCGATTACCCTAGTCCCTGTGACGTCTACCCCTGTCAAGGCCAGCGAACAACGCAGCCGGCTAAGCCCAGCCCATCGACAAGCCCAAGCCTCCCACTAGCGTAGGTGTGGCTAACCAGCTACTCCAACCTGAGGGGATCGCCAAAGCCGGTCTCGTGGTGAGTACCAAGGCAAAAGAGTTCAAGAGGATACCACCTAACCAGGCAGGACCTCTTAATCGCAAGAAAGCTTTTCGGATCCTCAAACGGCTGTCCACAAACCCGATACGAGAGGATCATAGCCTGGGCAAAGGCGGTAATCCTAGACTTTGACAACGCTATGACCACCAGCAACAGCAACAAGCGAGAAAGGTCGATGGAGACAGCTCAACCAGCGAGCAAGAAGCGCAGAGTAACCAACCGCGGCACATGGTGCTGAAGTAGTAAAGGATCGGAAGATCATTGGAGTCATCGACCAGAGCGATGAAGGCGGAAGGATCCCAAGGAACCAATGGGGTCTGGTTAAACAGGCCCTTGCGTCAGTGGCCTTAAAAGTTCTGGACGAGAACCCAGGTCCGCCACCCGATTGCACAGATGCAGGGTGGTACCAGGGCAACGTTAAGTTGATCGCCTGTGAAGACGAGAGATCGGCAGCACTTTACAAGGCTGCCATCAATAAGGTCGGCGAGGTCTACCCTGGGGCCAAGCTGGCAGTTTGCGAGGCCGCAGACATCCCGTCTCGACCGTGAGCGAGGGTGTGGCTGCCGTCGGAGCCCTCGGAACCAGAGGCTATACTCAGCCTGCTGACCAGGTTCAACACGAAGCTTCCGACAGACGGTTGCAAGGTGGTCACGGTGGAGAAAACCGAGCGCGTCACCATGAACGTGGTAATCCTCTTGAACCAGGCCTGCTTGGAACCCCTCGCAGCCCAACAAAACCGGGTGAACTATGGGTTCGATAAGGTGCAACTGCGCATCTATGACACAGATAAGCTAGCGGCAGACAACTTGGCTGCCTGTGCGTCGTACAAACCCCCGAGCGACGACGAATTGAAGAATGAGGAAGCCACCCTCACCGGCTACGTGTCAACCGACTCGGATCTGACAGAGAGCCTGAAGCAGCTGTGAACTCAGTACATAACCCGACCAGGGCGCACTGTTCTCCAGGACATAGCGGAGGGAGCGGAGGGTACCCAGACCGACCACGGTCCCAAAGATGGTGCAGTTTCTGCAGATCAACCTGCACCACATCAAGGCAGCATCCGCTGCCCTCCTCACCCGCCTGGCAACAGGCAACATTGACGTAGTCCTCATTCAAGAACCATGGATTGTTGGTATCAACATCTGTGGCTTATCAACCCCCTATACAAGCTATTTTACACCAAGGATAAGGGTAAAACCAGAACCTGCATTCTTAAAAAGACACACTTTAACACATTTCTTATTCCACAGTTTAGCGAAGGCGACATCACCACGGTCAGACTGGAGCTAAACGAAAACACTCATCACACCATAGCTAACTCACAACACACACAACGAGGAAGTACAAACACAAACGAAAGGGGTGAGTTACTCTACGACTATCTCCTTCAATCAAATCTATTCATCTGCAACAAAGGTAATGACCCAACTTTCATCACTAGAAATAGGAGGGAAGTCTTAGACATTACACTGATATCTGATCCCCTACTTAACCAGCTAGAAGCGTGGAAGGTGGGGATCGAGCACTCATTCTCAGACCACCGATACATAGAATTTACACTATCTCTAGACTGTCCTCCCGCCGAGAACATTACTAATCTAGGATTAACCAACTGGGGATACTACAAAAATCTCCTAAGCAGGAACCTACACGCTCCACCGACGCACATACGTAACGGTCAAGAATTAGATAACCTAGTTAACACTTTTATTTTACTGCCTTAAAAAGGGCTTGCCCAAGCAGAACAGTCAAAGCAAAGCAAAAACCCCCATGGTGGAACGCAACCCTGGCTAACCTCAAAAGAGAGTGTAGAACTTACTTTAAAAGAGCTAAATACAACAATAGCGAATCTTCCTGGAATTTATACCATACAAAACTAAGCCTATACAAAAAGGGCTTTAGAATATCAAAACGAAGAACTTGGGCTAATTTCCGCATTAGCATAGAATCTACTGCGGGAGCATCCATACTCAGAAGAATTTTAACAAAATTTCCAGCAACCATTGGCTATCTAAAAACCAATGCTGACAGCTGGACGGAAAACAGTCAGGAAACCCTTGAACTACTGTTAGACAACAACTTCCCTAAAAACACCCATGCAATGGAGGACCTCTACATAGAGGAGAACTTAGACGACCAGAGTGTTGACAACATCTCAAACCCTGGCCGCATTCAATGGGCTGTTAGCTCTTTTAAGCCCTTCAAATCACCCGGCTCAGATGGGTTCTTCCCGGCCCAGCTACAACGGACATTAGATATTTCCCTACCCTGGCTGACAGCCATCTTCCACGGCTGCCTTGCTCTAAACCATATTCCAACAAGGTGGCTGGACGTTAAGGTAATTTTTACACCGAAAGCCGGCAAACCCTCCCACGCCAACCCAAAGGACTTCCGCCCGATTAGTCTCTCTTTCTTCTTGTTGAAGACCCTGGAAAGGCTAGTTGACACTCATATCAGGCTAACCATCGACCAAAGCCTACTCTCTGACGCACAACACGCGTACCGTAAGGGCAGATCAACAGATACCGCCCTCCACTCTCTAGTGTCCAGTATAAAGAGGTTTCCACAATAAGGAATACTCTCTGGCAGCGTTTTTAGACATAGAAGGCGCCTTTAACAACGTCACCCCAACGGCGATTACTGGTGCTCTGACTGAACTGGGCATTGAGCGGCCCATAGTGGGACACATACACACCATGCTAGCCAGCAGAGTAGTGTACTCCACTATGGGATCAGCCCACTCGACCAGGAATGTCAGCAGAGTAACCCCACAAAGGGGCGTATGGGTTTTAGTGATCAACAAACTGCTATCACTTCTAGAAGAGGCGGGCACTAAAGTGGTAGCCTACGCGGACGACGTGGTTATCCTACTGTAGGGCGAATTCCCGCAAACTCTTTGCAATCTAATGGAGACAGCCTTATCCACCCTCTCCAGGTGGACGGCTGTCTGTGGACTGGGAGTTAACCCAGAAAAGACCGAACTAGTTCTCTTTACAAGGAAGTATAAGATACCAAATCTAATTCTCCCAAAACTACACCAAACGCGCCTAACCCTTAGCAAACAAGCAAAGTGGTTATCCTTATCAAGGTGTTATCCTTGACAAAAAGCTTCTCTGGACAAACAAAATAGCTCTCTTCGCTTGTAAAAAAGCCATAGGGAGGAAGTGGGGTTTCTCCCCCATTATAGTTCACTGGCTATACACTGCAATAGTCAGGCCCATTCTCCTCTACGGAAACATTGTATGGTGGCCTTCCCTAGAAAAGAATTGCAACCTCCGGATCCTTCACAAGATCCGAAGAAGCTCTGAACTCTGCATCAGTGGGGCGCTTCGCACCACCGCCACTGAAGCATTCAACACAATTCTCGACCTCCAATCCCTGGACCTACTTGCCAAAAGCTGGGCATCTGCAACAGCGCTGAGGCTCCGCGAAGCAGCGACATGAACAACAGGCTCTACGGGTCACTCCAATATTCTATCAAAACATACATACTTACCACGCAGTACAGACTACGTTCCACCCATAGTCAACTTCGAGAGAAGATACAAGATCTTCATACCCACCCGTACAGACTGGGACAACCTCCCACACCAATTCGAAAACGCTGTCAACATATACACAGACGGCTCCAAGCTTAACTTCCAAACAGGTGGGGGAGTCTTCTCCCCCGAACTAGACATAAAAGTCTCGATCCGCCTACCAGACCACTGTAGTGTTTTCCAAGCGGAAGTCATGGCAATTCGGGAAGCCATGACCCACCCGGACACGTCAGTACGTCATGACATAGATATTTTTATCTTCTCGGATAGTCAAGCAGCCCTCAGGGCCCTCGACTCCTACACAACGAACTCAAAAACAATCTCTGAATGCCGCAAATCAACCTCATCTGGGTGCCTGGACACCGAAATATTGAGGGCAACTGCGTGGCAGACGAGCTAGCAAGACAGGGGACAACCGCCGATATCCTTCGTGATAAGGACACGGTGAGTATGCTCATGGCTACCTGCAAGCTCCATCTCAGGCAGAGACTGTACACACTTTCCAACAACCGTTGGAACTCACACTCAAAATGCCACAATTCTAGACTCACATGGTAAAACTACAACTCGAAAAGAACAAAAACTCTCCTACAATGTAGCAGGGAGAACATCTCCACTCTCCTAAATGCCATCGCGGGCAACTGCCTTATAAGGAGTCGTGCGCTCAGGCTGGGACTCAGTTACCACGACTTCTGCCGCAGCTGCAAACAGATAGACGAAGAGGAGAGCATCGAACACCTCCTATGCTTTTGCCCAGCGCATAACCTAAAGCGCTTTCAAACCCTAGATAGCTACACACTTCCGAACCTTGCGGCCATTCAGGGCGTAAGCATCCAAAAACTCTTATGTTTCCTAAGAAGAACAAAATACTTCGCGAAGTAAATAACCCATGAGCTAGTGAAAAGGATCTAATCAGAGATCATGTGGTATTACAAGGGGCCCAATGTGGCCTAAGTGTGGGGATTAGGATCTAATCTCCAACCACTCCTACCTAACCTAACCTAACATCAGGAAGGATGTAGGAAGACTCATGTCATCCAACCAGCACGCCTACACCAAAGGGAAATCTGTGGAAATGCGACTACACTCGCTAGTAATAACCGTTGCGAGAGCTCTACACATTAAGGAATACGTGCTTGGAGTATTCGTAGATATATCCGGAGCATTAAACAATGTAAAAACGGATGCTATAATGGATTGTTATAATTGCCATTACTTTTCATTAAAAAATTGCCATTTTTTATAATTGCCATGGGCAGATTTTTATTCAGGAATTGTCAAATTGAGATTGACTTACAGCTAGCTATTTGCGGCTGCGCTGCCTGCAAGCATTGGCAGCGGCCGTCATGTCAATATCGAAGTATATGCTCACAATTGTATTTGGGCTGGTAGCACCGAGAGCGCGAGAGAAGTTGTATATGCATGCCTTGTATGTGTCTGCACTCAGGCCATGGGTATATGCTGACACTAGCACTTCCCATAAGTTGGGCTCTGAGGCGCATTTATATTTCGGCTGGCCGCAAAAGTTTAGCGGACGGCACTTTGTATTTGTTTAAGTACACTGTAACACAATGTTGGTGTCGGTACAGTGGGTACTCGCTACAATGATGCATGCATACTACAGGATCGCCCAGAAGCAACCAACACGCACCCCGCAATAAGCCTCTGGATAATAAACTTGCTTAGCTGCAGGCGGGTACATTCGGAGTGGGGCACTGCTTTCATGGTAAAGGGGGCAGACAGAGGCACACCACAAGGTGGGGTCCTCTCGCCTCTCCTTTGGAATTTGGTGGTCGACGACCTAATCAAGAGATTCGAGAGGAGAGCCCCAAAAACAACAGTCTATACGGACGACATAGGCATAATTAATAAGGGAGTCTGTACATCGACCCTCAGCTCCATAATGGAATCAACATTCAGAAAGGGCCAAAGGTGGGACTCAGTATCAATGCGGACAAGACGGACCTCATTCTCTTTACTAAGAGATACTAGGTACCGAAATCGACACCCCGAAAATTGACGCAACCAGGCTGACCCCGAAAACACAGGTCAAATATCTCGCCACAGCTGGTATGGAGACCCAATGTAGTGGAAAGGGTGAAAAAGACCACCATGGCGCTATATGCATCCAAGAAGATGTTTAGAAGCACATGGGGCCTGTCACCTGCTCTGATGCACTGGGTCTACATCTCGGCGGTGCGTCCGACTCTGTTGTATGAAGCCTTAGTGTGGTGGCAAGCCACTAAAAACAGCGAGCTTATGGCGAGAACCCAGCTGCAGGCACTGGTCTGCATAACGGGGGCGCTGAGGTCAACCCCAACTAAAGCTCTAGAAACGATCCTCGGAATCGACCCCATAGATATACACGCTCAACTGACTGCAGGAAAGGCAGCGCAACGTCTAGTTGCATCAGGTAACATGACGACGCAAAGTTTTGGGCATAGTTTAATAGGAATCAAACCGCATCAACAAAACGGACTACATGATCCCCAGATCCTGCCCGGAACATGTACACAGACGGCTCCAGGAAGGAAGAGGGAGTTGGAACGGCTGTTTTATAAGCTACTCAGCGACTGCTGCATAGTCCAGGCAGAAGTCTTTGCCATAAGAAAGGCGGCAACTTGGTCGTGAACAGCCAAGCGGCGATAAGATCCAAGCCGTCGTCAACGGTCAGTTTGAAAAATGTAAAGGCGAGCAGAGAGGCACTAGATAGCCTCAGCACGACGAAGTCAGTGCGGATTTATTAAGTTTCCAGCCACCAGAGAATAAATGGCAACGAGTCAGTTGACGTTCTTGCAAAGGAGGGAGTGGAGCTGACGAACGACAGAACGGACAACGTGCCTATCTCCCTCCGATCGCTACAAAGCGCCCTGGAGAAACAGGCGGACACGCGAGCAAAAAGCAGGTGGAAGAATACAAAGACTGCCGATTCTTAAGAATTATATGCAAAGAGCGCAACGATAAACTCAGCCACTATGTACTGCATCTACCACGGAAAGACTGTTAGTGGGAAGCCTCACAGGCCACTGTCTGGCAGCATCGCACGGAACCACACTCGGAATACTCAACAGCCGCACCTGCAGGAAATGCGATGAACCGGGGGCTATTGAAACCCTGAAACATCTCATCTGCAATTGCCCGGCACTCTGACGAAGAAGAAGAAGATAACTTGGTGCCCCAGTACTGGCATGTCTAAGAGACGCCTCCAGCAGGAAACCAGGCGAACTTCTTGCCTCCGCCAAAAACACCTAGATCCTGGTGGACATAAAAACCTCCTAACTCATCTCAAGGTTTATACAAATCAGCCGGACAACTAAGAACCATATTGCCCTATGCGTGGCCCTGTGAGGGCCGTCGGGGTTAACCTAACCTAACCTAAAACGAACTCGACTATAGCGTTCTTCCATGTTTAATTTGCTCCAATTCACATTTGACTTTTATTGTATCTTTTTCAATAGAAATCTTTTGTTTTTTATTTTCCTTGACAAGTTCATGTAAGGGCTTGGAATGGTTTTAAAAATTTCATCCAATTAAAAAATTGATTGATTTTTTACTTGCTTGAGATCATCGAATTTTCGCTTTAATACAAATCTAGTTTTGGTTAAGTGAGACAAATTATTAATTGTAATACATTTTACATAAAAAACTGAAAATTTCTGAAATTTATGTAGTCTCCCCTTAGTTGCTAAACTAATTTTGTAAAGGGAACACCATAATCTGAAATAGTTATAAACCATTTCTGGATAAAAAAGATTCGATATATTTTCTTCATTAGATTTAATAAGTTTATTTTTTGTTTTCTTCTTAAAAACTCATTACTTACTAGTCATTACTTTTACGATTATTGAATTTTCCACCAACCATTTCATTGATGATTCTGATGATTCATTGATTCTGAAGAGAGGTGTACCTCCTCCTGTGCTCCTCCAACTCGAGAGCAACAGATTGAGCTTCGTGAATCTTGCAATTTCAGGCATCCTTGTCTTCGATAGCAGTGTCTTTTTGTTAAATTTATTAAACTCTTCAATTTCAATGCTCATCTATTTTTCATTGTTATTGATGATGGTAGAGCTGTTTGGACTTGGTACAGTTGTTACACGTTGCATTTAGCTGTATTTTGATGTTTACTATCTGTTTCGCAGGGGTTCAGTACTTGTTTCGTAGTTGTTTACTAGTTGTTATTGGCTGGTTCTAGCTGTTATTAGATGATTACAATCTGTTTAGTAGCTGCTTACTAATTGTTATTAGCTGGTTACTAGCTGTTATTAACTTAATGATCAAACATTCGTGTCCTCTAGACGACTTTCGTTGTGAAGTAAAAACTTAGACTATGAATTTCAACGCTCCACTTTTTATACTATACAGAGTTCACACATACGTGTACCTATACATTAATTTTCAACCCCCGAATGTAAGCTTGGAATGTAATACAATCAGCGGTTCATATGAAAATAATACACCAAAACACGCGTTACATTAGCTCGGCATTAATGTTCCGCCTGGGTATAAAATCACAGTGACACCACATAACCTAACTTATTTACCAATCTACTGTGACGAAATAAGCGCACTATCTATACGCATAGTTGATCAAAACAGTGATTTGGTAAATTAGAAAACGTTTCGATTTTCACATACGGTTGATAGAATGATTATTTATAATGAAAGACTTGAAAGACTATAGCTTAAGTCCTCAGCCAAGCATTAATAATTGTAAAGCTATAGAAAGAGGATGAACAGTTAAAATCAACTTTTAAAAATAAACTATTTTTAAAGTCGATTTGATTGAAGCTTCGAGTATAATAAATATAAAAGGCGAAAACGAAAACAATCAACGAAATTTTAAATGTTCGAGAAAAGGTTTTCTCAGATGAGAGTATTTCGAAGAAAGAGTTTCATACTTATTCATCGCATAATCAAACATTTAAACCAAACGATGAAATTCCAACTACAATCTAAAACCAAGCCTTGTACGTGCTTTCTCACGAAAGTTACCATAATTTTCAAGGAATTATTAGAAGATTCGCCGAATGGACCGACAACTGATAATGTTATCACGTTTTTTTTTAATAATTGTATTGCTTACTTTTTGGATAGAACACGATTTGTCGGTATTACTACCACCCGAAAAACCACCCTTGAACAAAACAGAAGTGACCAAACTTTTAAACTGGAACTGACAAATATAACATCAAAAATTCCCCATGTACCTCCGACCGATTTCGCAAAAATTAAGATGTACGATATTATTAAAAGTGGTGTAAAGCTACCAATCGCATTCCGTAGTTGGGATTCATATGTTAACCCCAAATTGGGTTATGGGAGCCAACACAGTTGGAATCTGAAATTGTCGGCAAATAATTTATCAAACTTGATAAGAAAGGATCCAATGCCGTCGGCAATAGGAAAAAACGCAGACCAATCACATTAAGGTCTCCCAATCTTAGGGATTCCGAGCTTAGTTATGCTACGAACGAAAGGGAACTCTTAACCATTGCATACCTCCCCATATGGCACAAGTGAAGTACCAATTTTCACAGACCTACGCCGTATCAGAGCAGAACACTAAATGAAAGGTAAAACGATAAAAAGCATACATTGAAGAAAACAACGTAAAAAACCAGACAGGAAATGAAAATTTTGTTGCACATGCCCTGTCTCGTCAGAACATAAAAGATCTACAGAACGAACCCCAGTCCGTTGTTGCCACTGTGCACAGCGAACTTTCCCAGACCTACACGGTCGAATGCACAGATAAATCTCTAAATCGCTTCAGGACTCAAATAATCCTGGTGGAATCAAGTCAGCCTTTACGGCGAGATCCGAACGAGCAGAAAGAAATAATAACATGCGAACGTAACCGCTTCCTTAGGGCTACCCAAGAAAATATAAAGCAAGTTCTACAAGATTATTATTTTCCAAACATGCCAAAACTCGCCAACGAAAACGTTCTAAATTGGAGAAAAAAAAAATATAGGAGACACCTAAAAATACAATAAATGTAGGTGCGAAATGGTACATTATTCAAACAATTATTCCTCACTTGCACCGACAAATTCTCTAAGTTGTGCAACAGTTACTTTCAAGGGCTATCGTTGACGTTCGTGGCCCCATATTACAACTAATTAATTCCTTCCCAAATAATACATTCAGAAACTGTAACTTCCTTTTTGAACCTTATACCCTTACATACATAGTAGCTCTAACGGAGAAGTGGAACGATTTGACAGCACTTTAACAAAGATAACAAGGTGTTTAAAAATCAGCAAACAAATTGACGACACTATCGAATTTATAATGCGAGCCACGATAGAATATAACAGGACAGTGCATTCGGTCACATACCTAAAGATAATAGATGCGGTTCACGCTAGTTGCCTAATGAGCAAAAACTGACCTACTTTTGAGGTAGGGGAGAAAGTGTATGTTAAAAACAACAAGTGGTTAGAAAATAAACTAGCCGCTAGAAACTGTCACATTGTCCGAGCTATTTCAAAATAGCTGTGCGCCGGGGGCAGCGGGGTACCGTGTTGGCGCTGGTGGAATGGCGTGGGAGGCGACGGCGGGAAAACGGTCGGCGTCGGCGGGCTGGTTCGCTGGGCTTCGCTGGCTTGCTGCTGGTGCGGTTTGCTGCTGGTGCTGATGAAGCTGTAGGGGAGAAACCACTCGAACGCGTATTTGCCCCTTAGTCGGAAATAAATGTGCACAAGAAGTTAACTGGGTAAAAGTAGGCGGGGGTACGACCGCGGTTTATTCTACTGAACTTCAGAAATCGAACTGACTTAGTCTAAGCTCCGCTCTGCGCTCCAAAGCGCAGCGGAGACTTCATGGCGGGAGCTAGGAACAGCGCAGGAGAGCGGGAGCGCGAGAGAGCGGGAGAGCGGGAGAGCGGTAGAGCGTTGCAGCTGGTGCAGCTGGATAGCGGGGCCAGTCCAGATTCGCCGGACAGTGGGCCTGAACATTCCGCCCCCCTTGCAATCGCTAGCGTTGCAAAAATAATAACGGAGACGGAACTTCGGCCAGAGATCAGTTGGATCCTCGGACATGGGAGATAGCGGTCTGGAATTCAGACAAGCTTCGATTCTCGCTAGGAGGGTGGACAGCTCTTCAAAGGTGTACTTCCGCGTAGCGGTGGACTTGTAAAACAAGGTCTTGAAGCTCTTGACACCGGCTTCCCATAGGCCTCCCATATGGGGTGCCCCAGGAGGAATGAAATGCCAGGTGAGCTGCTGATGACTATAGGCATCGGTCACAGACTCCTTAACGGCTTGCAGGAAGTCTCGGGAAAGCACGGTGGAGGCGCCGACGAAGGTCTTTCCATTGTCGGATTGGACTTGGCGAGGACACCCTCTTCTAGAGACGAAACGAGCGAAAGCGGCAAGAAACTTTTCAGTCGTTAAGTCGGATGTAGGCTCTAGATGGATGGCCTTTGTAGAAAAACAAACGAAAACCAACACATACCCTTTCGTAATGAGACAAGCTCTTCCGGTATAATTTTTTATGTCAAACGGGCCGGCGTAGTCCATCCCTGTGTACGTGAACGGGCGGGAAAAGGACACTCGCTCTTTCGGAAAACTTCCCATCATCTGGACTTGCAATCTCTTTTTGTGGATAACGCAGACCTTGCAGGAGTTAACCACTGCCTTCACCAAGTTCTTTATTCTCGGAACCCAGTATCTGGACCGAGTGAGACGCACCACTAACTGGTTGCCACCATGCAACGTAATGAGATGCGTGAATTTGACCAGAAGCCGCGAGAGTGCACATTCGTACGGCAGGATTATCGGATGTCGTTCATCATACCGCAAACTGTCGGAGGCCGTTACGCGGCCGCATGCCCTGATTACCCCTTTCTTATCTAGAAAGGGGTTCAGGGAGAGAATCGAACTCGCCGCGGGCACAGGACGCTCCTGACTCAAGCAGCGGTATTCTTCAGAAAAATACCTGCGCTGAGTGCAAATCGTCATGAGTTCTTCCGCGGCGGCAACGTCCTGGGCCTCTAGACGGACCCCGGAAGGCGGTGATTGTCTTCGACATCGTTGGACAAATCGATGGACATACGCGAGGACCCGCAAAGCTCTATCTAAATTGGAAAAGCGATCTAGGAAATCTTCTGACGGCATAGACGCCACATGGACTTTAACGGCACGCTTTTCGATCTCAGTCACCGGCAGGTCGGTTCCCTGGCTGGGCCAATGATCGCGCGGACGTTGCAGCCAAGTGGGTCCATGCCACCAAAGCGGGTTATCCACCTGCTCTTGAAGGGGAACTCCTCGACTAGCCAAATCAGCTGGATTATGTTCGGATTGAACGTGAGACCAATTGGCCGCCTCAGTGGACTCGGTGATCTTCGTCACCCTGTTGGCAACGAACGTAGTCCAATGGCACGCTGGTTTTGCTAACCATGCTAGCACAATCGTGGAATCGGTCCAACAATGGAATTTTGAGGTCAGCCTCGGCATGTTTGGAAGAATGGCTTCGGCCATCTCGGACAAAAGGAGAGCCCCACATAACTCCAGCCTGGGAAGGGACACCGTTTTGACTGGCGCCACACGCGTCTTGGCCGTGAGCAAGTGCACCATCGTCTTATGGCCCACTTCTACGCGCACATAGATCGCAGCACCGTATGCCTTTTGCGAGGCGTCACAGAATCCGTGATGCTCTACGCGGAACTCTGGACGGAAGGAAACCCATCTGGGTATTCTGACCTGGTCTAGGACCGAATAGCTCTGGAGAAAGCTGTTCCACCTTTGGCACAGCTCAATTGGAAGTTTATCGTCCCAGCCTAGATCCTGAAGCCAAATCTCTTGCATAAAGATTTTGGCACACACAACAAATGGAGCGAGCCAGCCTGCTGGATCAAATAGCTTGGCAATTTGGGAAAGGACTTGTCGTTTCGTGTGGGAGATTTCCGTTGCTAAATCTGGTGGGACGTCGCCTTCCATCGTACGCCGAGAGTTTTGGCTGTGCTCCGGGTGTCGATCTCGAGGAAGTCGGTTGTCAGAAGATGATCGCTTTGGATATGAGCTAATATTTCTTTGTTGTTGGAGGTCCATTTTCTCAATGGAAACCCCGCGGAATCTAGAGCACTTTGTAGCTCGCGAACAATGGACTTAGCGTCCTCGGCGGAGTCAGCTCCCGAAAGGACATCGTCTACATGCATATGGTTTCGAATGACGTTGCTCGCTCTTGTATGGCTGAACTGCACGTCAGTTGCCAACTGTTGCAGGACTCGAATGGCCAGGAATGGCGCGCAATTGACTCCAAAAGTTACCGTCTGTAATTCGAAATCTCGAATGTGCCCCTCGCTGTTGCGGAACAAGATGCGCTGGAACGGGGAATGCTTCGGATCTACCCATATCTGCCGATACATTTTCTCGATATCGGCACTGTAGACGTATCGGAAATATCGCCACTTCAGGATCTGGATAGTTAGATCGGACTGTAAGACTGGGCCAGCATGAAGGATATCATTTAAGCTGACCCCATTCTCTAAAGGGCTGGAGGCATTGAAAACCACACGTAACTTAGTGGTTGTACTTTCCGGCTTGAGCACGGCATGATGCGGAAGGTAATAACTGGCAGAATTATGGGTAGGACGGACCTCTTTCATGTGATTGAGGTCGAGATACTCTTGAATCACGGAGTCGTATTTGGCTTTCAGCTGACAGTCCCTCTTCAGGCGTTGCTCGGTTCTTAGGAACTGCGACAACGCGGAAGATCTGGAGTGACCGAGGGCGGATTTTACGTTCTGAGGATCACGAAACGGAAGACTTACGACATACCTGCCGTTATCGTCTCTCGTAGTCGTTCGGAGAAAATTTTCCTCACAAGCCAAATCGGAAGATTTTGTCACTTTTAC